>NC_133329.1:270303638-270626416 GCF_042186555.1 Aquarana catesbeiana | reverse complement strand
GGCACTACTTCCCCCTATCTCCTTGCTATGCTTACCACCCACTTCCCCTGGAACAGTCTTACCGGTTGCCTGGGGAGACCGTGGCTTTGGGTGGAAAATCTGTGTAGCTGTAGAGGTGGTGACCAGGCTCTCAACGTATTTCTCAACAAGCTCCACCAGGTTGTCTGCCGACTTGGGGCCTCCTTGACACACCCAATTTTGCAGGGGAATTGGCAGTGACCTCAGGAGTCGGTCAATGACCACACGCTTCATTATTTGTGGCACAGACAGGGACTCCGGCTGTAGCCATTTCCGCACCAGGCGGATTAGATCAAACATCTGTGATCTTGGGGCCTCTCATCTTGGAAGAACCAGCTGTGGACCAGCTACTGTATGCTCGAATGGCCAACTTGACACTGAGTCGAGCCAGGATTTCCCACTTAACCTTCTCATAGTCTCCTGATTCTGCTGACTCCAGATCATAGTAGGCCTTCTGCGATTCTCCAAAAAGTAAGGGGGCGACCAGTCCTGCCCACTGGGTTTGAGGCCAACCTTCCCTCTCAGCGGTCCATTAAAACGTTAGCAGAAAGACCTCTGGATCATCATCTGCAGTCATCTTAGAAACAAACTGAACCACATGGATGGCTGAGGGCTTGTCTCCAACATCATCAATTTTAGCAGGTGACAACTGTGCTACCTTCTCCACAACCTCAGTTAGGGTTTTCCTATCTGCTTTTGCAACAGTGACTAGCTGTTCAAACAGTCTCTGCGATTGCTCCTGTACAGCACCAGTCTGTTGCCACAGGTCCTTGGTTTGCGCCTGTGCGATAGAGTTGGCTTACTGTTGTGCAGTGTTTGCTTGCTGCTGTACAGCGTTGGATAACACCAATTGTTTGAGGATTTCCTCCTTGTTTAGTCACTCTAGCTACTGGCCTTTTAAGTAGTAACTTACTACAGCTGCCCGCATTCTCCACCATAGAGAGATAGTGACAAACAGTGCGGTGTTTATTGGTGATATATACAAGTCTATATACAGGTGCTGTACAGTGTTTCAGAAAAACAAACAGAACAAAAAATAGCCAAACAAAAACCTAGCCTTGTTTCGTCACTAACTACACAATATATACAGGCCCTAACTACCAGGCTGTGCAAGCCTACAGCCTGTCAGGCTCCACAGATACAGCTTAACAGCTTTTTACCAACCTTTTGCTCTCACAGACCAGTGTTGTCTGTGTTTCCCAGGCAGAGAGCTAAGGCTGTCTGTCACAGGTGAGTTTAAATTGGCCTGGGGGAGAGGACCAAGATCCGAACTGGATTGTGGATCAGAGATCCCTGAATGTGTATGAGAGGAGCCTGGGAGACATATAAACCCCCGAACAGGACTCTCTCTGGGATGCTCTGCTACAGTATACATTAAAATTTCAAAATGAAAACTTGAAATGCTTACAAATACAGCATACCTACCTACCAAAGTCCATGGTTTTGGATTAACTGTAACATTCCCTAGATGTGAATATTATTGAAAATCTGTGTGTAGATGTCATACATGCAGTGCAAGAAAACCTAATGTTTTTTAAGCATTTGCCAAGCAAGAGTGAAAAAACTATTCCTAAAAGGAATAGAAAGACACCCGAATACAATAAATGTTTTGAAGCTGCAGTTTCAGCTGGGGTAAATACAATGCACTGACTGAAGAGTGGCCATACTTTTTGCACTGCTTAGCATGATAGGCATGCTATAGGCCAGTGACTGAAATTACTGAGTTCAGGGACATAGCATTGTAGGATAGTCTGGAAAACAATAAAAAAAAGTATAATCATGATACCACCTCTTAGCTGGCCTAGGTTTGGTTGCTGAAGTGGTTACTATTTAACAAACAGCATTTATACAGTACAGTAAGTGAATACACGCTTCTGCAATTCAGGTCCGAATTTTTGACTGAATTTGCACCTGAACCGGACCCAAACACGCACAGAACCTTTTTATAATCCAGACCTTGGTCGCCCTGGACCTGTGTGAACCGGTTCCATGGACAGCTGGTCTCACTCGCCTGTCATGCGAATTGGATGAGGGGAAACTCGCATCCAAATCACATATGTGTGAACCCAGCCTTAATCACTGCTGTGGCTTTTTCTGGGTTTTCCCCTCATGCTGTCTGTGTGTGCAGCGTTTGCAGCGGCTCCACATAGAGTTGTACTACAAGGAAGAAGTGTGCACATACAGGAGACTCATATGGAACTTCATAGGTCCTGGGGGCACAGTTGACAGACGGGAGAGGGAGTGTATCGGCATGGAGGAGGGACAGTTTTAAAAGTAAACTTAGAGGAAGAAATTAATTGAAAAAAAAATGCACGTACGTACCATTATTTGTCTCTGTTTAAAGAAAAAGGAAAAAACGTATTTATTTTTATCACATTGCACACGATTCATGGTATTAAAGTAGAACACAACTTCACCATATTCACTAACAATCAGCTTGCAAATTAAACATATGCCTTTCATAGTAAATAATGACTTGGGTGAACAATCTCAAATCCATTGCCTGTTGGTGGGTATTGAGCAAAGTCCAGCATCCAGGTCTCAGTTTAACATCCACTGGAGGAAGAAATAACACTTTATAAGTTCCTGTTATGGCAAAGGTGATCTTTTGTATAGGCAGGCAAAAAACAGATCTAATTACCAGAACAAATATTTATTCTACTGTACTTTGTCAGCACTGGAAACAGGGCAAGTACCTTTAACAACAAACCTACTGTACATATCAAGTAATGTGCTGACATGCTAAAAATGTACGCGTAAGTGGTGCTTTAAGTAATACACTTTGATTAATGGAAGGTCGTGATATCTCTCATTAAATCAAATATAAATGCAAAGCAATCTGCATTTCCCATGCATTTAAATCTAGAACTAATTTACTTTTCATTTCCTATTCATTTGATAAAGATGTGAGTCAGCTTCTGCTATTGCTTCCCATCACGCTGACTTAAATACACTGAAAAATAAAATGTATTGCAGATTACAAACTGATTACTGCTGGTTTATAAAGAGCAGGGTTTTACATTACATATTATAAACTAATAAAGCCTGAATAAGGGATACTATTTTATTGGCCATCTGCAATTAGGAGACTGTGCCTGGCTAAAATCAGCCTACACTGCTGAATTTAACGGCACATTTAAAGCCATTGAAAATCTCAGAAAGAGCAAGAAGGAATTTTTAGATTTATGGGTTGCTTTGTTTGTAGTACAACTGTTAACATACAAGTCATTATTGCTAGTTGTAGTTTGATATAGCTAAAAACGACATTACAGGCTGTTCTCAATATACACTTTCTAAAACTGCTTCAATGCCCAGGATGGTCAAATGTTATTAAGACAACAGAAAGCTCAGAAATAATTGCTGGCAGCAAATTAGAGACAGATTTTGTAGCTGTCAGAATTTCATGTCAGTTTATATACCAAAGAACAAAACAATAAACACCAGCCCAAATGCATGTTCCTTAACTTTATTGGAATGTCACAAAATGACATTTTATTAAACTCTATGTACTGCAGCATGTTGACATGCAGGTCAGTGAATTACGCTGAAGCTTTTAATGCAACACACGCCAGCACGCATGTGAACAGGGCACATAGAAAACAATTGTTTTTAAATTGCCTTTGCATTGAGCCTGCTGATCAACGTAGCCCAATGCACCTGTATGTATGAGCCCTTAGATATAAACGTATAACCACCTTTCATCGTGTATCAACCTTTAATAGTGGAATTATGACAAGATGAGGTTATTGTCTATCTTTATTCTGTATATAGTACAAAGAGGACAGTTCTGAGTATTCCTGTTTTTCTACATGCTGTTTAGGGCTAACAGTTGGAACGGTGGGGGATTGTTTCTAAAAGTTAAATAATTGCGTACACCAGTTTTTTGGGTAATTTTAATTTTTTTTCTCTCTTTCTTGCCTTTATTTTCTTCTCATCTCATGCCACAGGAATGAGGGAAGACTGATTGTAAAAGGTCTAATAAGTGTATATGCCGACTTTATGGTGCATTTTGTGAGGCATTTTATGGTCCCATTTAAACAGCTTGCTTGATGGTGTTGGTCACCTGGGAAATTTGTCAGTTTGCCGCTTTTCCAGGTCATTTCCAACTGTTCTTAGCCATTTGTGATGTATGTCAATGTAATGCCAATTACTAAGATTTTATATAAGATTTAACATTTAACAATTTAATAAAGTAATTTTCAACAATAAATCTGCAGGTTACCTTAAAATAATACCTGACGATCCTGCCATGAAGGTCCTAGCACTCCAAAATTTACTCAGTTAAAATTAAATTTAGTTTTAATTCATAGCTTACATAGAAACAGCAGCAAGACCAACGTTTCGGAGATAGGAAGATTTACATAATCAAGGTACAAATGTGACGGAAACAAGAACAGAGAAATAGAGTCAACAGACTTAGCTAACTAAATGTAGGCTATCCTTTAATATATTAAAACATTATTGCACTCATAAGTGAAAGAAATGGTAGCACATGTAAAGCCTTAGAGCAAAAGTTCCAAACTCAGCCCTCTGTGGACAACAGTAATGCCCCGTACACACGGTTGGATTTTCCGACGGAAAATGTTCGATGGGAGCTTGTTGTCGGAAATTCCGACCATGTGTAGGCTCCATCAGACATTTTCCATCGGAATTTCCGTCACTCAAAATTTGAGATCTGGATCTCAAATTTTCCGACAACAAAATCCGTTGTTGTAAATTCCGATCATGTGTACACAATTCCGACGCACAAAGTTCCACGCATGCTCGGAATCAAGCAGAAGAGCTGCACTGGCTATTGAACTTCCTTTTTCTCGGCTCGTCGTACGTGTTGTACGTCACCGCGTTCTTGACGTTCGGAATTTCCGACAAGATTTTTGTGACCGTGTGTATGTAAGACAAGTTTGAGCCAACATCCGTCGGAAAAAATCCATGGATTTTGTTGTCAGAATGTCCGATTGTGTGTACGAGGCATAAGGCTAAAATTCTGAAGATGGTAACGGCACAATCTTCAATATAGCACAGAGGGCCCACCTGAAGTTGATATGACAGCGTCGTCCTCGCAGCCCAGTAGCCTGCAAAGCATCCACTTCTTTGTATCGAGGGGGAGATTTCCTCCTTTTAATGTCTAATGATCTGAATTTAAAGCTGCTAATGGGATGTAAGTCTACCATATACAAGGTTATACTATTATGGGGCTGGATAGATATTAAGATTAATAGTAGACATAACAATTGAGCAAGTGCAAATATACATAACTATAAAGAGCTAAACACATTAAGGGTGGTGAAAAAAGAACACATTAGTAAACAAACACACATCAAAAATTAAAGTAGAGCTAAAGGCAAACCTTTTTTTTTTGATAGTGTAAGGGGGGGGGTAGGTTATAACCCCTGTCATTTTTTTTAAGCCACTTGTGTCTCAAAGGGGCAATGCCCTTTCATTTATGGTCCCATCAGCCAAACAGGAAGTGAAAACAAATTCCTCCATAGGAGGGAATCCCTGATTGTCACAAGGGTCCTTGGATATACAATCCATTAATCAATCCAAATAGTCAAAAATAAAGTGACAAGTGCTCTTCAAATCAGTGCCTTCGTGATCCTTATAGGCCCCCTATAGGTATTGCACTCACCCGAATCGTTCACCCCACACAGGGGTATCTCGCTTTCACAGTATCTGCCACTGTGCAGCAATCTCCAGGTCCGTGTCTGTGGTTCGGGTGAATGCAATACCTTTAGGGGGCCTGCGTGATCCTTATAGGCCCCCTATAGGTATTGCACTCACCCGAACCACTCCCCCCACACAGGGGTATCTTGCTTTCACAGTATCTGCCACTGTGCAGCAATCTCCAGGTCTGTGGTTCGGGCGAATGCAATACCTAAAGGGGGCCTATAAGGATCACGAAGGCAAGGATTTGAAGAGCATTTGTCACTTTATTTTTGACCATTTGGATTGATGAATGGACTGTATCACAGAATATTTACCTATTTTTCACATGAATTTTGCATATGTGTATTACCAGCACTAGTATACACCAGGGTATGCACTTTGCACTTGGCACTTTAAGCACGTTTATTTATTTTATTTTTGATGCTAAGTATTGATTTCAATTAATTGTATTGGGTGTTATAATATAGGGACACACAGATTGTTGCACCATTGCACCCTAGAACAGTGCCACACCTACCTTTTTCATTTTTCACTTGCATTTGAATTCCAAATGGGTGGTTATACTGGTAGGGGCAGCAGTTCATTTTCAACTATACCTATTGGCATAAACGCAGGACCACCTATACATTTTACATTTATTCCCGATCAAGTTGTCTGTGTTGATGAGTCCCTGATTAGGTTTTCTGGCTACCTTGCTTTCAAACAGTTTCTCTGCGGCAAGCATGCCAGATATGGGGTCAAGATGTATAAGCTCTGTGACAGGGCCACAGACTATACATATTTTCTGGTTTACGAGGGAAAAGATAGCAGCGTGGAGCCCTGTGACTGCCCAGACTACACAGGGAGCAGCAGGAAGATTGTTTGGCACTTAGTGTCACCCTTATTCGGAAAGGGGTACCACTTGTATGTATACAAATATTACACAAGTGCGCCACTTTTTAGTCACCTTTTTGATTCTGTGTGGTACCGTGCGATCGAGCTTCCCCCAACAGCTTGTAGATTCCCAACGTAGAGGGGGGAGAGACCCTGCTTGAAGTGTAATAAATTGCTTGCAGTGAAGCGGAGGGACACACGGAATATTTTCATTCTGTCCTCCATTCACGCAGATACGACAGTCCAAATTACAAAGGCGACTGGTGTTCAGAAGTCCCTCTGTGTCCACGAATACAACCTTAAATTGGGAGGGGTGGACTTCAACGACCAGATGATGGTGCCATACTTAATTGCCCATAAGGCCAGACGCTGGTATAAAAAAGTATCTGTGTACTTTTTACAATTGGCTCTGCTGAACGCTTATGTGGTATACAAAGTGTCAGGAAGAAATAGAGCCTTCCTAAAATTCCAGGAAGAGATCATCACAGCCTATATGTTTCCAGATGGTGCTGTGGCCCAACTTCCCAATCCAAATGCAGTGAGAGGCAATTTCCGGATGTCCTCTGTGGTACCTCTACCAAAAGAACACCCCAAAGATGATGTGTCTGTAGAAAACGCAGATTTAGGCGTGACACATGCTTTTATTGTCCCTCCTGTCCTGACCAACCTGGTCTCTGCATCGGTGACTGTTACTGTCACTACCACACACTAGTGGAGTATTAGCATAGGGTACAGCAGGGCACAGTCCTAGGGCACACTATCACACAAGGTCTCGAAAGATGTTAGATGGCCATCACATTTTGAGAGACCCTAAGCTAGAACGTTTATAGTTACAATAAAAGTGTAAAGAAAAAAAGAAGTAAAAAAAAATCCAAAAATAGTTGTCGTTTTATTGCTCTTCTCTCTCTATTGTTCTCTCTCTATTATTCTGCTCTGATTTACTGTATTTTATGCTTAACTGTAATGTTTTATTGTTACTGTGTTTTATCGTGTTTGCTTTGCAGGTATGTCATTCTACTGTTATACTGTACTGTTATGCCCCGTACACACAGTCGGACTTTGTTCGGACATTCCCACAACAAAATCCTAGGATTTTTTCCGACGGATGTTGGCTCAAACTTGTCTTGCATACACACGGTCACACAAAGTTGTTGGAAAATCCGATCGTTCAGAACGCGGTGACGTAAAACACGTACGTCGGGACTATAAACGGGGCAGTGGCCAATAGCTTTCATCTCTTTATTTATTCTGAGCATGCGTGGCACTTTGTCCGTCGGATTTGTGTACACAAGATCGGAATTTCCAACAACGGATTTTGTTGTCGGAAAATTTTATATCCTGCTCTCAAACTTTGTGTGTCGGAAAATCCGATGGAAAATGTGTGATGGAGCCTACACACAGTCGGAATTTCCGACAACAAGGTCCTATCACACATTTTCCGTCGGAAAATCCAACCGTGTGTACGGGGCATTACTGTGTTTTATTGTTATCCATTATTTGCTTTGCAGGTATGCCATTCAGCTGCAGCAGGGGTTTATTTATTTTGACAGCAACAGGGTTTGCTCTCACGTATATTCTTGACTCCAGTGCTGTAGAAGGTGATTTCACCACCACAGTTAAAAAAAAGAGCATATATGCCAAAGCATTAGGGGCGGATTGCTCTATGCTTCGACATATATTTTTTACTCTTTTTTTGGCACAGATTGCAATAAAAAATGGGCTGAACGAAAAAAAATAATGGTGCATGTATGCCCATCATTAAAAGTGGGTGGATGCAGGGCGGTATTCTAATGGTGGGCATACCACCGATCGATCAATGTGAATGGAGGAATCTGTTAGGTTCTCTTTTTTTCATTTTACCCACAGGCTGCATGGAAAAAAAAGAACATTACAATATATGCCCAACAAGGACCAGCGACGTACTGGTATGTTGCTGGACTTTGAGTGGTTATACCAGAATGATGCCTGCAGGTTTAGGTATCATCTTGGTATCATTTTTTTTCAGCCGGCTTTCATTTAAAAGCAATCCTAGTGGCTAATTAGAAGCTAGACTGCTTTTACAAGCAGTGGGAGGGAACATCCCCCCACCACCATCTTCCATGTTTTCCTCAGGCTCTCCTGTCCCACCAGGAAACCTGAGAATGCAGCTGGTGGTTCCGCCAGCTGACCATAGAGCTAATCAGAGACTGCCAAAGCATAGGGACAGGGGTGGACATTAGGGGCAGATTGCCCCTATGCTTCTGTGTATATTTTTATTTACTTTTTTTGGCAGAGATTTCTTCATCCACATCGATCAATGTGAATGGAGGAATCTGTTAAGTTCTTTTTTTTTCTCTCAGCCTATGGGCTGAACGAAAAAAAATAATGGTGCATGTATGCCCATCATTAGAAGTGGGTGGATGCAGGGCGGTATTCTAATGGTGGGCATACCACCGATCGATCAATGTGAATGGAGGAATCTGTTAGGTTCTCTTTTTTTCATTTTACCCACAGGCTGCATGGAAAAAAAAGAACATTACAATATATGCCCAACAAGGACCAGCGACGTACTGGTATGTTGCTGGACTTTGAGTGGTTATACCAGAATGATGCCTGCAGGTTTAGGTATCATCTTGGTATCATTTTTTTTCAGCCAGCTTTCATTTAAAAGCAATCCTAGTGGCTAATTAGAAGCTAGACTGCTTTTACAAGCAGTGGGAGGGAACTTCCCCCCACCGCCGTCTTCCATGTTTTCCTCGGGCTCTCCTGTCCCGCCGGGAAACCTGAGAATGCAGCTGGTGGTTCCGCCAGCCGACCATAGAGCCATAGAGCTAAACGGAGACTGCCAAAGCATAGGGACAGGGGTGGACATTAGGGGCAGATTGTCCCTATGCTTTAGTGTATATTTTTATTTACTTTTCTTGGCAGAGATTTCTTCATCCACATCGATCAATGTGAATGGAGGAATCTGTTAAGTTCTTTTTTTTCTCTCAGCCCATGAGCTGAACGAAAAAAAATAATGGTGCATGTATGTCCATCATTAGAAGTGGGTGGATGCAGGGCGGTATTCTAATGGTGGGCATACCACCAATCGATCAATGTGAATGGAGGAATCTGTTAGGTTCTCATTTTTTCATTTTACCCACAGGCTGCATGGAAAAAAAAGAACATTACAATATATGCCCAACAAGGACCAGCGACGTACTGGTATGTTGCTGGACTTTGAGTGGTTATACCAGAATGATGCCTGCAGGTTTGGGTATCATCTTGGCATCATTTTTTTTTTCAGGCGGCTTTCATTTAAAAGCAATCCTAGTGGCTAATTAGAAGCTAGACTGCTTTTACAAGCAGTGGGAGGGAACCTCCCCCCACCGCCGTCTTCCTTTTTTTTCTCAGGCTCCCCTGTCCCACCCTGAAACCCGAGAATGCAACTGGTGGTTCCGCCAGCTGACCATAGAACTAATCGGAGACTAGAATGGCTCCAATCATCTCTATGGCCTAAGAAACTGGAAGCTACGAGCATTTTATGACTTTGGTTTCGCCGGATATAAACAGCGCCATTAGGAAATTGGGAAAGCATCTTATCACACCGATCTTGGTGTGGTCAGATGCTTTAAGAGCTGAGGAGGGATCTAGAGTCTAATAGACCCCACATTTTTTTAAAAAAGAGTACCTGTCACTACATATTGCCATCATAAGGGATATTAACATTCCCTGTGATAACAATAAAAATGATAAAAAAAATGAATAAAAAAAATGAAAGGGACAGTGTAAAAATAAAATAAAAAGCAAAATTAATAATAAAAATAAATAAATAAAAATAAAGCACCCCTGTCCCCCTGTGCTCAGGTGCAAAGGTGACCGCAAGTGTCAGTCTTGTGTCATATGTAAACAGCAATTGCACCATGCATGTGAGGTATCAAAGCAAACATCACATTGAGGGCAGTAATTCTAGCAGTAGACCTCCTCTGTAAATCTAAAGTGGTAACCTGTAAAGGCTTTTAAAAATGTATATAGTTTGTCACCGCTGCACGGGTGTGCGTAATTTTAAAGCGTGTCGTATTTGGTATCTATGTACCCGCCATAAGATAATCTTTTATCCTTCACCAAAAATTTGGGCAATATAGTGTGTTTTTGTGCTTTATAATTCAAAATAGTGTTTTTTTCCCCCAAATATTGCAAAATCGCTGCACAAATTTGTGAAAAATAAATTGCAACACCCACCATTTTAATCTGCTTTAAAAAAATATATAATGTTTGGGAGTTCAAAGTAATTTTCTAGCAAAAAAAAATTTTTTTTTCATGTAAACAAAAAGTGTCAGAAAGGACTTGGTGGTTCAAGTGGTTAGAAGAATAGGTGATGTGTGGCATAAACTTCTAATGTTGGGCATAAAATGCCAGGGCAGTTCAAAACCCCCCAAATGACCTAATTTTGTAAAGTAGACACCCTAAGCTATTTGCTGAGAGGCATGTTGAGTCCATGGAATAATTTATATAGTGCCACAAGTTTCGGAAAAATTACAAATTCTATTTTTTTTTACACAAAGTTGTCACTAAATTATATATCGCTCAAACATGCCATGGGTATATGTGAAATTACATCCCAAAATACATTCTGCTGCTTCTCTTGAGTACGAGGATACTACACGTGTGAGACTTTTTGGGAGCCTAGGTTCATACAGGACCCCGAAAACCAATCACCGCATTCAGGCTTTCTAAGGGCATAAAATGGTGATTTCACTTCTTCACTATCACAGTTTCGGAGGTCCTGAAATGTCAAGATAGCACAACCCCCCCTCCCAATTGACCTCATTTTGGAAAGTAGACAGACCAAGGTATTTGCTAAGAGGCGTGGTGAGTATTTTGCACCTCTCATTTGTTTTGGAAAATGAAGAAAGAAAAGGAAATGTTTTACTTTCTTTTTTCAATTTTCAAAACTGTGTGACAAAAAGCGAGATCTGCAACATACTCACAGCAAATAGCTTGGGGTGTCTACTTTCCAAAATGGGGTCATTTGGTGGTGGGGGGGGGGTTGTGCTATCTTAGTATGTCATGGCCTCTGAAACTGTGATAGCTAGTAAGGAGTGAAATAAAAAATTTACGCCCTTAGAAATTCTGAAAGCCGTGGTTGGTTTTGGGGGTACTGTACGCAGCTAGACTCCCAAAAAGACTCACACATGTGGTATCCCTGTACTCAGGGGAAGCAGCAGAATGTATTTTGGGGTGTAATTCCACATATAACCTAACCATGGCATGTTTGAGCAATATATCATTTAGTGACAACTTTGTATAAAAAAAAAATAAAAAATGTTTTTTTGTCATTTTCCCAAAACTTGTGGCAAAATATAAAATATTTCATGGACTCAACATGCCCCTCAGCAAATAGCTTGGGTTATCTACTTTCCAAAATGGGGTCATTTGGGGGGGTTTGTGCTATCTTGGCATTTCATGGCCTCCGAAACTGTGATAGGTAGTGAGGAATGAAATAAAAAATGTATGCCCTTAGAAATCTTGAAGGCGGTGATTGGTTTTCGGGGTCCTGTATGCAGTTAGACTCCCAAAAAGTCTTACATATGTGATATCCATGTATTCAGGAGAAGCAGCAGCATGTATTTTGGGGTGTGACTCCACATATACCCATGGCATGTGTGAGGAATATATCATTTCAGTGACATTTATTTATTTATTTTTATTTTTTTATTTTTTTTGGAACAACAAAAAAAAAATATTCAATGGGCTCAACATGCCTCTCAGGAAATTCCTTGGGGTGTCTACTTTTCAAAAAGGAGTAATTTGAAGGGGTTTTGTACTGCCCTGCCATTTTAGCACCTCGAGAAATGAGCTAGGCAGTCATAAACTAAAAGCTGCGTAAATTCTATTAAATGTACCCTGGTTTGTAGACGCTATAACTTTTGTGCAAACCAATAAATATATGCTTATTGAAATTTTTTTTTACCCAAGACATGTGGCTGAATACATTTTGGCCTAAATGTATGACTAAAATTTGAGTTTATTGAATTTGTTTTATAGCAAAAAAAGTAGAAATCCCAGATGTAATCAAATACCACCAAAAGAAAGCTCTATTTGTGGGGAAAAAAAAAGGATGCAAATTTAATTTGGGTACCAAATTGCATGACCGCGCAATTACCAGTTAAAGCAGTGCAGTGCAAATTATAAAAAGTGCTCTGGTCATTAAGGGGGTAAATCCTCCCTGGGCTGAAGTGTTTAAAACAAATTGTAGGTTTACAATCACTTTAGGCCGGCCATACATGGATCGAAATGCAGCGAGTTCAGCAGAGACCAGTCAAATTTCAATTAATTTATGGGCTAGCTGATTGTACACAAGTCAGTCTGTCGATCATCTTGTGTACAACCAGCCTGTCAGATTTTTCCTGAATGAACAGTGCCTCCAGCTACAGCTTACAGCACTAATCATTGTAGTTTGCACATGGGGAAGGCTCCTTACAGGCAGAATACAATAGCTGAGCGGGAGTGAATGTGTGGATGGGGGAATTGGTTCATTTTTTTTGTTTAATCTGCTGAACGAATAAAAATGAATATAGCCAGCCATAGGTCAGTTTGCAATTAGTTACTAGTTTGGGACTCATTTGGGATGAATTCACCTGGATTTGCATTTCTGGATTTTTTAGCCCATTCCATAAACAACAATAAAGTATATAATGCCACATTTGTCAGAAGAAGTCCTTTTGATGACAAAATGCATCTGGCAGAGCCTCCTGGTGAAGTCATTGCGTACCGGAAGTGAACCGGAAATACTATCCAATTACCAGCTGGGTGATTCTTATCACAATGCGCATTGTTTGTGTACAGATGTTTAATTGAATAAATTCATTTTTTATATATTACACTATGAGGAGCATATACAGTTAGGTCCATATATATTTGGACAATTTTAGTTTTTCTCAGGTATTTCTCAGGTATTTACCAAAACATATTTAAGCTATAGTTATGTAATGGATATGGGCTGAAAGTGCACACTCTCGGGTTTAATTTGAGGGTATGTACATCCAAATCAGAGGAAGGGTTTAGGAATTACAGCTCTTAAGAATAGTCATCCCCCTTTTTTAAGGGACCAAAAGTAATTGGACAATTGAATCAAAAGCGGTTTCATGGCCAGGTGTGGGCTACTCCTTCATTATTTCTTCATCAATTAGGCAGGTAAAAAGGTCTGAAGTTGATTCTAAGTGTGGTATTTGCATTTGGAATCTATTGCTGTGAACCTACATCATGCATTCAAAAGTTCATGCAAGTGAAACAGGCCATTGTAAGGCTTCAAAAACAAAACAAATCCACCAGAGAGATAGCAGCAAAATTAAAAGTGGCCAAGTCAACAGTTTGGTACATTCTGAGGAAAGAAGAACGCACTGCAGGGCCGGATTAATGTAGGGGTTATTGGAGCTGCAGCTCCAGGCCCCTACAGTAATATAGGCCCCAATACACTGACACTGCACACAATTGCCGTCTGCCGGCCGCTACATTGTACAGACATTGCAGAGCTTCAACGGAGCGGTGCCTGTGTGCCAAGTGCACTCCTGCTCAAGTCTAGGACCAACACACTTCCCTCCCTGTCAGGCGGAGTGATCTCCACCCGACAGGAGTTCCTGGTCCCAGCACGACGTCAGCGCCAAAAGTGTCCAATGTGTCCACCATAATGTTGCGGTCACAATAAAAATCGCAGATCACCGCCATTACTAATAAAAGAAAATATTAACAAAAATGCCATAAAACGATCACCTATTTTGTAGACGCTATAACTTATGCGCAAACCAATCAATAAACGCTTATTGCATTTTTTTTTTTACCAAAAACATGTAGAAGAATATGTATCGGCCTAAACTGAGGAAAAAAATGTTTTTTAAAATATATCTTTTGGGGATATTTATTATAGCAACAAGTAAAAAATATTGCCTTTTTTTTCAAAATTGACGCTCTTTTTTGTTTATAGCGCAAAAAATAAAAACTGCAGAGGTGATCAAATACCACCAAAAGAAAGCTTTATTTGTGGGGAAAAAAGGACGTCAATTTTGTTTGGGAGCCATGACGCACGACTGCGCAATTGTCTGTTAAAGAGACGCAGTGCCGAATCACAAAAAACGCTCTGGTCTTTGGGCAGCCAAATGGTCCGGAGGTGAAGTGGTTAATAAACACAGAAACGGCTGGAACTCCATTTTAATGGTAATTAAAATATTTAATTGTTTTTTACAAAGCATTGTTTGCGTTTTCATTTTATCTATATCCATAAAAAGGCCCACCAAAATCCTCGGCACCAGGCCCAGGATGGTCTTAATATGGCCATGACGCACTGGTGAGCTCAGCAAAATGAAAAGGCCTGGACGTCCATGGAAGTCAACAGTGGTGGATGATTGCTGGATCCTATCTATGGTAAAGACCCATTAACAACATCCAGACAAGTGAAGGACACTCTCCAGGAGGTGGGCGTATCATTGTCAAAGTCTACAATCAAGAGAAGACTTCACAAGATCAAATACAGAGGGTTCATCACAAGGTGCAAGCCATTCATAAGCCTGAAGAATAATAATAAAGCCAGATTAGACTTTGCCAAAAAAATCTAAAAAAGCCAGACCAGTTCTGGAAAAGCATTCTTTGGACGGATGAAACTAAGATTAAATAAGATTAAGAATGACGGGAAGAAAAAAGTGTGGAGAAGGCTTGGAACAGCTCATGATCCAAAGCACACAATGTCATCTGTAAAACATAGTGGAGGCAATGTGATGGCATGGCCATGCATGGCTTCCTGTGGCACTGGGTCATTGGTATTTATTAGGGATGAGCTTCGTGTTCGAGTCAAACCCATGTTCGGGTCGAACATCGGCTGTTCGCCCGTTTGCCGAATTGCGAACGATATTCGTGTGGCGCGTCACGGCCCAAAATTCACTGCGGCATCGCAGTGCATTGCTGGCTGATGATTGGCCAAGCATGCACTATGACCCGCACGCTTGGCCAATCACAGCGCCGTCTGTAGAGAGAGCTGTAATTGGCCAAAGCCATGGTTTTGGCCAATTATGGCTCAGGGGGTTTAGTACACGCCCCACACTATATAAGGCCGCCTGCACTGCGGCCCTGTGTAGGGTGTTCCGGCGTTGAGAGACAGAGACAGAGAGACAGTGTCATTTGATTTAAGTTAGATAGATTAGGCAGGACAGTCAGTCAGTTAGCTGCACTTACAGTGTATTGTGTATATATATGCATCCCAGGTGTTGTATTCAGTATAGCTAGATCCGTTCCTGTTATTATCTTCCTAATGACAGGCAGGCTTGTGTTGTTACAGTATTTACAGCTACCTGAAGAAAATTGCTGGTGTTCTTCTGATCCTATTAGTACCACAGTCAGGCGGCTAGACTATTTACAGTTAGTGTAGTGCGTCCTCCTCACAGTGTTCAGCTAAAGCTACAAGTTAGTTTAGTGTAACCTCTGCACAGTGTTCAGCTAAAGCTACAAGTTAGTGTAGTGGGATCTCTGCACAGTGTTCAGCTAAAGCTACAAGTTAGTGTAGTGCGTCCTCTGAACAGTGTTCAGCTAAAGCTACAAGTTAGTGTAGTGCACAGTGTTCAGCTAAAGCTACAAGTTAGTGTAGTGCGTCCTCCTTACAGTGTTCAGCTAAAGCTACAAGTTAGTGTAGTGTGTCCTCCTCACAGTGTTCAGCTAAAGATACAAGTTAGTGTAGTGCGACCTCTGCACAGTGTTCAGCTAAAGCTACAAGTTAGTGTAGTGCGTCCTCTGAACAGTGTTCAGCTAAAGCTACAAGTTAGTGTAGTGCAGTGTTCAGCTAAAGCTACAAGTTAGTGTAGTGAGTCCTCCTCACAGTGTTCAGCTAAAGCTACAAGTTAATGTAGTGCGACCTCTGCACAGTGTTCAGCTAAAGCTACAAGTTAGTGTAGTGCGTCCTCTGAACAGTGTTCAGCTAAAGCTACAAGTTAGTGTAGTGCACAGCGTTCAGCTAAAGCTACAAGTTAGTGTAGTGCGTCCTCCTCACAGTGTTCAGCTAAAGCTACAAGTTAGTGTAGTGTGTCCTCCTCACAGTGTTCAGCTAAAGCTACAAGTTAGTGTAGTGCGTCCTCTGAACAGTGTTCAGCTAAAGCTACAAGTTAGTGTAGTGCACAGAGTTCAGCTAAAGTACCAAGTTAGTGTAGTGCATCCTCTGAACAGTGTTCAGCTAAAGCTACAAGTTAGTGTAGTGCATCCTCTGCACAGTGTTCAGCTAAAGCTACAAGTTAGTGTAATGTGTCCTCTGAACAGTATTCAGCTAAAGCTACAAGTTAGTGTAGTGCGACCTCTGCACAGTGTTCAGCTAAAGCTACCTGTAGAAGGTTGGTGGTGTTTTCCTGATCCTATCACTACCGCAGGCAGCTACATTATTTACACGTTAGTGTAGTGCGTCTTCTGCACAGTGTTCGGCTAAAGCTACCTGTAAAAGGTTGGTGGTGTTTTCCTGATCCTATCACTACCGCAGGCAGCTACATTATTTTAACGTTAGTGTAGTGCATCCTCTTCACAGTGTTCAGCTAAAGCTACCTGAAGAAGGTTGGTGGTGTTTTCCTGATCCTATCACTACCACAGGCAGCTATATTATTTTAACGTCAATGTAGTGCATCCTCTGCACAGTGTTCAGCTAAAGCTACAAGTTAGTGTAGTGCGACCTCTGCACAGTGTTCATCTAAAGCTACCTGTAGAAGATTGGTGGTGTTCTCATACTACAGGCAGGCAGTTGATTTTGCTAGCTTAGTGCAGCTACATCTCACTGCAAGCCATTAGTATGTCTGGAAGGCCAACAAGGAGAGGCAGACAGTCACAAGCCAATAAAAGAGGGCAAGCAGGCTCTGTGTCTAGAGGCAACAGTGCTGGTCATGGAGAAGGTGCATCCTCATCAGCACGTGGCCGTGGGACACACTTGGCCTTTTTTTCGGGCAGCTGGCTGTGTTGAGCCGCAACATGCGGAAGACTTGGTCGAGTGGATGACCAAGCCGCCCTCATCCTCCTCATCCTCTCTCACCCATGCTCAGGGTACTTTGTTTGGCAAAGCAGCTGCCAACGCGGCCTCTTCCCTCGGCTCAATGGCATCAGTGACTCCTTCCCTAGCCCCACCATGTCCTCCAGAGAAGTCCCTCAAACTGTTTGACCACAGTGTTGGGTACATGCTCCAGGAGGATGTGTTTAGAAGGCTCTGATGAAGATACTGAGCTCGATGAAGGCAGTAACGTGAGCGCTGCCAGAGGGGGTGCCCAAGAAGGACAGCAATCTGGCAGTCATGCTTCCCCTGCTGCAGCATACTGCCAGGTTTTCTCCAGTGATGAGGAGGGAGGGAATGTTGAGGTCACTGACTCAACATGGGTGCCTGATAGGAGAGAGGAGGAGGAGGCACATCACCAATGAGGCAGGATGCCCTCCAGGGGCCAGCCTAAGGGCAGCACACTGACTGCATCACACCGCAAAGCTCCGCATGTGCAGGGTGCAGGGCGCTGCTGTCTCTGCGCATTATTCCGAAAGTTCTTTGGTGTGGGCCTTTTTTGAGACGAGTGCATCAGATCGCACCGCTGCTATTTGCAACATATGTCTCAAGCGTATCTCGCATGGCCAAAACATCTCCCGCTTGGGCACCACATTCTTGACCAGACATATGTTGACCTGCCATGCAGTTCGTTGGCAAGCGTATCTAAAAGACCCACACCAAGAACAAAGAGGACCTCTCCTTGCTCCTCATCAGCTGAGATCTCCAACCCCACTATACCTTCAGTCCTCTCTGAGAGGAATGAAGGTGTAGAATTAGGTGTGTCACAGCCAAGTACTTGTGGGCAATCTGCTTTCGGTACACCGACGTCAGATTGTACCAGGCAAATTTCCCTGCCCCAGCTGCTGCACCACTGAAAGAAGTTTGCTCCCAGCCGTCCACATGCCCAGCGGTTGAATGCTAGCTTGGCAAAATTGCTAGCACTTCAACTGCTACCTTTTCAGTTGATAGACTCTGCCCCCTTCCGTGAGTTTGTGGAACGTGCGGTTCCTCAGTGGCAGGTACCCAAATGCCACTTTTTCTCACGGAAGGCGATTTAGGCTCTCTAGCGGCATGTGGAAGGCAATGTCCATGCCTCGACTCATGGTCCAGCAGGCATGGACAGGGACGTTACCTAAGTTTCATGGCGCATTGTGTGACTCTGCTGGCAGCTGGGAAGGATGCAGGGAAAGGTGCAGTAGTGTTGGAGGTTGTTCCACCACCAAGCCTCCAAAATGCCACTACTAATGATTGTGACACACCTCTCTCCTCCACCCCCTCCTCTTCTTCTTCCTCCGTGGCCTCTTCCTGTGCTTTGTCCTCGGAACCAGCGGTGTTCCGTAGGCATTCAAGGGGCTACTCAAGTATGCAGGCCAAAAGATGCCATGCGGTGCTTGAGCTGGTGTGCTTGGGGGACAGGAGCCACACTGGGGCAGAGGTTCTGTCAGCTCTGCAGGGGCCAACTTAAGGCAGGAATGGTGGTTTGCGACAATGGCACCAACCTCCTCTCCGCCCTCCGACAGGGACAAATGACCCATGTGCCCTGTTTGGCTCACGTCCTTAACTTGGTGGCGCAGCGGTTCTTGGGCAGGTACCCGGGCTTACAGGATGTCCTGAGGCAGGCCAGGAAAGTCTGTGTGCATTTCTGCCAGTCATATAATGCCAGTGCTCGGCTGGCAGACTTCCAAAAGGAATTTAACCTACCCAAGAACCGCCTAATCTGTGACATGCCCACCAGGTGGAACTCAACGTTGGCCATGCTGCAGCAGCTGCACACACATCAGAGGGCCATCAATGAGTACCTGTGCGACTATGGCATAAGAACAGGGTCAGGGGAGCTTGTTTTTTTTCCCCACGCCAGTGGGCCATGATCAGGGATGAATTGCACTGTCCTGTCACCATTTGAGGAGGCCACGAGAATGGTGAGCAGTGACAGTGCATGCATCAGTGACACTGTCCCCCTTGTCCACCTGTTGGAGCACACGCTGCGTGGAATAATGGACAGGGCACTTGAGGCAGAACAGAGGCAGGAAGAGGAGGACTTCCTTAGCTCTCAAGGCCCCCTTTATCCAGACAGTGTTCCTGCGTGCCCGCCAATCACACAGGAAGAGGACGAGGAGGAGGAGGATTGTGTCAGTATGGAGGTGGAGGCTGGCACTCAGCATCAGCAGCAGTCTTTAAGGGATCATTTACAGTCCCAAGAAACACATGGACTTGTACGTGGCTGGGAGGAGGTGTCTGCGGATCATGTCGTCCTTAGTGACCTAGAGGACTCCGGACCGAATGCCTCAGCAAACCTACTCTGCATGGCCTCCTTGATCCTGCAAAGCCTGTGGAAGGATCCTTGTATTCGTGGTATCAATACTGGCTGGCAACCCTCCTTGATCCACGTTACAAGGGTAAGGTTGCGGACCTTATCTTGCCGTCGCAGTGGGAGCAGAGGATGAAACATCTTCGGGAGGCCTTGCAGAAAGGTCTGTGCAACGTGTTCCCAGAGACTGGGAGGTTACAAACTCCTGTTTCTGGACAACGTGTTGCTGAGGCTTTGGTCAGTCAAAGAAGGAGCGGTGGAGAAGGTGGCCATCTGACCGATGTGTTCAGACAATTTTTTAGTCCGCAGCCCTAAGGTATGATCGGTTCCAGCTACCATCGCCAGCGTCTGTTTTACATGGTGCAGGAATACCTAGGGGCAAGATCTGACTTGGACACCTTTCCCACCGAAAATCCTCTGGGTTACTGGGTCTTGAGGATGGATCACTGGCCAGAGCTTGCACAGTATGCAATTGAGCTACTGGCCTGTCCTGCATCCAGCGTTCTTTCGGAATGCACATTCAGTGCTGCTGGAGTCTTTGTAACCGATCACAGAGTGCGTCTGTCCACCAACTCGGTCGATTGACTGACCTTCATAAAAATGAATCAGTCTTGGATCACCACCAGCTACCAAGCACCTGATGCTGATGTAACCGAATACATTTTTTTGAAATGTCAGATCCCTTCAAAGACTGCCTATGCTGATGCTGAGTGACTATCCTGTTATACTGAGTAATTATCATCTTCCTCCTCAATCATGATGATAGCTTGTAAGAACATTTTTGGTTCTGGACGCCGCCAGTCCCATCACCAGTGCCTAAGGTCCAATTTTTCAGCCCCTGTTTAACAGGGGCATGTAATTACAATTTTTCATACAATTCTTTGCAGCAGGGCTAGTTCCTGTGCTCCAACTAGAGTATCTGTGAGGGGTTGCAGTGTTGTGGCACCAGAATCAGTGCCTAAGGCCCAATTTTTCAGCCCCTGTTTAACAGGGGCGTGTAATTACAATTTTTGATGCAATTAGTTCCTGCACTCCAACTAGAGTATCTGTGAGGGGTTGCAGTGTTGTGGCACTAGCACCAGTGCCTAAGGCCCAATTTTTCAGCCCCTGTTTAACAGGGGTGTGTAATTACAATTTTTGATGCAATTCTTTGCAGCAGGGCTAGTTTCTGTGCTCCAACTAGAGTATCTGTGAGGGGTTGCAGTGTTGTGGCACCAGCACCAGTGCCTAAGGCCCAATTTTTCAGCCCCTGTTTAACAGTGTTTAACTGTTTAACTGTGAGGGGTTGCAGTGTTGTGGCACTAGCACCAGTGCCTAAGGCCCAATTTTTCAGCCCCTGTTTAACAGGGGCGTGTAATTACAATTTTTGATGCAATTCTTTGCAGCAGGGCTAGTTCCTGCGCTCCAACTAGAGTATCTGTGAGGGGTTCCAGTGTTGTGGCACCAGCACCAGTGCCTAAGGCCCAATTTTTCAGCCCCTGTTCAACAGGGACATGTAATTACAATTCTTGATCTGATATTTCACAGCAGGGCCCGTTTCTGCGCCCACCAAGAGTATCTGTGAGGACTTACAGTGTTGTGGAACCAGCACCACCACCAAAGGCCCAATTTTTCTGCCCCTGTTCAACAGGGGCATGTAATTACAATTCTTGATCTAATATTTCACAGCAGGGCCCTGTGAGGGCTTACAGTGTTGTGGCCACAACAACACCTAAGGCCCAAATTTCTGCTGAGTATATAGGGCAGGCCCCTACTTTCAAACATCCAAATTACAAACGACTCCTACTTGCAAACGGAAGGAGACAACATGAAGTGAGATAAAAACTACCCCTAGGAAGGGAAATTCTCTCCTGTAAGAGTTAATATGGGAAAAACTTTTCTCCTTTCCACTGATGCTTTATCACCAATCCTTGTTTCACAAAAAAAACCCAAATTTTCAAAAAACATTTGTCATTGGGACAAAAAGTGAGGTGAAATCTTCTGAAGAGGAGCATAGACAGCAAAACAAATGTCACAGGGGTGATAACCCTTCCCTATGTTTTCCAAAAAGCTTAAAATAGATTTTTTGGCAGGAGCTAAACACATTAAAAATGTACCAGTACAAAATTACAAACAGATTCTACAACAACAAACCGTATACTCAGAACACTTTCTGTATTAATCCCAAAAATGTTAGGGGGATCAGAAAGCTGCTAAAGAGCAAAAACGGAGAGGAAGAAAAGGCATTGTGAAAAGAAGGATGGGGGCCTAATGCAAACAGACGATCAAGATCATAGGAGGCCAAAAATAGGTACATATAAGGATTACCAAATAAACACACAAAGGATCAAATATGTCATAGCAAAATTAGGTATTTAAAAATCTAAAGAAAGGTTTTAAAGCTAATAAATTCGTTTAACCCAGGAAATTTTACGGCATCAAAATTGTGTATCCATCTAGTCTCTAGCTGGAGCAAAGTGATGTCGATATCACCACCTCGGACATGTAAAGGTACATGCTCAAGTGCAGCAAAGCGAACAACATCTGGGTCATAATCATGTTGGCTAGCAATGTGTCTATTAAGAGCAGTGGTGGTTAGACGTATATATAAGGGTGCGATGTGATCTTTAATACGTTTAAGGAAAGGACGCTTCATCTTTCCGATGTAGAAACAGCCACATATACAAATAGCCAAATAGACTACTCCAACTGTTTTACACGTAACTTTTTGTTTAACAAGATGAACCTGACCATTGGGAAGAACACCATCTCTGGAATTAATGATAAAGGGACGCAGCCACCACATGGAAAGGTACCAACAGTGGAAAGATCCACTGGGCTTCTACGCATGTGGTGGCTGTTAACTAGACAATCCCTCATTGAAGGGGCACGTCTATATGTAAACTCGGGATAGGATTTTATACATTTTTTAATGGTATTATCAGCCATCAAAAGTGGCCAATATTTATTGAAAATGTCTCTCATTTGAATGTGCTCTTTGAAAAATTGAGTAATAATCCTGACCAATTGGTTAGGTTTAGCAGGTTTAGTCGAGTGGATGAGATCATGTCTATTACATTTAATTACTCTATTGAAGGCCCTTTTTTGTAGAGACCGACTGTATCCTCGTTGAAGTCGTAAAAACTGACTATAGGGAATACTGTCCATGTCCAGTAAGGACTGAGGATGTGCACTGGTGACATGTAAAATAGTATTGCCTGCAGAAGGCTTGCAATATAAGAATGAGTGTAAAATCCCGTCTTGGCCAACATAGATTTGTAGATCTAGGAAACTGATCTTAGACTGACTACATTCCATCATAAAGCTGAGATTGTAGGTGTTGACAGACAGCAAGTCCATCAGCCGTGAGAGTTCCCCCCCGACTACCTGACCATAAAATAAAAACATCATCAATATACCTGTATCAGGCAATGAAATGTTGAAGTAATCCTGATTCTTGAGAAAAAAGGTCCCTCTCCCACCCCCCAGGTACAGGCTGGTGTAGGATGGGGCACATTTGGTCCCCATAGCCACCCCCTGCACCTGGAGGAAGTGGGAGGAACCAAACATAAACACATTTCTGGTCAGGATGAACTCAAGCAGCCGAAGGACAAACTGGCTGTAATCATTAGACAAAGGTCCACGTTCATTTAGATGGGTATGAATAACCTCGATACCCTTAGCGTGTGGGATAGAATTGTATAGACTTTCCACGTTAGGGGCTACCAGCCATGTACAACCAGGGGGGCTGCCACATGATGAAATAAACATCCCCCAAAGTGCCCGAACCCCAAACATACCACATCAAAACACCCAAGGCCAGGCAGGCACAATCAAGTAGCCGGGGACGGCAATCCCACTCAGCCCTGTAGTTGGCCGCAGAGGGCCTATAAGGAGTGCCCCTAAAAAACAAACAAAAATAAATAAAATTAGGACAATATAATTTTTAATAATATTAACATGGGCTAAAAAGCCTCAATACATACCAAGACCACGAATGGTGAAAAGAAACTAAGTTTATTTCATCATGTGGCAGCCCCCCTGGTTGTGGGGATTGGGATTTATGAGGTACTAGTTGGAAAGGACAGTGGACAATATGCTGATTAATCGCTCAGTGATTTGTGCTGTGATGCTATGTACTTGTACACTTTGTTTCCAAATTCTGTTTTTGACTGTTTTTTTCTTTTTTAGAGTTTAAAATGTTTTTCTGTCATATTCTATTCCCCTGATGAAGCCAATGTCTTGGTGAAACTAGTAGGGAGGAAGTGACCTGCTACTACCATTCAACATCAGTGGTGTCGGTCAACAGAGTAACTGTATAGTGCTCCACTTCTATACTGTGGTTCTAAATTATGTGTTACATGGGTTTTAAATCTTATACTATTAAAATTTGATATTTCTACGATACTAAGTGTATTTAATCGTTACTGGCACCGCTATAATCCCCTCCCCATGCTTTTTTATTCATTTCTGATTCAGGGATGAGGTGCCTTATCTATTCGGACATACCATCCACCAGCCTCTATTTTTCATAATCCAGGTGTTTCAGTACACCATTTTCGTGGTGGTTTGTCCCTCTAGATATTAAGATATTCCAAATATATGTTCTTGTTGTTTTCATTAATTATTTAGCTTATGATTCATTTTCTTGTTTCTCTCTTTTTCCTTTTTTTCTTTTGATCTGGTATCATTCGTAATATGTAATTTGAAATCTTGATATACTTCCTTTTTGGCTCAACATATTTTAGACATTTCTGTAGCTATCTAGCAGTGAATTAACATGGCAGACTTTTGTAGTGAGGCTTTTGAGGGCCTGATGACAAAGATTCGATCATCTCAAACGAAGGCAAACATTTCTGATGCTAACCTTGATCGTGCGTTTATGAGATTGCAGCACCTTCTTGAAAAGAAAGTACGCATTTATTGGCATAAGGTATACTTTGAATAATACTCACAGAATAGTATTGTTCCATGGGGCTTGAGGATCTAAATATTCCCAAACATCAGGAAGATTAATGATTCCCTCAAGCAATCCTGGGAGCATAATCTTCAAATGTGCTCCCTGGAAATGATTTCCATTTTGTGCAAACAATACGAATCTGAGCTCAATCGGCTTGATCTCCAGATTAATAATTGCTATCAGGAATATGCGCTCGATGTGTCTCCCCCCAGATTCACCAAGTGTGACAAAGATCTGCGGGTGCATCTGAAGGCATACACGTTGGGGATTATAAACATGAAGGAGGGGAAATTCCTTCGTGATAAATCTGCCCATGAGAATGGTTTCGCCTATAAGTGGAACCAAACTAGTTTCAATAAACCTTTCTCCAAACCCTACACTGCTGATGTACCCAAATTAGAGAATGAAGCACCTAATGTTAATTCTGTGTCTTTTCTCCCAGTTCTTCCACCACTTATTGTGACCTTTCCCAGGATAGGTTACCTAAAAAAAGAAAAGGGGATTGCACCACCACCTCCACGGATTCATTTCACTGCACCTTTGGACCCACCTCTACTCCTCGACCCTCGGTGGTTCGTACTCACCTCCCCAAAGCACATTTATCTACCCCATTTCCTTCCACTGGTAGACCTTCTTTTACGAAAAAAACTCTCCTGCGCTCAGGTATCTAGAACCTCAATATGTGGTGTGGCTGAAATGCTTCAGTGGTGTCTACCGTCTTGCAGCCCTCCTCAGAATAATGGGTATTCATGGACTACAAAAAGAGAAAAAAGAAAGGAGGGTGCACCGACCTAGTGCATTACCACTGATAGCATTTATTAAAAAAGGTAAAATAGCAAATGGATACTCACAAACGAGCATGAATGACAGGCATGAACAATAGCTGCAGGTGAGCAGAGACAAACGTCAGTAAGAAACCGGGACTGGACATCAGATGGATGAGGCAATGGCTGACGCGTTTCAGGGGAGAACCCCTTTCTTCAGAGCCTAAACGGGTAGTGACTGCTCACAAATGAGAGCTCCTCTATATATGTGTATGTGTGTAGCTATGCATCCCAATCACCACCAGCACCAGCCCACAAAGGCCACGCCCACCTCACAGGAAGCACAACCCCCTGAGGTGGTGAAGCCCTCCCTAGTGTCACTCTGTCGCCATAATGATACCATGGTGATTTTCTGCCAAAATCCCCACACATCAATGGCTAAATTAAACCAATCAAAATCAATAATACGGTTAATAAAGGACCATATCCTAATGTACAGGAATAACCAACATAGGCAGACAAAAGGAGGTAGTCTAACAGGAGCACTATCTTGGCCATATCCTATGTGCAAGTATATAAGCTGTCAAACGGAGGTGGCCAGGCAATAGTACTATCTGTACCATCTCTATAGATGCCGCATATTGGGGGATGTTGTGGGGATAGCACGTACCAGTTAGAACATCGGGGGACCTTCAGCTGCCATCTGTCGCGGGTGGAACACATGCCGCCTCGATGTCCAGGAAGTGCGGGTGCGTTTGCTCTCCACCAGCGAATTCCGGCTGGCCCGGACGTCACCTCCGCCCGCGCGTGCGCAGTAGACGCGACCCGGAAGTGCGGGTGGATATGCGTTCCACACGCTACCTCCGACCGTTGTGCCCTGGCGCTCGCTGAGAGCAGTGGTGTGTGGGTGCGCACGCATCCACAATAGGCAGGCACGTCCAGGACAGTGTGTATTATGTGCTAATCACCCCCCCTGGGATGGACTCAATCTAAATGTGATAAAAAATAATAAATAATAAATAAACTGGAATAAGGGAGGGAACCAAAGGGGAGGGGGGGAAAAGGGGGGGCCAAAGTGGGGAGGCTGATGCTGGAAGGAGACAAGGAAGCACAGAAACCACAAAACACAGCAGACAGAGAGCCAGCCTCATAGAGTTGGTCATTAGAAAGTCCCCAGTGTAGAATGGGTGGTACAAATAAAAAAGGATGTAATCATTATAATAAATATAAATGTATTGAGTTTTACTATGGATAATGAATCTTTATACAAACCCCATCCAGAGAATTCACATATGTATATATGTATACACGCCTTCTCAAAAGGATATGTACATATGGGAACCTAATCTAACCTAACCTAATCTAAAAATCGAATTTAGAAATAGGGAATTGAATAAAAAGTATTAGATAATAGAAAAATTGTAAAAATAAGAATCATAGTGATTCTCATTATTAATTAATATCATAAAAAATCATTATCGATAAAAAGGTGAACACAACACATGTGCACATATATGCGCACACGCATGTCGACCCATTCTACGTATTAATATAAAAGAATTTTTTAGGGATATAAAGAAACTAGAGCAAATATCTATAGACCAATAGGGCCATGGTGGAAAGTGGGGCACCTAAAGTGGGTGCTAAATTACTAGCTGGGGACTTTCTAACGCCATGTACCCGCTGAATTCTGGTATGTCGCAAGGGATATAAAATAAACCCAATGAAAAAACACATATACTGTTGTGAATACACATAAAAACACATGAACGAATCATACATAAAAAATGTCTACACTAAACATGCTTAAAGACTATCTACGTCCTAAACAGGAGGACCCCAGCAAACCAGGTGGAGACCCTCCCTATCTAACTATGGATGTTCAATACCTCCCATGGCCATAGATGGTGTGTGTGGTGGAAGTTTATCCATGGAAAGGGGGAGGGGCCCAACATCACGAACAATGAGGGTGACATTGAAATGATCAGTATTCTTAAATATCATGAGGGACCTTGATGGATCTCCCAAGGGGGAAATAGCAGAATAGCAAGAATAGCACATGTCATAAGACACACCTTAGGGCCAAAGTCCCTAAGGTGAAAATCCAATAAGCCTCTCTAGTACACAGTAACTGGTACTTCTTGCCACTGTCAAGATCATTGGGCATAGCTTCTAGGCCAAACACCCTAAGGCCATCTATGTTACTGTCATGAACCTCTAGAAAATGTCTTGGTATAGAATATTTATCCTTCTTTGTCAAGATGTTGCTTCTATGTTCGTTCATTCTAGTTCTCATTGATCTAGAGGTCCGGCCGATGTACAGAAGGCCGCATGGACAAAGGAGACCGTAAACCACATAGGCAGTGCCGCAGTTAATAAATTGTTTGATCTTGTGGATCTTACCATCAACTCCTACTACGTCTTTTTTTCTGTGATACATGTAGATACAATTTCCGCAGTTTGAACTCTCACATCTATAGCTGCCTTTTTGGTCAAAAATTGTTGTCCAAGGGCTATTTAGGCCTCTATTTTTGATCTTTTTCACCCTACTTGGGGCAGTTAGGCTCCTCAGATCTTTGGGTCTTCTGAAAACCAGATTGGGGTGTGAAGGAAGGCTTGTCTTCAGAATTGGATCCGATTCTAGAATCCTCCAATTCTTTTTGAAGATTTTATGGATTAGGGGAGCCTTATTATTGAACCTCATACAAAAGCGTACTTGTAGTTGTGGTTGTTGTTGTGATTCATCTTCGTCGGGTCCCAACCTTCTTTCACCCTCACCACCAACATTATCATACAACTCAAGATATTTCTTGAAGGCTTCCTCAATATGTTCATCCTTATACCCCTTTTCCTTAAATTTGGTCTTTAAGACAAGGCTTTGTTCCTCATAATCCTGTTTCAGGGTGCACGTCCGCCTGAGTCTGCAAAACTGGCCATATGGAACATTGCGAATCCATCTAGGATGGTGATGACTGCGGGCGTGGAGGTAAGAATTGCCAGCACTTGGCTTAAAATGGGTTTTAGAATAGATACCTCCAAGCTCGTCTACTCGCAATTCAAGATCCAGAAAGATCAGAGACTGATCGTTCACCACATGTGTGAACGAAATACCAAAAGGATTCTCTGCACAATGTGCTAGAAACCCATCCCATCCTGCTCTAGATGATGAGAACATCATCGATGTATCGAGAGTACAATACCAGGTTCTTTCCGAAAGGGTTATTGGCCCAGATGTAATTGAGCTCCCAATAGCCCATGAATAGATTCGCGTAGCTGGGAGCGAACCTGGCACCCATAGCTGTACCATTCACCTGCCTATAGAAGCTATCCATGAACATAAAGTAGTTATGAGTCAACGTGAACTCGATACACTCACAGAAGAATTGTGCTTGTGCAAGGTTGAAGAGGTGAGCCTCCGCCAGGTAATACTCGATGGCTCTTAAGCCAAATTCATGTTGGATGGATGTATACAAGGATGCTACATCCAAAGACAACCACCTATAACCTTTCTCCCATGTGTAGTTACTTAATATCTCCAGGGCATGGCTAGAATCCTTGATAAATGATGGCAAATTTGTTAACAACCCCTGGAGAAAATGGTCAATATAACTACCAAGGTTACTGGTCAGGCTGTCCATTCCCGCAATGATTGGTCTACCTGGAGGCTTCTCCATATCCTTATGTATTTTAGGTATATGGTAGAAGTATGGGACCACTGGATGTTTCGGATACAGGAATAGGTACTCACTCTTAGTAATGACTTGATTGGCCAGAGCTCTATCGAGAAGCTCTTTGAGCTCCATGTTGTAGATAACCGTTGGGTCCCAGGTGAGCCTCTCATATGTACTGAAGTCGCTGATCAATCTAGATGCTTCCTCTAAATATTGGTCTCTATCTTGTATGACCAAACCTCCACCCTTGTCTGCTTTTCTAATTATAATGTCGGAATTTTTTCTCAGGCTATTCAGAGGGCCATCCAAAATAGCTTCATGGCCTTTGTTGTATTTCCGAGTATTTCCCCCACAAATCTTCCTAAACTCTTCCATTACTACCTCATAGAAGGTGGGTATAAAATTACCCTTATTCCAATGGGGGTAGAAGCTCGATCTAGGTCTAAAGTTGTTGTTAATGATCTCTCCCTCAAGGATCGAAGGAGGGGCCTCGTACGTGCACTCATGGCTTCCCTCTATATAGAGTTCTTCCAAGATTTCTAGTATTCCCTCGTCTAGAGGCTCCATAGAGGCGGACGGAATTATCGTCTCCGGATGATCATCAATTATTCCATTGAGCTCCTTCAGCCTAAAATGACGCTTGACAGTAAGGTTCCGTATAAATTTATTGAGGTCGATGAAGAGTTCAAACAGATTAGGGGGGCTCTCTGGAGCATAATTGAGTCTTCTTCTAAGTAATCCGAGTTCTGTTTCTGAAAGTTCACATTTGGACAGATTAAATATTTTGATCATGGAATGGCTCTCTAATTCCTTGAATTCCTTTTTGGAAGTGATTTTCCACCCTCCTCTTCACCCTCTCCTCGTGGTCTTAATTGTCTCCGGGTGTTTAGGGGTGATGGTAATCGGGAAGCACTGCTTTTCTTTGCTGCAGGTACCATCTTTCCCACAGCTCCTTCCGCCAAAAAAGGAACCTCATCGTTAGATTCAGGTACTTCAATATTGGTAGCATTCTCTCCTTTTCTCAATGGATCGTGGGGTCTTGATCTTTCGGGGGATTCCTGTATGTTCTTTGCTGGTGCATCTATATGTGGATGCATCCCCATGGTTCCCTCATATATTATAGTTTCTTTAATTGAGGGGAAAATAGCTTTATTCTCAGTATCATGTCTGGAACAGTCCCTCATTCTCTTGTCTCCTTGGTTATTGATGGCATTGGAAACAGGGTCTATGGAAAGTGCTTTTATTGTGCAGAGGGGAGGAAAATCATCATTTACCCACCCACTAGAGGAACCACTGTCGGACTGATCATTATGTATTTTATCTCTATTAGGATGCCTGATACTATTGGAAGGATTACTGCAGCTATACATGTAGTTGGTGTTCTTATTCTTGTGTATGTGTTTATTCTTGTTTTTATTCTGATAATGATTTTTCTTTTTGGTGCTATTTTTATTGTTATTGATATTATTGCTGGAACCCTTAGTTTGATTCCCCCTATATGTGCTATATTTGCTAGTAGGAGCAGTGGTCACCTGATGGTGCTCTTGCTCCATACTCCCCTCCTGTACATGAGCGGGAAGTGAAGGCATCATGTCCTTCTTCCAATTAAACTCCCGCCCTGTCATGTAATCCTGCCTGTTTGCTTTATTTGGGGACTCCTGCAGCTGGGCGAATAGTCTTTGTGGTAATAAGGACCAAGCACCTATCAGCAAGTATGGTATTATCTATTGAAGAAAGGCAGCTGAGGCGAGCGTCCCTGACTAAAGGATTTTTGAACAGTATCAACAATTATGAACTGCGACCAGAAGGACCCGATAACATTGAGACCATCGAAGTTTCACTGAATAGAGAGGAGGCAATGGTATCAGTTTTTTATAAACTTAAACATTTGCTAGAGAGTGAAATGATCCAGTGGTGGGATATTGTATTGTTGCAAAAATACTTGGAAGTTAATAGGATTCCCAGAGGACTTATGCCCCGTACACACGGTCGGACTTTGTTCGGACATTCCAACAACAAAATCCATGGATTTTTTCCGACGGATGTTGACTCAAACTTGTCTTGCATACACACGGTCACACAAAGTTGTCGGAAAATCTGATCGTTCTAAACGCGGTGACGTAAAACACGTACGTCGGGACTATAAACGGGGCAGTGGCCAATAGCTTTTATCTCTTTATTTATTCTGAGCATGCATGGCACTTTGTGCTTCGGATTTGTGTACACACGATCGGAATTTCCAACAACGGATTTTGTTGTCGGAAAATTTTATATCCTGCTCTCAAACTTTGTGTGTTGGAAATTCCGATGGAAAATGTGTGATGGAGCCTACACACGGTCGGAATTTCTGACAACAAGGTCCTATCACACATTTTCCGTCGGAAAATCCGACCGTGTGTATGGGGCATTAGACTCAATAAGTTGTGTAGTTTTCTCGATGATGATATTGGTGAAGAATGGATTAGGGATATGCGATCCTTTAACAAATCTTGGTTGAACCTGATTATTAAACAAAGGGAGAGAAATTTAGATAGTATCAAGTTAGAAGTCACCAATATTCAGGAACAGCTAGTGGTGTTCTCAGATTTAGAATCATTTGCTGAATGGGATAAGAAAATTAATGAACAAACTATAGAGTGCGAGGCTGACCTGATTACTAGGAAATCAGGGAAATTTGAGAGGGACAGGCAGGATTACATGTTTTCATGTGTATTCGCAACAGTATGTGTTTTTTTATTGGGTTTATTTTATATCCCTTGCGACATACCAGAATTCAGCGGGTACATGGCGTTAGAAAGTCCCCAGCTAGTAATTTAGCACCCACTTTAGGTGCCCCACTTTCCACCATGGCCCTATTGGTCTATAGATATTTGCTCTAGTTTCTTTATATCCCAAAAAAATTCTTTTATATTAATACGTAGAATAGGTCGACATGCGTGTGCGCATATATGTGCACATGTGTTGTGTTCACCTTTTTATCGATAATGATTTTTTATGATATTAATTAATAATGAGAATCACTATGATTCTTATTTTTACAATTTTTATATTATCCAATACTTTTTATTCAATTCTCTATTTCTAATTTCGATTTTTAGATTAGGTTAGGTTAGATTAGGTTCCCATATGTACATATCCTTTTGAGAAGGCGTGTATACATATATACAGTGCCTTGCATTTTTCATGTTTTGTTGCCTTGCAAACTGGAATTAACATGGATTGTTTGAGGATTTGCATCATTTAATTTACAGAACATGCCCACAACTTTGAACATTTTTTTTCATTATTATTCTGAAGCAAACAACAAATAGGACAAAATAACAGAAAAAGTCAATGTGCATAACTATTCACCCCCCTAAAGTCAATACTTTGTAGAGCCACCTTTTGCGCCCATCACAGCTCCAGGTTGCTTTGGATAAGTCTCTATGAGCTTGCCACATCTTACCACTGGGATTTTTGCCCATTGCTCCTTGCAAAACTGCTCCAGCTCCTTCAAGTTGAATGGTTTGTGCCTGTGAACAGCAATCTTTAAGTCTGACCACAGATTTTCTATTGGATTGAGGTCTGGACTTTGACTAGGCCATTCCAACACATTTACATGTTTCCCCTTAAACCACTCAAGTGTTGCTTTAGCAGTGTGTTTGGGGTCATTGTCCTGCTGGAAGGTGAACCTCCGTCCTAGTCTCAAATCACACACAGAGTGGTACAGGTTTTGCTCAAGAATATCCCTGTATTTAGCACCATCCATCTTTCCCTCAACTCTGACCAGTTTCCCAGTCCCGACTGCTAAAAAACATCCCCACAGTATGATGATGCCACCACCATGTTTCACTGTGGGGATGATGTTCTTTGAGTGATGTGATGTGTTGGGTTTGCGCCAAACATAGCATTTTCTTTGATGGCCTCAAAGTAAAATTTTAGTCTCATCAGACCAGAGCACCTTCCTCCATACATTTTGGGAGTCTCCCACCTGCCTTTTCGCAAACTCAAAACGTGCCATTTTGTTTTTTGCTGAAAGTAATGGCTTTCTTCTGGCCACTCTGCCATAAAGCCCAACTCTATGGAGCATACGGCTTATTGTTGTACTATGTACAGATACTCCAGTCTCTGCTGTGGAACTCTGCAGCTCCTCCAGGGTTACCTTAGGTCTTTGTGCTGCCTCTCTGATTAATGCCCTCCTTGCCCGGTCTGTGAGTTTTGGTGGGCGGCCATCTCTTGGCAGGTTTGCTTTTGTGCCATGTTTTTTCCATATGGTTATGATAGATTCAATGGTGCTCCTAGGGATCATCAAAGTTTTGGATATTTTTTTATAACCTAACCCTGACTTGTACTTCTCAACAACATTGTCCCTTACTTGTTTGGAGAGTTCCTTGGTCTTCATGGCAGTGTTTGGTTAGTGGTGCCTCTTGCTTACGTGTTGCAGTCTCTGGGGCCTTTCAAAAAGGTGTGTATATGTAATGACAGATCATGTGACACATAGATTGCACAAAGGTGGACATGATTTCACTAATTATGTGACTTCTGAAGGTAATTGGTTGCCCCAGAGTTATTTATGGGCTTCATAACAAAGGGGGTGAATACATATGCACATGCCAATTATTAGTTTTTTATTTCTGAAAAATAGTTTTTTGCGTATATTTTTCTAATTTTACTTCACTAAGTTAGACTATTGTGTTTTGATCCATCACATATAATTCAGATTAAAAAAAACATTGAACTAAAGGCTGTAATGTAACAAAATAGGTAAAAAGCCAAGGGGGGGGGGTGAATACTTTTGCTAGGCACTGTACATATGTGTATTCTCCGGATGAGGTTTGTATAAAGATTCATTATCCATAGTACAATTCAATACATTTATATTTATTATAATGATTACATCCTTTTTTATTTGTACCACCCATTCTACACTGGGTACTTTCTAATGACCAACTCTATAAGGCTGGCTCTCTGTCTGCTGTGTTTTGTGGTTTCTGTGCGTCCTTGTCTCCTTCCAGCATCAGCCTCCCCACTTTGGCCCTCCCCCCTTTTCCCCCCTCCCCTTTGGTTCCCTCCCTTATTCCAGTTTGTTTATTATTTATTATTTTTATCACATTTAGATTGAGTCCATCCCAGGGGGGTGATTAGCACATAATACACATTGTCCTGGACGTGCCTGCCTATTGTGCATGCGTGCGCACCCACACACCACTGCTCTCAGCGAGCACCAGGGCACAACGGTCGGAGGTAGCATGTGGAACGCATATCCACCCGCACTTCCGGGCTGCGTCTACTGCGCACGCGCGGGTGGAGGTGACATCCGGGCAAGCCGGAATTTGCTGGTGGAGTGCAAACGCACCCATACTTCCTGGACATTGAGGCGGCGTGCGTTCCACCTGCGACAGATGGCAGCTGAAGGTCCCCCAATACTCTAACTGGTACGTGCTATCCCCACAACATCCCCCAATATGCGGCATCTATAGAGATGGTACAGATAGTACTATTGCCTGGCCACCTCCGTTTGACAGCTTATATACTTGCACATAGGATATGGCCAAGATAGTGCTCCTGTTAGACTACCTCCTTTTGTCTGCCTATGTTGGTTATTCCTGTACATTAGGATATGGTCCTTTATTAACCGTATTATTGATTTTGATTGGTTTAATTTAGCCATTGATGTGTGGGGATTTTGGCAGAAAATCACCATGGTGTCACTATGGCGACAGAGTGACACTAGGGAGGGCTCCACCACCTCAGGGTGTTGTGCTTCCTGTGAGGTGGGCGTGGCCTTTGTGGGCTGGTGCTGGTGGTGATTGGGATGCATAGCTACACACATACACATATATAGAGGAGCTCTCATTTGTGAGCAGTCACTACCCGTTTAGGCTCTGAAGAAAGGGGTTCTCCCCTGAAACGCGTCAGCCATTGCCTCATCCATCTGATGTCCGGTCCCGGTTTCTTACTGACGTTTGTCACTGCTCACCTGCAGCTATTGTTCATGCCTGTCATTCATGCTCGTTTGCGAGTATCCATTTGCTGTTTTACCTTTTTTAATAAATGCTATCAGTGGTAATGCACTAGGTCGGTGCGCCCTCCTTTCTTTCTTCTCTTTTTGTAGACCTTCTTTTACACTTTTACCTTCTAATTCACCATCATACCCTCCACTGAGCACCACCACTCCTGTTCCTTCTACTTCACTATCTTCTTCTACCATTCGCCGGGTTAGTGAACCTACCCTATCTTCATTATTTCCCACAAGTACTCTTTCTATTGATCCCAAACTGGCACCTATTTTTTTAGGGAAGACACCAGAATCAGCAGTGAATCCACCACAGCCCCTGTAAACCAGGGCTCTGCTGGATTAGATATTGTCAACCTCTCATCTGTTACTTTGACAGATGAACAGGTTCACGTGTTTAAACTTGGCCTTACGTTTTGTCCTTCCACAGATCTTGACCGTTTTCAATTGATTAAGGATATACATTTGTTCGCCAGACGTCTGTTGTTCAAGGTCATTTATGACAAACCTTCTTCATTAGAACCTCCTGTCTTTTCCCCTTTGGAACTCTATGACACTGAACTTCAGGCTATGGACGATCTTATGCAGCTTTGGGAGGAGGGACACACTGGTGACAAGCAGCCACCTTTTCCTTCATCATGTGGTGTCGTCGTTCCCGGTGTGTCCTTTCCTCCCCCGCTTCATTTAAACCAAAATCGCGAGCTTTCCCCTTACTTTAGACTAATCCAAACATTTGGGCATTTGTCCAACAAACTACTTTTGAGATTGAAAATATGGATCTGGATAAACTCCACACACACAATTTATCCTTTAGACACCGGAAAGCTATTAGGAATCTACAATGTCATCCTGATTTGGTCATTAAACCGGCCGACAAAGGCGGCAATGTCATTGACATGGATGTCCCCGCCTATGAGCGCATGTGCCTGGACATCCTTGACAACAGACATTGGTATCGCCCTATCTCTAAGACCCTAATACAAAACTTCATCAGTGAGTATTGTGGGTTGATCTTTAAGACCTATCAATTGGGCATAATCGATGTAAGTACATGGAACTACCTGAATGTGAAGGACCCAAAGATTCTGACTTTTTATTTCTTGCCAAAGGTGCACAAGTCACTGCAACAACCACCTGGACAACCTATCGTCTCTGGCTGGCAGAGTCTAACTGAAAATGTCAGCACCCTGGTAGACAAATACTACACCTCACGTAACTTCCCTTTTTTCCTATGTTCAGGACACCATTGACTTGCTTGGAAATATAGATGGGAAACAGGTCCCTCCTAATACATGGCTGGTAGCCCTAGACGTGGAAAGTCTATACAATTCTATCCCTCACGCTAAGGGTATCAAGGTTATTTGTACCCATCTAAATGAACGTGGACCTTTGTCTAATGATTACAGTCAGTTTGTCCTTCGGCTGCTTGAGTTCATCCTGACCAGAAATGTGTTTATGTTTGGTTCCTCCCACTTCCTCCAGGTGCAGGGGGTGGCTATGGGGACCAAATGTGCCTTGTCCTATGCCAACCTGTACCTGGGGGGGTGGGAGAGGGACCTTTTTTCTCAAGAGTTCTTATCAGGATTACTTCAACATGTCATTGCCTGGTACAGGTATATTGATGATGTTTTTATTTTATGGTCAGATAGTCAGGATGAACTCTCGCGGCTGATGGACTTGCTGTCTGTCAACGCCTACAATGTCAGCTTTACGATGGAATGTAGTCAGTCTAAGATCAGTTTCCTAGATCTACACATCTATGTTGGCCAAGGTGGGATTTTACACTCATCCTTATATTGCAAGCCTTCTGCAGGCAATACTATTTTACATGCCACCAGTGCACATCCTCAGTCCTTACTGGACAGTATTCCCTATAGTCAGTTTTTTCAACTTAGGAGGAATTGTACCCTAGATTCTGACTTTCACCTTGCAGCCAAAGATCTATATGACAGACTCCTCCAACGAGGATACAGTCGGTCTCTACTCAAAAGGGCCTTCAATAGAGTAAATAAACGTAATAGACATGATCTCATCCACTCGACTAAACCTGCTAAACCTAACCAATTGGTCAGGATTATTTCTCAATTTTTTGCCTCCAGCTTTCCATATTGCCTTATTTGAACCAATTGGGCTCCTTGATGTCCTTGCATGCATTTACTATGTAGGGGTAAGTGTTTATTCTTTAATAGACTGAAGTTCTTTTACATGCAGTATTACTTACAATCTTTTAAAAACTTCATTATTCATGTTACTAAACTCTGAACCTCATTGCTTTCTTAGTCCCTTCATCTGTCAATCAATCAATCGCACTGCCTAGAAATATTCAAGTACAACATACTGATTTGCCCAGCGCTCTTCTTTGTTTCTTTTCACCATTCATGGTCTTGGTATGTATTGAGGCTTTTTAGCCCGTGCTAATATTATTAAAAATTATATTGTCCTAATTTTATTTATTTTTGTTTGTTTTTTAGTTTTTAGAGGCACTCCTTATAAGCCCTCTGCAGCTAACTACAGGGCTGAGTGGGATTACTTGATTGCATCTGCCTGGCCTCGGGTGTCTTCATGGGGTATGTTTGGGGACTTTGGGGGATGTTTATTTCATCATGTGGCAGCCCCCCTGGCTGTGGGGATTGGGATTTATGAGGTACTAGTTGGACAGGACAGTGGACACTATGCTGATTAATCGCTCAGTGATTTGTTCTATGATGCTATGTACTTGTACACTTTGTTTCCAAATTCTGTTTTGTGACTGTTTTTTTCTTTTCTTTTTTAGAGTTAAAAATTTTTTTTCTGTCATATTCTATTCCCCTGATGAAGCCAATGTCTTGACAAAACTAGTAGGGAGGAAGTGACCTGCTACTACCATTCAACATCAGTGGTGTCGGTCAACAGAATAACTATTATGCCCCGTACACACGGTCGGATTTTCTGATGGACATTGTCCGATCGGAGCGTGTTGTCGGAAATTCCGACCGTGTGTGGGCGCCATCAGACATTTTCCATCGGATTTTCCGACACACAAAGTTGGACAGCAGGAGATAAAATTTTCCGACAACAAAATCCGATCGCGTCAATTCCGACCGTGTGTGGCCTGTTCCGACGCACAAAGTGCCACGCATGCTCAGAAGAAATTCCGACACGGGACAGCTCGTTCTGGTAAACTTAGCGTTCGCAATGGATACAGCACTTTCGTCACGCTGCAATATAAAAAATGGTTTAATACAGCGCACTCTCTTCTTCTTTATAATGTGACAAGAATTAAGTAGTTTTGCTGCTCATATTCACACACACTTCTCACAAAGTTTGATTTGTGTTTTTTTAGTGGGATTCCCTCAATATATTGTTATTAGTTGTCACATCTGACAGTTTTATATTTTTTATGTTTTTTTTTTTGTTTTTAAGCCTTTTTTTTTCTTTAATGTTTGGATTTTTTCCAAGGCTGATCTTTGTTCAATGTTATTTTTATTTTTACTCCAGAATATTTTTGTGTGTGTTTTGTGTGGCAAGTTACCCCAACACCATTGATATCTTTTATTATTTAATCTCCAGGAGATTTTTGGTGGTTGGTGTCCCTTGTTCATTTCACATTGTATATTTGAAATGTACCTGAATCCTCACAAACCAACTGTCCTTTTTGAAGTAAAACACATAGGAGAGTATAATTCAAAACAAAAATCCTTTATTAAGGGCTCAGAACCAAACAAAGAGGAAGGCAACACTGGATCAACAGGAGAAATTAGTGAAGCCTGGGACCCCCACGGCAGACATCAATTCTTCAACATCAAAATTGGTGGCCTGAGGAGTCCATATGTAAGGGAGGGCAGTCTGGTCCGGGATTCACAGAGATCCGGATAGCAGCAGATGACATCAGTGTCCCCAGGCTGTGGTACCACAAGAGGCTGCATCTTTTGGCCGACCAGACTGGATCCAGGGTCCTCACTGTCTGGTCTTCCTTTCACACTTCCTTCCGGGCTGTGGCTGTGCAGTTGGAGATGTGGCAGGAGGAGGAGTAGGACCTGGAGGAGGAGTAGGACCTGCAGGAGGAGGAGGAGGACCATCGCGAAGGTGTGTTTGAGGTGTAATTTGGCCCCTCATACCTTTCGCCAGAGCCTCTGATATGAGGGCCTCACACATGGCTTTTTGGCCCTCCTCCATCCTCTGCATTTTATAGGCTATGAATGCAGCAATGTTCTCCTGCCTGGTGTGTGGTGCTCCCAGGACCTCTGTAGCCCTACAAAAAAATCTGATAGCAGCCTCCTCTAGGGTACTCCTCCTACTGCCACTTTCTGTTTTCAGGGGGGGTGGAGGGACCTGCAGATCAGCCAGCCGGCTCGGCCCGGCCACCTCCTGGCTGAGACTTCCCTGTTTATGAAAAAGGGACATGGTTTTAGTTTTTGCATCATCAATCACAATCATAAATTAGTACTCCCAACTAACATATAGTTCACATCATTGATTGGACAAGCAGAAATATTTAGAGGAATGCTATACCTGGCTCAATCTGGGCTCCTCCACATGTTGCTGCCTGGAAGGCCCAGGTTGGGTGTCAGAAGCCTCAGCCGGGGGGGAAGGAAGCGTGGAAGGAAGACTGGAGAGGGATGACCTGGGTTTAGTCTGGCCTGCCAGAAAGTGCAGCCTGTCGTAGTACAACATCCTGGGGACATAGATGTCATCTGCTGCTCCGGATCTCTGTGAATCCAGGACTTTATTGCGCTCCCTCAGATATGTGCTCCTCAGGCCACCAATGAAAATCTTTAAAAAAGTGATGTCTGCCGTGGGGATCACCTGCTTCACAATTTCACACAATTGCTCCAGTGCTGCCTTCCTCTTTGCTTGGTTCTTGTAATGGGGGTGTTTAATCTCCCACAGACAGGGCAGCTCCCTTAGCATCTCTATGAAGACTGAAATGAAGTCCTGATCTTTCAGTACCATATCCATGTTCACTGCAAGACACAACACAAGACAAAGCCTAATGTCACACCAAACTCTCCTAATCTTGTTACAATATAGGCCTCAATCTATAGAAGCAGTATAGGCCCAAGTTTGTCTCTTACCTTCGTTCTTACGATCGCCGCGTTCAATGCTCCTTCCTCCGCTCACAGATCAAACGTAATACGCACGCGTGTTACGCTTTATATACACTGCGCATGCATGTAACTCCGCCCGCCCCTGACGTTCTTTCTAGTGTATTCCCCGCCCCTTTTCGTTCGGCGCAATGGGGGAAGATCATGATGGCGGACATACAGCAGGTGCGGGCTAATTGTAGCAACGAGGAGGAGGAGGAGGAGGAAAGGGCGGATCCAGGCACGTCCCGATCCAGAAGGAGACGTTTTAAGGCCACAAATATGTCGTTTGGGGAGATGTTGGAGATGGTCGACATCATGAGGAAGTCCGACTATGATGGAAAATATGGGCCTTACCCCAACCCCAATATCCGAAAGGCCAAAATCATGGCGAAAGTGGTCAGGAGTCTAGAGCAGAATTTCGGGGTACGAAGGTCTAAAGATCAGCTCAGGAAGCGGTGGTCGGACCTGAAGTTGAGAGAGCCAGAGCAGTACCGAAAGATCCGGAGAGTGCTGCAAAAAAGTAAGTAGTTGTGCTGTGTTCCTATTCTTTCTGTCTTTATTACGTTCGTTCTGCTCCATATGCTTTGATTAGTTGTAACGTTTCCAAAGGTCAACTTTAATGTTCATGGGCACATTATTCGTTCGTATCAAACATTTTTCTTTCGGCCTCTAGAACACCATTGTTTAGGCCATATGCATTTTCACACATTTTTGGGGGCCTACTTGGATGCCAAATATTTGTTTGTGTAGATGGGTTTGTTACTAGAATGAAATGCAAACTAGATTGTGTGTAAGGAGAGGACACTGAGCAGCTGTTTTCACATCTGGACACTGGAGCACTAGTGTGGGACACAAGAACACCATTTTTATTAGGGGGCCACACAGGTGCTCCAGTGTATACTATAGGGGGGTCTCCATCTGTGAAGCTTGTACCAAACAGGTAAAGTATTGCAGCTTGACAAAGGACAATAAAAAATATACATCTTGGAACTCGGCTAAAATAGACAATTGTACCCCACTTCCAAGCAATGTTTTCTATTTCTATAGTTCTGCCATCAAATATCTGTGTGCTAAGTATACCATTTTTGTTTTACATAGGGGAGAAAAGACTCGGACACCCCTCATCCCAGGAGACCAGAGACCCCCCCTCTCTGGAAGAAGGGGAAATACCAACCCAAGAAGCTGAGCAGGAGGAAGAAGAAGACGTGGTGGAGATTGGCACCACAACAGGTGAGTGTCTGCGACCACAGACTCAGGTAAAAGAGATGGCTGGTGGCAGATTTTTGAGACCTTTTTTTTTGTTCTTTATCTCTTTTTAGGTGATTGTGATGTGAGGGATCCAGAACGCTTTACATCTGAAAGTGCCCAGATACTCATCAGGGAGATCATGGGGTGTAATCTCCAATTGCAAAACATACATCAACAAATCAGTGATGTTATTAAAAAAAATAATAACATCATTGATGTTTTGGGGCGAATTTAAACCCCACAAAATCACCTGTTTTATCGTACCAAACTTTTTTCAATGTTTAGAAAAGCCAAATTTGGAGGATGCACACAGTGTGCCAACATGTGCTATCTGCCATCACGGGAGATCAATGGACGCGTTTTGGGGGGGCAACCCCTTCCTCAATTATAAAGTAGCGTTGAGGAAGGGCTTGCTCCCCCCAAACACGTCCCTTGATCCCCCATGATGGCAGATAGCACATGTGGACATTTGTAAATTGGTGTGCATCTTCCAAATTTGGCTTTTCCAGGGGTGATTTCCCCCCATCTGAACGCTATATCAAACCCAGTTCCTAAATACTGATGTCTGATATAGCCTTCAGGTTTTACCTAATGTGAACTTTGTAAGTTCAAGTTTTTTGGCTTTCTTGTTGGTTTTACACAGGCCTGTTTTATCTGAAATGGATATTTTGATTTTTCATAATGCTACTGCAAACATTGTTATACAACAAACATGTTGGTTTGTTTTAAAAACCTTTGGTAAATGCGCATGTGATTGTGCAGGTATAAAAAAGTGCCTTACTCAAGAATGTGTGGATTATTGTCTCAACACTACAACACTTTTGGGGTGATGTAATTGTTGTTTTATGCACAAATGGGGGTTATTTCCTAAGGGCAAATCCTCTTTGCACTACAAGTGCAGGTTCAGTGCAGTTGCAAGTGCACTTGTAGTGAAATGTGTTTTTGCATTTAGGAAGTACCAGCCAACACTGTTTTTTATAAGGTTACCCAATCGCGACATTTTCTGCACTCAACACATTTCTGTCAGGGTCAGCTAAAACAAACACAAGCAGTAAATGTCCACCAAGAATTTCTTTTGGTTGTTTTTTATTTGAAAAAGGTGTCACATATTGTCTGGCATATTGATAGCCCCCCTACCCGCAAAGAACTCCAGGTAGCGTAACCGGACATCACGGGCATTCAGGGAGGGCAAGCCAGGACGGCCGCTTTCAAGTGCCGTCATTGTTGATGTATTTGGGATTCCGGCCTCAGGCCCAACTGAGCCAACGTAGTTGGCTGAATGTTTTCGTAGAAAATTATGGAGAACACAGCAGGCAAGTATTATATGGTTCAGTTTATACTCCGCCATATGGATGGGTGTCATAAATAATCGGAACCGGCTGGCCAGGATTCCAAATGTGTTCTCCACCACTCTTCGGGCTCTGGCCAGCCGGTAATTAAAAACCCTCTGTTCCGGGGTGAGGGTCCTCATCGGGAATGGCCGCATCAGGTGGTCCCCCAGCGCAAATGCTTCATCAGCAACGAACACAAATGGGAGACCTTCAACATTGTCCTCTGGAGGTGGCAAGTCCAAGCTGCCATTCTGGAGACGCCTGTAGAACTCCGTCTGGGCAATCACTCCACCATCGGACATCCGGCCATTCTTCCCCACGTCCACATACAAGAAGTCATAATTAGCCGACACCACCGCCAACATCACTATACTATTAAACCCCTTGTAATTATAATAGTACGACCCCGAGTTGGGTGGTGGGACGATGTGGACGTGTTTCCCATCAATTGCCCCTCCGCAGTTAGGAAAGTCCCACCACTGGGCAAAGTGGGAGGCCACAGTCTGCCATTCCTGTGGCGTGGAAGGAAACTGTTGAGGAAAAAACAATAAACATTACTATTTTTTCACAGAAACCTGGCAAGCAGATTAGACACAAACATTATGGGGCAACCTCCAGATAGCATTTATTAAGGGGAATTTAACAACAACAAAGTATAAGGTACACCTATCATATTCCCCCCCCCCTCTCATGGGCCATTTCTAACGTTATAGGGGGGGGAACTCTTGGACAGGTAACCCTCTTCACTTCATTGAGAGATGAATGCCTAAATACAGGGTATTACTTGGAACAGCCCCTCCTTAGTTACACTATTGGCAGCCCACTGGACAGGTAAGAAGTGTCATAATACAAAGATATAAATACACACTGTACACATTTGAGCACATTTGGACATTCTGCTATTACCTATCAAGATCATAATAGGATACAAGAACTTTTAACAGTACCATTTGAAAGTATACAGGCAGGCCCTTGCACTACATGCTTTGTGGAATTCATCCATACATCTGAACACTAAAGAGGTGGGTATAGTGTGTATGGGTTTGGCAAAGTCAGCAGATAGATGATTGAGGATAGAGAATTGGGATCAGCTGACTTAGCAGTTGGGGGAGGGAGGGTTACAAAAAATTTGGGGACACCACAAAAAAAAGCCTCTGGCCCTCTGCCTGAATTTAAATAAAAAATAACATTTCAAAACATTTTAGGGGGTGTTTGGGGTAAAGCACTACTATGGAGCTGATAAAATACATTGTTAAGTAACTACATGAGGTGAATATAGGGCAGGAGACACCATGCTGGGGGGGTTATTGAAGGGCAAATATGTATGAAGGACCTAAAATAATAATTACATAAAAATCCAGCATGCATGAGGACAAAGGGGACATTCACAGCATATTACAATCATGGTAATTAGGGAATGAGGAAAGAAATACAATATATTATCAAACATTCAATACAATAAAATGTGATATAAAAGGATAAAAATCTTACCTTCATATACTCCTTCTGTAGGACCTGGATGATGGCAGAACAGGTCTCTGGGATAATGATCCCCAGAGCCTGGGGGGAGATGCCTGTCGAGAACTTCAAGTCCTGCAGGCTTCTCCCTGTGGCCAAATACCGCAAGGTAGCGACCAACCTCTGCTCCGGAGTGATGGCTTGCCTCATGCAGGTATGCTGCCTGCTGATATAGGGGGTCAGCGAAGCCAACAAACGGTGAAATACGGGGTCCGTCATCCTGAGAAAGTTCCTGAAATCATCAGGATTATTCTCACGGATCTCACGGAGCAAAGGCATATGACAGAACTGGTCACGCTGAAGCAACCAATTCTTGGTCCATGATCTCCTCCCCACCCTGTTCATGGACTGGACTTGTGTCAAGGTCAGGACCCCAACACCAAGCCCCCCGCACAGCACGAACTCTACGAGGAGTACGCATACGCAACATGGCTAGAAAACGGTCGGCTGCTCAGAACGAAGTAACAGAACGCACTGAAGAACAGCAAGGCCTGTGAAGAGCGACCTGAAAAACAGCAACGAGCGGACAAGATCGCACAGAAAACTCCAATACGAACTGACTGCACGCACTGAAGAGCAGATACAAACCCACAAGCACAAACTGAACGGCAGAAAACGATCTGAAAGCCACGAGTCTGAAAAAGCGCGAATCGTCTCTCACCAAACTTTTACTAACACGAGATTAGCAAAAGGAGCCCAAAGGGTGCCTCGCTTGGTTCTGAACTGGCCTTTTCTAGTCTCGTCGTACGTGCTTGACGTCACCGCGTTCTTGGCGATCGGAAATTCCGACAACTTTGTGAGACCGTGTGTAGGCAAAACAAGTTTGAGCCAACATCCGTCGGAAAAAATCCGAGGATTTTGTTGTCGAAATGTCCGAACAAAGTCCGACCGTGTGTACGGGGCATTATAGTGCTCCACTTCTATACTGTGGTTCTAAATTATGTGTTACATGGTTTTTAAATCTTATACTATTAAAATTTGATATTTTTACGATACTAAGTGTATTTAATCATTACTGGCACTGCTATAATCCCCTCCCCCATGCTTTTTTATTCATTTCTGATTCAGGGATAAGGTGCCTTATCTATTTGGACATACCATCCACCAGCCGTAGTTAGAAGCTGTTTGGTTACCATGCACAGCTGCACCAGATTTTGCACTCTCCAGTGTTAGTAAATCAACCCCTTAGTGTCTGTGTATTGCAATGATTGCCTATTTGTTGGCCACTTATTGTAAACATTTACTGAGTGTCCCAGTATTGTAAATGATAGCCCATTTATAGCCCATGTATTTTCAAGATTGGCATTTCTTGTCCTAATATTATCATGTCATACTATTTTACTATTTGTCATACTATCATTTATTCCTGTGTAGGCCAGTCACTATCATACAATGCCACTGTGTCACCATGGTGGACTACAGTTGTATCTTTTAGATTTTTTTACCCCTATAATTATATTTACAATGTTTAGACAAAGAACATTCTCACTGTCTCTGTTTCTTTTTTTCCTATTATTTGATATTATAATTATTATTGAAATAGATTTTGTTGTATAGAGGAGGTGATGTGTCCTGGATGTCAAACACACTATAAACCCTAAATATAGTGCCTGAAACCCATTGAAGTCTATGGGAGCCAAATATTGTAATTTATGATTTTTTTTTAAGGCCATATTGTATAATATTAATAGAAAAGGGCATGGGTATCTGGGTACTGCCATAGGTGACATGTACCAAAAACTAAAAAATATCATTCAAAGGAGAGCAAGTCAGGTAATAAGACTCAAAGGCCAACCTTAAAAATGAACACACATGAAAACCCTTGCCAAGATGATTTTCTCCCATTGAAAATGTCAACTCATATAGAGCAACATAGAAAATACACATGGATAGGGTACCACAGATGTTCACACTCTCTTAGCAAAGGTACTACCAATACCCATCAAAATATTCCTTTGTAACCAAATAATGAGAACCACACAAAAATAGAAAAAATTTGGCCGCAGTGGCCATTTATTAACAAAAACCACAATTTTATCATTCCTTAAAACAGAAACAATCATAATAAATAACATAAAGGTCCTAGAAGGCACAACAAACCAACATCCGGTTTGTATCTACGTGACTACTAAAAGCTCGCCAGCCGCACTATCTGGCTCGGGGACAACCCACCTTTTTGCCAAAATTTCCCATTTTACACTTTCCAGTTAACCCACCATTAACTGGGATATCACAGAGGACTCCATAAGTTAGATGGGTCCCTACAAAGAACTATTGAAAATAAGATCCCAACCGTCAAAACATTATAACCAACATAAAAAGATCCAACACAGGGCAGGAGCGTGGGAAGTTTCTTCCTCGTCTGTTGGCTCCGTCCTACTTGCCGCCTTTACAGATCCCACCCTGTATACCCCCTGCAGCCCTCCTGTTTTCCACAAACTAACCAATCCTGGTAAGCAGCATCACATCCCCAACGAATGAACCCTATCCTGTCCTGTTTCCATTATTCACTTTGTCACATAGCCCTCCGCTTATTTTCTATTTCTTTTTTTGCTTCGGGCCTTTTTTTATTTCATTAAAACACACGTCTGGGGGATGCCTAAATATTGTACATGAAGTGGTGCACCTGTAGAATGTACTCCAACAAAAGTGACATTAAAAAAACTTTGCCTCTAAATGACAGTTCCTTTCTTGCTGACTTCTGTTTTTAAACAAGGCAGCAGGGGGATTCCCAGGTGGCATCAATGACCACATATGGTCATAACAACAGTGGTCATTATCTGCCTGATAAAGGGGCTTGTTTAAGACTCCAAAACATCACTGTTTGAATAATGCAAATCCAATGTTAATCACATTCATTCAGCAACGTAGAGCCATGGTCAATCATGATGACCAATGCCCCACCACCCCACCAACACAGACATGACAACCTTCAATATAATGATTTTATACCATCTCAAATGACAAACAGACAAAATGAATATTTTCATCAAGGCAGCGCTACTTAACAGACAAGATTCCGTTGTCATTAGTGTGTTAAAAAACAGTCTATAGAAAAATAATCCACAAACTGATTATTGTAACTATATAATTATTTCACATTGAAAGGTGTATTATAGTCCAAAGTCAGGGGAGTATTTGCTTGCATCCTCGATGCTATACGACAACCATCGGTAAACGTGAGCATGCCTTTTGGGGATCTTCTTGAACAAGCCGAGCTGGAAAGCCGAGCTGCAGCAGGTAGGAGATATTGCTACGATCCCCATTGGCACTGTTGTCTGTGTCAAATGCTTTTCTATTTTATAACATTGTAAGTGTATGTGCTATAAGGGGAGGAACATTTTCAATAAATTCAGTTAAAACGGGATTACGCTATGGAGTCTCTTCTCTTTTTATGTGAATGAGCTTATGAGCGGGTGTCCCATCCTCCCAGCAACAACAAGATCAGCAGAATTGATTATAAGATCTAGTGTGTGGAGCTTATTGTCCAGCTGTGTCTGGTAAGAGTCTGATTCAAAGGGGATTTTTTACCCCCATTTACACACGGGTGGTGGTGATGGTGAAAATGTTCCATCGAGGATGAAATCAAACACTCCCCTGACTTTGGACTATAATACACCTTTCAATGTGAAATAATTATATAGTTACAAAAATCAGTTTGTGGACTATTTTTCTATAGACCGTTTTATAACACACTAATGACAGTGGAATCTTGTCTCATAAGTAGCGCTGCCTTGATGAATGTATTCATTTTGCCTGTTTGTAATTGTACCCTCTGACAGGTATATTAGGTAGCAGCTTCAAATCCTAAAATAGGTTATATGTGTGTTATATATTTTTTCGATATATAATTCTTTTGTATATTTTAAATAATTACTGCTTCACCAAAAACCATAAGCGCTTGATTTTTGTAGGAGTTTATCTACAAGGTTTTTCATCACAAATGACAGTTCATATTTGGTTCTTGATATCATCAGGCATGTCTAGTGGCATGTCTAGTGGCTTGTTTACAATTTGAAACAAGGTGGTGTTTTGCTTGTGTCTAGTAAGGTCATCTGGCAATAAAGCAAGGAAGCTTAGACCTCTGCAGTGTATTAACATGCTTTTACTAATTGAAAATGCTGTACATAACATTTCATTTATTAAGGGAAAAAAGCTGTTCAAACTGGCCTGGCTCTATGTGAAAAAGTAATTGCCCCCTCCCATGCTGAATCATAAATGAACTGTGATTAACCACAATTTTTTGGAAAGTTGAGTTAAATTTCACTTGCCACACCCAGGTCTAATTACTGCCAGACCTGTTGAATCAAGAAATCACATAAATAGAAGCTGTCTGACAAAGTGAAGCATGCTAACAAACCACAAAAAGCCACACATCATGCCACAATCTAAAAAAAATCAAGAACAAATTAGAAACAAAGTAATGTACATGTATCGGTCTAGGAAGGGTTTCAAAGTCATTTGTAAGACTTTGGAACTCCAGTGAACCACAAGGAGAGCCATTATCCACAAAGAGAGATTACTTGGAGCAGTGGTGAACCTTCCCAGAAGTGGCTGGCCTACAAAAATTACTCCAAGAGCATGACGACGACTCATCCAGGAGGTCATAAAATAACCCAGAACAACATTTAAAGAACTGCAGGCCTCACTTGCCTCAGGTAAGATCAGTGTTCATGATTCATCAATAAGAAAGAGACTGGGCAAAAATGGCATCCATGGGAGAGTTCCAAGGCCAAAGCCACTGCTGACCAAAAAGAACACAAAGGCTCATCTCACATTTACCAAAAAACATCTTGATTATCCCCAAGACTTTTAGGCAAATATTCTGTGGACTGATGATCATACCAACAGCCAGACATGGTGGTGGTAGCGTGATGGTCTGGGGCTGCTTTGCAGCTTCAGGACCTGAACAACTTACCATAATTGATGGAACCATGAATTCTGAGCTCTACCAGAAAATCCTAAAGGAGAATGTCCAGCCATCAGTTTGTGACCTCAAGCTCAAGTGCACTTGGGTTATGCAGCAGGACAATGATCCAAAACACAAGAGCAAGTCCACCTCCAAATGGTTCAAACAAAGCAAAATTTAGGTTTTGGAGTGGCCTAATCAAAGCCCGGACTTAAATCTAATTTAGATGATGTATCATGACCTTACACAGGCCATTCATGCTGGAAAACCCTCCAATGTGGCTGAATTAAAACCATTCTGCAAAGAAGAGTGGGCCAAAATTGTTCCACAGCAATGTGAAAGACTCATTGCCAATTATCGCAAATGCTTGATTGCAGTTGTTGCCGCCCAGGGTGGCACAACCAGTTATAAGGTTTAGGGGGCAATTACTTTTTCACATAAAGCCAGGCAGGTTTGGACAGCTTTTTTGCCTCAATAAATGAAACCATCATTTAAAAACTAGTGGCAGCAATATCATTGTCACTAAATTAATGACTTCCAGCTGCAGGAGCCAGAGGTTTGGTGAGTGTCCAATTGGCCAAATCTAGCTATTTCGTTTGCTCATTTGACAAACTATAAACAATTGTGCTTCAGGTCCAGCCTTGAGGCAAGAGAATATCCTTCCTGGAGGATGACATCCTCAGGTAAATTTCAGTGATCCATTGTTACCTTCAGGTTGAACTTCTGAGATAAGGACTTCCTCGGTTAAGAAGGGATTCCACCCCACAAGATTATCTGAGTCTGATATAATTTGGAATATTTTATTAAAAAAGTTTCTGGATGTGCAGGAGATTCGGCATAACCCGGAGCGCTTTATTGTCCATTTTTTGGGACCATGTGCCATGCAAAATGTACAGAAATATGTCTACATTTCTCTATTATGACTTTTTTTTTATCCATGGTTATGCACTATGTTTTTGACAGTACAGCATTATACATTTATGAAACAGAGCCCTTGGAGTGCAATATTAGGGTATTAGAGTGTAATTTGATTTGCAAACGCAGCTTGATGCAGTAATGCGAAATAAAAGTAAGTCTTTAAATATAGAATAGCATCATTTAGTTTCAGAGTATTGACTTTTTTGACCCTCACATATAGTTCATTCAGAACATTAGGAAAGCTATAACTAAAGCTTTCTGGACTGTCAGCTTACAAATAGGTAGAGAGATTGTCAGCACTAGATCTCCAAGTCTAACTCTGAAAGCGTTTAACACCCCAGTGTCTTGGATAATTAATGGCACTTCTTAATTTGTCATCTTTCTTTTTAATACCCTATTAGGACTAATAATACACAGCATTCTCTTTCCCTTTTCTTCCCTTTTCTTCTGCTTTCCTCCTGATAGGGCACCTGCAAATGGCCCTTACTATAAGGGCCCTTTCACACTGGGGCGGGGGCGGCGTCGGCGCTAAAGTGCCGCTATTATAAGCGGCGCTTTACCATCAGTATTCGGCCGCTAGCGGGGCGGTTTTACCCCCTGCTAGTGGCCGAGAAAGGGTTAAAAACCACCGCAAATCGCCTCTGCAGAGGCACTTTGCTGGCGGTATAGCTGCGCTGTCCCATTGATTTCAATGGGCAGGAGTGGTGAAGGAGCGGTATATACTCCGCTCCTTCAGCGCTCCAAAGATGCTGCTAGCAGGACTTTTTTTCCCGTCCTGCTAGAGCACCGCTCCAGTGTGAAAGCCCTCGGGCTTTTACACTGAAGACAAAGCAGCGGCACTTTCGGGTCGGTTTGCAGGTGCTATTATTAGCGCAATAGCGCCTGCAAACCGCCCCAGTGTGAAAGGACCCTTAAATAAAGATAGAAAGAAAGCTGTTGCAAGAGATAAAATCAGGTCCTTGGTATAAATGCATAGCAAAGGAGTGTGTGTCAAATATTTAGTGAACACATAAAATGCAGTGTTATGGTCTCTAGAATAAGGGCACCAAGCAAAAGACATTCACAAAAAGAAAACCCATATAAGCGTGATGTGTCAAATGGATACCTGCACATCTGTTTTTTTTTTTTTTAAGTTACTTTAAAAAAAAATGTTTGAGTCACCAGGATCCCTCAGACCCCTAAGGGTCAGTAAGATTCAAGAACTGGCATAAAAGCCGATTTGTCAGCCCTAGCAGCAGATTGTAGCAGTAGCAGGAAAAATATAAATCTGAAGGTGTTTTAACAGTGAAGGGAATCTACTAAAAGTAATGCATAAACACGGCTGGAATAAAAATGAACAAGGAGAAAGGGTAATGCAAACAAATCAAAAAGAATAAATTTTCTGTAGATTAAATACATTGGTATTGTAAAATGTAGGGCCATTTTGAACCAAGTAAATAAATAATTTAGTTGTGTTTCCACATTAGACCTTATTACCACAAAAGGGTTATAGGCCGGATAGGCATAAGTATTTACAGTATACACAGTATATACAGTTTCACTGCTTTTAAGAAGCGCTGGAATTGTGATCTACAGCAGGTGTCAATGTTAACCTAATGACACCCCAAATGCAGGTCAAAACACAGTGCATTTGCTTGCACCAGATTGCATGGTACAGAAGTACCATTGATCCAGTTGCAGTGAGTTTCCAAAAGTAGCGCATGCACTACCTTTGGTGCAGTGCGATTTAAGCTAATTCAAAATGAATGGGAACATGTGAATCACACAGGAATGTGCGGCATGTTCCCATGCGCTTCCAGGTGTGAACCTTAATCTGTTTTAATTGATGTTAACAAGTATAGATAAAAAAGATGGTTTTATTTATAAAAGTTGGCTGTTGGTTGGTATATTATTTTGAATAAGCATATGTTATTATTGATTCCCCAATAGATGTAGCGACATCCAAAAGTTACATTTTGCTTATGTTTAGTTTAATAAAGAAACAGTCTGTTTGATTTATTCTTCTCTAGTGATGATCAAATTAAGAGAATGCAGATTCAATACTAGATTCTACTTAAAATTTGCATCATTCAGATCTTGCTAATGCAATTGAGGAATCCAGGCAATCATGATTCATGAATTATATGGTTCTCTGCAACCTGGACAAGCTTAGGAGAATCATGGCATATGTAATTTACTTGATTTCTGATTTTATCATCGGTTTGCAACTCTGCTCTTCCTCTTCTTCTCTCTACTGGTATAATCATTTTTATAATCATCATTACACCAAGCTTAGCTGTTTGTGGAATATGTTAACTTCATACTTTAACTTCATATGCAAAAAGGGCCCTGATAACATTAAATCATCGGAGCCTACATATAAAGAAGTACTACAATAAAATACAGTACTGTGCAAAAGTTTTAGGAAGGTGTGATAAAATTTTGTAAATTAAGAATGCTTTCCAAAATAGACATGCTAATAGTTTATTTTCAATGGAAAGTAAATGAACAGAAGAGAAATGCAAATCAAATCAATATTTGGTGTGACTATGCTTTGTCTTCAAACCAGAATCAATTCTTCAAGGTACACACAGTGCTTGTGCACACAGGTTTTGAAGGAACTCGACAGGTAGGTTGTTCCAAACACCTTCAAGATCTAACGGCAGATCTTCTGTGGATGTAGGCTGCTTCAAATCCTTCTGTCTCTTAATGTAATCCCAGACAGACTTGATGATCAGGGCTCTGTGGAGGCCAAACCATCACTTTCAGGACTCTTGTTCTCCTTTACGCTGAAGATACTTCTTAATGACATTGGCTATATGTTTAGGGTTTGACTTTGTCCTGCTGTAGAATAAATTTGGGGTCAATCACAGGCAGTGGTGGCCCATCCACTAGGGGCGCACGGGCGCCGCAACCCATGCATGCACCAGGCCCTCTGATCTACATAAAGGGTGCCGGATGCATGGATTCCAATGGTGGGGGTGTATTATTTTGAAGCACGTATTCAGAGCTAGAGGCTTCAAAATAGGGTGGGCTTGGGGCACAAGCACTGCACCCTGATCCCACCCAGTTGTGTGACAATAGCAAATTTATATTTGCTATTGTCACAATGATGCTCCTCCCAGCCAATCAGATCACCAACAAGAGGGAAACCTGGAGCTGTCTCTTTCCACCAGGCTGCATCTGTTATTCAGGTCAGTAGAGGGGGGCTGCCTGACCCAGTTCACCAATGTATGACTTGCAGGCAGCAAGAGGGGGATCCAGCCTTCCCTGCCTGCATAGCTGCTGCTGGCTCAGGTAGCATGGACAGGGTTAACCCTGCCTGGGTAGTCCAGTAGTGTCCTTTGCTGATGGATGATGTGAGCTCTCTCTGTTCCCCCAACATGGCTCTGATCAGGATCAATACAGTCACCTGCTGCTGGTGAACTACAATTGCAAGCATGTCCTGCCAGCCAGGGTTACTACAGCTCTCCTGTAAAGTTGGTGCTATTAAATTTTGGGGGCATGCTGGGTTTGATAGACAGAGGTAGGTTCTCTTTTATAATGATGTAGTCCTTGGCTGCTGGAGATTGTTATGGTAGATCTGCTGGGACTTCTTAGCAGTTGTGTTGGGTTTGATGTATTCAGGGGGGCTTTCAGCTCATTGGTGGGTCATGAATTTGAGCTGTGGGGTGCTGGGTTTGATAGCTTCCAGCATGGAGTTTGCAGGTTGCTTGTGTTTGAGTTGCAAGGTACTAGGATTGATTCCTGTCTGCATGTAGTTTGTAAGTTGTTAGTGTGTGAGCTTGGTGGATACGCAAGGTGGCACGGAATATGTCAGTGCTATAAGTCTTGGTATGTGTGTTTGTGTGTGTTTGTGTTTACAAGGGGACTTCAAAAAGCTGCCACACATTTTTTTAACTCAATTAAATGTATAAAAGTGTGGAAAGTTTTTGAAGACCTCTCGTGTGTGTATATACAGTGTGTTATGAAGCCGTGACCTTGGTGAGTGCGGACCTGGAGGGGTTTGTTTGCGCCTACCCAAAATGATCACAGGCCTACCTGATTGTATGGCACGATGAATAAGAATCTACCTGTATTTATCAGCATTGAGGACACCATTGAGTGCGCAATGTTGAGGACTGTAGACAGAAGTCATGAAAGTGATGGGTTGGCCCTTCACAGGGCCCTGATCTCAACATCATTAAGTCTGTCTGGGACTACATGAAGATACAGAAGGATTTGAAGGCAGCCTACAGCCAAAGTCTGTGGTTAGTTCTCCAAGATGTTCAGAACAAGCTACACGCCAAATTCCTTCAAAAACTGTGTATAAGCACTGTGTGTACCTAGAAGATTTTATGCTGGTTTGAAGACAAACTGTAGTCACACCAATATTGATTTAATTTAAAATTTTCTTCTGTTTGCTCACTTTGCACTTTGCAAATTGATTAAAATAAACAATTAAAATACATATTTTTGAAAGCATTCTTACTTCACAGCATTTCTTCACTCCTGTCTAAAACATTTGCACAGTACTGGGTGTACATGATTTCACTTGATGCCACTTTTATGACACCAGGAAAAGGATTGTCGGAGAGGTTGCATTGAGCGCATAGGCAGGAGAATACTTGTACCCATTGCTTCAGGTCAAATGAGGAGGTTAGACTTATGCCCCGGACACACGGTCAGATTTTACGATGGAAAATGTGTGATAGGACCTTGTTGTCGGAAATTCCGACCGTGTGTAGGCTCCATCACACATTTTCTGACACACAAAGTTTGAGAGCAGGATATAAAATTTTCTGACAACAAAATCTGTTGTCGGAAATTCCGATCGTGTGTTCACAAATCCGACGGACAAAGTGCCACGCATGCTCAGAATAAATAAAGAGATGAAAGCTATTGGCCACTGCCCCGTTTATGGTCCCGACGTACGTGTTTTACGTCACCGCGTTTAGAACAATGGGATTTTCCGACAACTTTGTGTGGCCGTGTGTATGCAAGACAAATTTGAGCCAACATCCGCCGGAAAAAATCCATGGATTTTGTTGTCGGAATGTCCGAACAAAGTCCGGCCGTGTGTACGGGGCATAAGAAGTTTAGAAGTAGCAGGAGTGTTTGTATTAACAGGGATGTTGAAGTCACCGAGAAGGATTGTGGGAATTTCAGAAGAGAGAAAGTAGGGTAGCCAGGCTGAAAACTCATCAAGGAAAGTTGATAACGGTATAGGGGGCGGTATATCATAGCAATTCTTAGGGAAGTCGGAGATAATAGGTGTATACAGTGAACTTCAAATGATGAAAGTCATTAGATAAATCACTGTCAATGCTCTGTACCATCCGTGCCATTTTTAATCAGTAGTCCATTTGCACATAATTTAATGTTTGGCATATTTTATTAAAATATAGTAAATTGTTGAAGAACTGAAAAATGGAGAAGTGAAAAAGTAAGTTAATCACACATACTTGCATAAATAGGATGAAAAAACATATACAGTACTATAAAATATTAAAGCCCAACTGAATTCAAAGAAATAATGTATATACACTATATATTCAGATATTATAACAAGCCCCATTCTCATATTTTTATCTTTGCATTCCTGCTACAGTGGTTTTGCAGGATGTCTTAATAGGACTGTACAGTCCAATGGGCACACGAGCTTGACCCAGTGCACTAAGTTATCAGCACTCAATAACAGACTTGGTCCGACTTATGATGAGAAATGTATCTGTTCCTCAGCTATGCTAGCATAGAGTCCTCGACTGGAGGGGACAGGAAACAGCATTTTCACTGAGAAATCAGGTATTTTAAAGCTAAACTCCAACTTTATTTTCACTAAAACTGAAAGAAATGATCAGTCCCAGCATAGATCATATCTCTGTATCATGTTGCTCTGTTGTCTGCAGATCCTCTGATATTCTGGGTTCGTTTGTGGCTTTGTACCATGTGACAGTCTATAAAGTCTGATGTAGACCGAGTCTCTTCCATAGCCACTTCCTGCTGCATCTCTAGCTTAAAACACATCCCTCTGTAGTCTTTCAGATTCTGCAAAATGATGTAACTCTGATGGTGGGTGTATTGAATACATCCTAATTAACATTCAGTCCCTCCCAGTCACACCTACAGGAAGAGTCCAAACCTCCCAAGTCCCGCCTCACAGATCACAGCATCATTCAAAATCACATAGGAAACCCCTTCGTACACAGCCTGTTCTGAAAACTCGCTGTACTGCTGCTGGGCAGGATTGAATGGATCACAATTAGAAATCACCCCTTCCCCTTCACAATGCAACCTCCCACCCCCATATGGCATACACTTTATTTGCTCATCCCTTCTTACCTCAGAGTCCCCACCATTACTCTATACATCAGGGTACCTAGATTGCCCCCCTTACCTCAGAGTGTCTAGTCTTCCCTCTGTACATCAGAGCCCCCCCCCCCCTTCACATCAGAGTCCACAGAGTTCCCTCTAAATCCAAGTCCCCAGCATTCCCTCTGTGCATTGGTATCCTTACATCAGTGTTCCCCTTTTTATCCCCATATTTAGTCAGTGCAGGCAGTGTATTTATTTATATATATATATATATATATATATATATATATATATATATATATATATATATATATATATATATATATATATATACGTATACTGTATCTCACAAAAGTATCTCACACCCCTTACATTTTTGTAAATATTTTATTATATTTTGTCATGTGACAACTCTGAAGAAATGATACTTTGCTACAATGTAAAGTGAGTGTACAGCTTGTATAACAGTGTAAATTCACTGTCCCCTCAAAATAACTCAACACACAGCCATTAATGTCTAAACCGCTGGCAACAAAAGTGAGGGCTTTCACACTGAGGCGATGCACTGGCAGGATGTTAGCAGATGAAAGCAGCATCTTTGGAGCAGTGAAGGAGTGGTGTATACATCGCTCCTTCACCGCTCCTGCCCATTGAACTGAATGGGCACCGCTGCCGAACTGCCGGCAAAGTGCGGCTGCAGCGACGCTTTGAGGGTCGTTTTAACCCTTCTTTGGCCAATAGCGGAGGTTAAAAGCGCCCCGCTAGCGGCCGAAAACCCCTGCAAAAATGATGGTAAATCGCCGCTTTACGGTGCTGATGCCCCAGTGTGAAAGGGGACTTAGTGGTGGGTTGTGAGGCATTGTGGGTGCAAAGGTGGTAAAAGTCATTGGCGCCAGACACTTCTTGGATGTAAAAGAGGTTTATTTCTTTGACAGTCCTTTTTATATTTTGTAGAGGAAAGAGGGTTAGGGCCAGGACACCCTTAAGTAGTTGCACTTTCTAATGGCAGACTCCGAGACTTCAATAGGAGAACAGCTGTGCAGGGAAAGGCCCCAGCAAGGTGCCACTTCTGCACGTGCAGGATTGCTGTCTCCTATGGTGACAGTACTTAAACAGTTACTCAAAGTAACAGTTCTCTCAGGTGTACTACATCTTCTCCTTGTAGTTCTTCAGCCCCTTGAGCTCCTGGTCTCTCATTGGACCCTCTGATTCACTAACTCTGAATCCCATGAGCTCCTTAAGGCTTTTACGGTGGTATCTCCTTCAAGTGTCACCCACGCTTCCCTGCTGGGTCCTTAGCTTGGCACCTCGGATACCTTCAAGCTTCACTCCTGCTGACCGGCCGGGTCCCTAGCTTGACACACAAGGCTACTCTGCAAGCATCACCTCCGCTGGTTGGATCCCTGACTTGATTACCGCATGAAGTTTCCCGATTCTCCACCAAGCCCGTTTGGTGGTAGAAGAGGAAAGTACAACCAGGCCAAACTTAGAGAGAAGTCAATAGATCCTTAGTAATTAACTACAGTAGCTACTCCTGACAAGGAATTTGGTGAGGAGCTCCCTGACTAAACCCTAGGGCGCTACAAATGCGTGGTCACTTTTTGAGTGAAGTGACTGTAAATATTTAGCAGATGACAAGTGCATGTAACTTTATAGGTTTAAGGAGTCAAATTTTTTGGTAAGCAAATGGTATGTGCTAATTGCACTTTAGGCACTTTCACATGAATGATCCAATCGGGTCCATGTGTCAGTTTTTCAGGCAAACCTGATTGGACCCTCCATTCTCTATGGAGCGATAGATGTAAAGGGACTTGTGTCCATTTATACCTGCCTACGTCCAATCCTCCAAAAACAAACTGACTTTTACCCTCTATCGGGGCGGACCAGGACAGGTGCCAGTTGGGTGTAAACAGACAGGCAGTCAAATTATATCCGACTGCCCATAGAGCAGAGTGGGCTGTGTCCATGTCCAATAGGGCATAAGCGGAGCAGACGAGGACCTGTTATCCTCCTGTTCTGCTCAACGGGCGGTCAGCAGACATGTAATAGGGACCTTTTTGTTGATGTCTTTTTGTCCCCAACTACTCTGATCTGTCTGTCCCCATGTACTCTATAACTGTCACCATGTCCCCACCTCTCTTATTCCCTTGCTCTGTCCTTATGTCCCCTTCTCTGTCCCCATCTATTCCTCCTCTAACTCTAGAGGGTCCCCATGATGTGTGTAGCAGGCATGTTGTCAAAGACCAATGACAGACTATTGTCATGCCATTTCTCCTTTTGGTCACAAGATAGAGATAGGCAGATGCTGACTTGTCCTACCAGAAAACTCAAACAGAGAGGACACTGGGGAAAAAGGGGAGTTTCAGGAAGAGCTCAGGAGGCTGAGGTGTTTTCAGAGGAAGAGAGAGTCTAGGAGCCCAGGAAAAGAAAAGAGAACAACTGTGCCCAAGATTGTTAGCCAGAGAAAAACAGAGCCTGAGTTGGCAGAAATCCACAGCCATTTGGGGAATCTCCTAAGTCTATAGCGAGTTATTGGGGCCAGGGTGGAGAGAGGACTAGGAGCCATTGGAAGATACTACAGTGTGGGGAAGCAGTTCTGGGACCGGATTGTGGAGAGCCAGAGCCACTCCCAGGATGTTGTCTTTGCCGTGTGGCCTGCCAGAGTCACCCTAAGCAAGCTAAGCGAGTTGACACCTGATCGGAGGGGCAACTAAATCAGTGTTGCTGGGACTGGTGAGCGGGCCTTGCAGTCAATACTTGCTACCACTGCTAGGGAATAAAGTCACTAGGAGCTACTTAACCAGTGACCCCATAACTCTAATACTGCCCGCAGGCCTTACTGATGGCCGTAAGGAGCGCCAACAAGCTCCAACAAAACTTAGGACTAAGGACTGCCCCTAGTTGTAACTACCTTGAAGCTCTATCTGCTGGCCAGTTTAAAGGGGTACTATACCTCTGTCTATTCGTTTGAGTGCACTCAAAACCTAGTGTGGATTTATAAGTACCCTTGTTGCATTTAAAGTTTATATGCATTGTTTATTGCTAACCTGTCTGCTGAGTGTGTTTAGTTTGGTTTAACTGTTACTTACGCTATAATAGTAAATCAATAGATTAAGCATATTTATCACTAAACAGGTGTGTGTGTGTGTGTAAGGCGAAAGGTATTTCTCACTTGTGTTGTAAATTGTGCTTGCAGTAATTTTATTCAACCAGGTGTACCAGGGGGGCTGAGGTTGTTCTTGAAGTCGAGGCACAGAACAGAGAACCCAAAATTTAACCAGCAGCTACTTCAGGGGTGGCGCTAGATGTGCATGCAGCAGGCTGTGTAATAGGTACAGTCAGTCAGACATGACAAAGCACCTTACCCTTACCTTCCACTGAGAGCATCCATGCCATCCCTGCTACTGTGCCTGCAGGCCCCTCCCACTGGTCTCACTCGGCTCCTCCCCCTCCTCTCACTCACCTCCAGTTCACCAACCAGTGTGCTGAACCGGAGGCGGTTCTGCTACCGCCCACGTGGGAGGAGATTCTCTTGGAGAGAAGCAGCAAGTGATCGATGAACAGAAATCGCCATCGTCTGACTTTAATCTGGGAGAGAGGAGGAGGAGGAGGAACAGGAGGGGATAGGGAGGGGCCACAGCGAGATCTGGTGAGTGTGGGGGCAGTGGCTGAAGTTCACAGCGCCCAGCCAGGTCTGATGTCTGCTGTGCTGAGCAGGTGTCAGCATAAGCAATGGAGGGATCCTCAGCCTAAGCACCCCCCTTTCCTGCTGCCGTAAGGCAGCCTCCTTAGCTGCCTTATGCTGGTGCCGGCCTTGGTCCCACCCCTCTGATCCCACCCTCCCAGAGTCTTTCTCTCTGTAAAGTGATTAATTTACATATGAAGGAAACACCTTCCTAATAACCTCCCATATCTCTTCCTCTGTAGACTTGCAGATTGAAGAGTGATCTGCATTCAGATCACTTTTCAGAAAGCATTTGACAGGCAGTGAGGAGTTGTATCACCTCCTCATCACCTATTTTAATCCCCTAAATGCTGCAGCGCTGCACTGCAAACATGAACATTGTGTGCAATTGCAGTTCACTAAAATTGGTTGTGCCTGGCTCGCAGTTGTGCCCACCAAGCGCAACGGGAGGTAAAGTTCCCACCACAGCCATGAAGCAGAGTATCACAGTCGTGGCATGTGTTCTCCCCCAGCCACTGCCCCTTCAGCTAAAGATGGAGCAGTTGGGGGGGGGGTAGTAAAAACTTGTGGTTGTGCTGCATTTTGACACCATTCATTTAAACAAGCCCTAAGACTGCAATCATTCTAGTATGGTAGTGACCCCTTGCATCTAATACCCCATTCACACTTTGTGTAGAAGAAGTGCATGCTTCTGCTCACAATATTTTTAGTGTGTTGGGTGACTACACATACACTTTACAACCAAAGATTTGTGTGTGACTAAATAGAGTTTTGTGTGTGTGTTGTGTGTGCAAACACTATATACACATTACAAAGCATGCCTTCAACACAGACAATTGGCTGCTTCTCTGTTAAAAAGAATGAGATCAGAGCAGAAAAAAAACACAATCATATGATCAGTCTTATATTTGTGTGCCCTTTATAACTAGAATAGCACATTTCTTTTCCTAAGAGATGGTCTGTAAGGCAGGGGCGTTGCTAGGTCTAAAAAAGATCTGTGACTAGAGCCCATAGCCGCGTAGTAAAGAATGTCATACGCTTGGGCGGGAATACACATGTATATACAGTAATATACGTGTGTGTGTATATCCCTAGAGAGCCACCTCCTTACATCAGAGTCCCCAGAGAGCCCCCCCTTACATCAGGGTCTCTAGAGAGCCTCCCCTTTGCATCAGGGTCCCCAGAGAGCCCCCCCTTACATCAGGGTCCCTAGAGAGCCCCCCCTTGCATCAGGGTCCCCAAAGAGCCCCCCCCTTACATCAGGGTCCCTAGAGAGCCTCCTCTTTACATCAGAGTCCCCAGAAAGCCTTCCCCTTGCATCAGGGTCCCCAGAGAGCACCCCCTTACATTAGGGTCACCAGAGAGCCTCCCCCTTAAAATCAGGGTCCCAAGAGAGCCCCCCACTTACATCAGGGTCCCCAGAGAGCCTCCCCTCCCCTTGTGAACCCCTGAAGAGACTCGGGGCTATGGGCAAACATAACATGGATAGAGGGTATTCACAATAAACAGATTTAAAAAGTGTAAGCAGTCAATTGGGCTTTAACCAAAAGAGCTGAATATTCAACTATTCAACCTTTTATTAATGCGTGGATTGCTTTTTTATAGCAAAACTTTCCCTGGTCACATGGTTTTAGTGAAACTGGCAATTGGCTCTTTCTTTGTTAAAAATTACAAACAAACAAAACAAACAAGATTATAATAGTTTTTAGAGCATGGAGTAGAAATATCTAAATAAAGCAACTGCTTTGGTCTAATTTTTACAGAAAAAAATATTCTTCTTGTTGAATTATGGCAAGTGACAAAATCTGTGTCTGCTGTCAGCACATCCTCAATTTATGCAAGCTGTGTTACAGTACTTGAGACTTGCATGCAAATATTTGATCATAAAGCTAACAAGTTCAAAATGCATGACTTTAAAAAAATTCAGGGCTGTGAGAGGAATAGTGATTCCTGTATTAAATGTAAAATAGTCATATTCCAAAAATAATGTGCGTAACAGTTAATGTAATCAAGAAAATCCTGTGCCTGAAGTTACTGCAGGGACATTTTACAAATTGCCTATATTTTTTGTACAGTCGAAATCTTGTCATTTAACCTCAATGATGTCATCTTCAGTGATATCGTTTAGCTAAGAAGTGCTGAGCTGTGTTCAGCCTGTGCCATTTCTTAAATCACAAAGCATTTAAAAGCCATTAAATACCTGGAAAGGGTTTACATTTTTTTTTATTAGGATTAGAAAATTAAGTGCTGCCCCATCATTTTTTTCTGCAGTCATGAAAAAATGGGCTGCATTAAATAAAATATCATCTTGAAATGTTTTTTGGTAAGCAATTTAGCTTTCTCGTTTTACTTTTCTTTCAGGAGGACATTATGCTTCCTGTATTCAAGTATTGGAAACTGAGCTGTTCTGTTTAATTTCCATGGTTCTAATTACTAAGGGCAAATATGTTGTTCACTTTGCAAGAGAATTTGCACCACAGTGTAGTAAATGTGGTGAAGCTTCACTTTGCAAAGAATACCTATTTACATGCAAGGAAAATAAAAAAAGAAAGAACAGTATTTTTTCTTGTACGTAATTGGATGATGAAAGTGAGCCGGGCTTCAACTCGTTCACTAAGTTCTGGGGAAAGTTCCAATGCAAAGTTAACAATCTATTTGCCTTTAGGAATTCCAGTATGTATGGGGCTGCATTTATACAATGCTGCCCTAGGCACAGATGAATGTTGATGCCATTTGTTTAAACTCCACTCTTTAAATCATCAGAATACAAGTGTCGCTACATCCCTCAGCTCAATCCAGCCGCAGTACAAATCCAAAGCAAACGGAGACCAAACACTGGTATATCCCGCTGTAAGATCTTTTATTGGATCTCAAAGACAATGAATACCCAGGGAATTTATTACAATTATACATTTTGAGTATGGTTTTGAGCTTGGCACTGCCTCCATACCCTACCGCCTTAAGCCCTGGCTTACTAGTGCAATTATGGAAAATACAGTCCTGTGTGTATACAAGCAAGTTCTAGGTTTATTCACTTTATCTAATCACTCTTTTTCTTCTGTTAATATAGTTAACATTTGTTGAGCCAACAGGTCACCAAATGTGTGATATTAACATTTTTGCCTATGTCAACTTTGTGATGTCCCATAAACTAGTATGTGAAGGTTCTCCAATAGGTTTGTGTCAAAATTCAAGTACTGTAGGCCTTCCAAGATGTTCCGCTGCTTAAAACATTTATAGTATGTTAAGAGTTTGAAATTGTGTAAATGTTACCCAAAAAAGAAAACTGCTCCATGATGGCACTGAAGTTTAACTATGAAGGTTTAGTAATTATTGTTATATGCTGAACTAAATGTAGTTCCAGCTGCTGATACACTGCCAGTTCTTGTTATCTAGAAGAAAATCTAAGTTGTGTTGCTGGAGATAATGAAAATAATATTTGTAAAAAACACTTTTCCAGGCAGTAAAGTTATCACACTTGCCCATTCCCAACCTGAATGGTTGAAATCAGTGCCTACTTGATCACAACATAGACTCACTGACATGGACTTTACTGTGGAATCTTTATTCTGTGATGCTTTGTAGAGTGCTATAAAGCATTTTACACACAGTTGGGTCTCTCATACAGAGAACTCTTGCAAACAAGCTTTCACAAGGTAAAGATGGCTCTGCACTTGTTTCTGCTCTAAATGCTACAGTCCCAAAACTGTGAATCACTTTTAAGTAAAATTGTGTTATGCTTACTGTTTGGCATACTACTATTCAGCTAATGACAGAACTGCTCTACACACATTACCTAAGCACCATTTAGGTACAATTTTAAGTCTTTTGCTCTTCGTCAGGCAGGTTTTTCCATACAGCAGAAAGTTGCTGCATAGTAACAGTGAACACCAGCTAGTCCTTTATATATTGGCAATCTCTGGTACCTAATGGAAATTGTATTGTCAGTGTGTGCTGGACAAAGTAAAATATAATGTTTGTTCTAGGTAAGTAACAGAAAGTATCCTAGACACTGAACATCTGCCAATAAAAAGGGTTTAATCCAAGACAAGAGGCCTAGACAATAGATCTAAACAGGGAACTGGTTAAAGGGTCAGTAATAGTGTCCTCTTTAATAGGATAGTATCACTGCATAATTCATTATTATCATGGCAATGCTTACTTGCAGTTAGGTTTGACTATACCCATAGGGAAATATATCATATAATATAAATATATCCAGTGCAACAGCTAAATACACAGTTGAAACAAATATTGGGGTTGATGTGCTAAAACTGGAGATTGCAAAATGTGGTGCAGCTGTGCATGGTAGCCAATCAGCTTCTATCTTCAGCTTATTCAATTAACCTATGACAAAAATTTAGCACTCTTAAGTTTTAGTAAATCAACCCCATAGTTTTTTTGCCGATAAAAGAGTTATATTTGTAGACAGCCACTTTAGGTAGTTTGTAGGTACACTGCCACTTTTTGGTTTAGAATAATTAATGAGTATGGCCTCAAGTTGAAAACCAATATACATCAAGTAAAAGTACCATCATCCAGATTGAGATTGACCTTCGGGCTATGGGCTGAGTCAGCGCGTGCTTGCGCAGTAGCACCGACCAGTGCACCTGCGCAGACCCTGTGACGTCAGATACCGCCGTTCGGTGGCATGTTCTGACGCCCGCATGGTTGGGAAGCTCATATAGTGGTCTATGTTAGACCACTGTGTGAGCAGTAACTGACTCTCCTCGCTGGGCTGTCATGGTGGACAGTTACATCTGCAGGTTAGTGTGCTCTGAGAGTGGTCTGGGATGTGGTTCTTCCTTGCTCCGCATCTCCAACTGCCATCCTCACCCCTCTTCTTCCTCTTCCCTGCCCCCCCTCACCTTCTCCTACCTCTAGCCTCCAGTGATTTCATTTACCATTATATTTTACAGATTACAGTGTTAGTCTGGGATTTTACACATCAAGTGTTAGCTGTTAACTGCATCCCCAGATACTGAGTGGTAATTGCTTGATCCTGGGAGTTATCCCTACCGTATTTCCATTATTATGCACCATGTCCTGGTACATTCAGCCCATGCGTTTATGGTGGCCAGCTTAAGAGCCTGGTGAGCTATTTTTCTAACATATTTATTGTCAGGTCACCTTGAGGCTAGGTGACAGATGCAAACCATTGGGATCAGGAGTGCACCGCAAGGTAGTGGACCCTACGACTGACTGCTGTGGATGGGAGTCCGGGTATAAGGAAGGCAGGGCCACTGGAACATCAACACGGATCCCACTGGGGTTAGAGCATAGGATTCCCTGGGGCGCGGAGTCTAAGAGCCAGCAGGTGTTCACAAGAGCCTCTAGTGGTGAGGATGGACTGGGCTGCAACTGGCTCCAGGTCGCGACCCCCAGGGTCCATCAGCTCACACCCACAGTAGGCAACAGAAGGATAGGGATAGTAAAGGAATAAGCCAAGGTCAGGGCCACAAGCAGACAAGGACAACAGAGTACACGCCAAGGTTTAGGGTCACAGGCAAACAGGGATAGTCGGGGACATGCCAAAAGGTCAGGGTCAGGAGCAGACAGGAATAGTATAGAACACGCCAAGGACGGTAACAGAAATAAACGTAGCACACACAGCAGGCAGGAACAGGAAGCCAAACACACAAAGGTTGATCAGCAGGGCTGACCTGCAGTGCAGAGGTTAATACAGAGTTCTCTGATAGGAGCTGGGGTGGAGCCATGCTAGAGGAGAGTTAATAAAAGCAGTCAGGTGAGAGACAGCTGGTCTTAGGAGATGAACACATGGAGACAGGTAAGCTGACAAACAAACTCTATTGCATAACCATGACAGTACCCCCCCTCTTACGAGGCCTCCCCCTTCCCCACCTGGGACCAGGTTTAGAGGGGAACTTCAAATGAAACTTCCTAAACAGAGGAGGTGCAAAGACCTCAGAAGCCTTGATCCACGACCTCTCCTCAGGACCAAACCCCTTCCAATGCACGAGGTACTGGAGAATGCCTCTACAGAGTCGGGAATCCAAAATTTGGCTAACCTCGTGCTCCTGATTATCCTCAGAGACCGGTGCTGTGGTAGAGAGAGGACGAGAGAACTTATTGAGGACTAAAGGCTTCAGAAGGGCAACATGGAAGGAGTTAGAGATTTTGAAGCTTTTGGGAATCTGGAGCTTGAAACAAACCGGATTCAGTTTAGAAGTTATGGTGTACGGACCAATGAATCTTGGGGCAAATTTGAGAGAAGGAACCCGGAGTTTGATGTTCCTGGTGGAGAGCCAGACTTTGTCTCCTGGCTGTAGAGAAGGCGGCTTACGCCTGCGACGGTCAGCAAAACTCTTGAATTTGTTGGCAGCTTTCTGGAGAGAATCATGACTGTCAGCCCACATGGAATTGAATGATTCCTGAACAGTAGCCAAGGTTGGAATGTCGGAAGAACAGGTCATAGGAAGAGGGAGTAGAGGATGTCTTCCATAAACAGTGATAAAGACGAGATAAAATCCAAGGTAATGTTGAGGGATTTGCAAAAGGCTCTCCAAAAACAGGACGTAAACTGAACACCCCTGTCCGAAACGACATGGGAAGGAACACCATGAAGGCGGAAAATCTCTCGTACGAAAATGGGAACCATGGCAGAGGCAGAAGGGAGACCAGGAAGAGGAAAAAATGAGCCATCATGGAGAACCGATCGATTACCACCCAAATGGCTGTATTATTCTCCGACAGTGGAAGATCGGTGATAAAATCCATGGCAATATGAAACCAGGGCTCCTTAGGAATGGGCAAGGGCATGAGAAGACCAGCAGGGGCTAGTGTGGAAGATTTAGACTGAGCACAGACATGACAAGCCTTAACTTACTCTGTAACATCCGAGCGGAGGTTAGGCCACCAGTAGAGATGACTGATGAGCAGGAAGGATCGGAGGAACCCAGCATGACCTGCCACCTTGAAATCATGTCCCCAACGAAGGATCTTAGCTCTTAGCTCTGTGGGAACAAAGGTCTTGCCAGGAGGAATTTTTGATTTCAGGGTGGTAGAATGGGCAACAATGCATGAGGTCGGAATGATCGGCTCAGGATCAGGGGTGGACTCCTCGTCCAAAGTGTCAAATGACCTAGAGAGTGCATCAGCCCGACCGTTGCAGGAACCAGGTTTGTACGTAGGTCTGACCTGCAGGGCTGACCTGCAGTGCAGAGGTTAATACAGAGTTCTCTGATAGGAACTGGGGTGGAGCCATGCTAGAGGAGAGTTAATAAAAGCAGAGAGACAGCTGGTCTTAGGAGATGAACACATGGAGACAGGTAAGCTGACAAACAAACTCTATTGCATAACATGACATTTATCTATTGATGGATAGGATGGTTCTGTGATTACTTGTGTGGCACCTTTCCTTTCTCCTTCCCCCTGCTCTGGTCCTTCCCTTGCCTCTCCACAGCCCCCCTTCCCCCCCTTCTTTCCCCCTCCCCACTCTCTCCCCTCCTTCCCCTCCCCCCCCTTCTTCTCCTTCCCCACTCCCCTTTCCCCCACTCCCCCCTTCCCTTTTCCTTCCCCTCTTTTCCTCCCTCCCCCCCTTTCCCCATTGCCTTGCCTCTCCCTTGTTTTCCCTTCTCCCTTCCCCTCCCCACTCCTCTCCCCTTTTCCCTCCCCTTCCGCCCCCCCTTTTCCCCGCTTCCTCCCTGTCCCCCATCCCCTCTCCCTTTCCCTTCCCTGCCTTCCTTCCCGTCCCTTCCCCCTTCCCTCCCCTTCCCCTTCCTTTCCTCCCCCCCTTCCTCCTCCCCCCTCCCCCTTCTTCTTCTTTTTTCTTTTTTTCTTCCTCTTCTTTCCATCTTTTCTCCCCCCCTTGTTTTCTCACTCCCCCTTTTTCTTCACCCCGCACGTACCTTCACTCACGCCATCACTTATTTGATCTACCCACCACTCTACCACACCTGTGTGTGTATCTCAAAACAAAATTTTAATTCCCAAATTCTTAATTCCTATATTATGCTCTAATTAGATTCTGTGATTACAATCCCCTGTGTCCACCGTGGGTGGAATTGTTTGGGTCCTGTCGTTTGTTGATCCCGTTCGAGTGGGTGAGCTGGTCTTCTCCTTTTTTAACACTGAATGTAATATGTTGTTTAAACTTGTTTGCTGTATATTTTTTACGCTGCTGTAAATGTACTATCTGTTTTATAGACCACTCCTCCTGAAGAAGCGGTCTCTTACCACAAAACCGGTTGAGGATTTTTATGTATACCCCGCTTCAACAGAAACTCTACAGTGGAACCCGTCAGTAACTTGTTAACTGTGGGGTATACAAATTGTTTTTTAACAAAACACACTGTCTGTATATTTATGTATTGTATGCATTAAACTTTATATTTTTATGATTAATTAATTGTTATTCATTACCAAGTGCCGAGATAGTCCATAATCAAATATTCTAGGCCTGGACGTGCGCAGGTCAGCGTCAGCAACTGGTCTCGCACCTCCACTCCCCCATTCTTTACTTTCTGTTTTAACATTACTGTTTCCTGAGTTGACTTTCTGCTCACAGTGCAGAGGTGCTTATGTTGGTTTCATTGGCACCAAGTGAGTTTAATTACCAGCCATAGAACCTATGTAATTAATATGTGTTCAGTTTTAAAGGGATGAGATGGCAACCCTAGCACATGTGTCGGTGATGTTACCGGCTGCATGCACAGTAAATATCTACTAAACGGTGCACGTTTAGAAGATATTTATGGTACCTATAGGTAAGCCTTATTATAGGCTTACCTATAGGTAAAATTCATGTATGGGAGTTTACTCCCACCTTAAAGTGTCCTTGTCAGCTTACAAAAAAAAGTAAAGATGAAGGTGTCCTGCAAAAGAAGTGCCTTTATATTCTCCACTGCGTCTGCCTATGTCTCCTATTTTTAGTGGGATACAGCCTTCATCATTGTTTTAGGCATTTCATATTGTCAGGAACAATAGTCTGTGTCCATAGCCATATGCCGTGGTTCCTTCAACCCCTTTTGTGTCCTAAGTGATGTAGATAGAGGTTGGGGGATGGATCCGCAGTATGCAGAGGGGAAAACAACCATATGCTACATTCTGAAGAGACTGATAGAGGCTGCAGCTCTGGAACAAAGGAAAGGTAGGCCACATGGCCCACTAGAAAGGTGAGTATCGGAGCTGCTTTTGTAAGACACTTTTGTGTTGAAATTTTGAAAAGCTGACAGAATTGCCTTAAAAACTATAATCAGACAACCACTTGCAATCTATTTTTGCTCTTTCTATAAAGATGCAGTGGATTGAAGCTAGTCATTTAAACTGATTAAATGAATAGATTAGAGAAAGTATTTGATAAAAGCATGTTTTCCTGTTTGCAACACAAATAACCTTTAATTGCTTAAAAGGCTTGTAATTCATGACTGTGGGGTAAAAATATAAAGATAAGACTGTCATGTTTTCAGTAATGCTGAAGCATGTATTATTTTTATCATCATTCATGGGTTAATATAGTGTAAGTATGTTTTGTAGCCCTTTGGAGTAGAATTGTTTTTGGAACCTGTACAAATGTATGTAAATAGTTTGTATGTAACTATTTAGAGGCTTTAAAACTACATACAACAAAAATGTTTTATGAAATACTCAATCCTTTTCATTTTTTTCTTTGATACTTGAGGATGATTTAGGGTTAATGTGTGTGAAATAAAGGAAAAAAGTAAATTCAAACTGATGAAGACGCAGGCTTGAGAGGAGGGTTTAAAATATGCAAATTTGTAACAATATGACTGTGAAAAATATACACCTTCAAACAGATGGTCTAATTAGCGAGTCAGATTGGATTACCACGATTTCTCATTCCCCCTCTCGTTTGGCCAGGTGCAGAGGAAGAGGTGAAACATTGAAGGCACACGCTGCAGAGTTGGAAATATGAGTGTCTTTTATGATCAATATGTGGCCAATTACGCTAGAAAAAAAGTTCCCCAAAAATACGTTAAGATGCACCACTCTGAGCTATTGTGCCTATTCTTTGAACTAAACAAAAAACTCTTTCTTTTATTCCTGACGGAAATAATGCCGAATGTTGTTGTTTCACCATGTGAAATAATCAGTTCTGGACCACAGCCATACTGAAATAATAAAACCACAGATCCCTGCCTTGCTGCCACTTTTTCTTTTCAGTCTGGTGATTAAGAAACATTTTGCTGTTGGCTCGACTGAGGAAAACAGTGCAGGGTCCTTCAGCTTTGAGCAGTTATTAGGTTTTTAGAGGCCTAGATAAAAGCTCACAGTTTACTTCCACAGGCCTTATTGTCTTTTTGAGAGCTCACAATTGACTCTTCTGAAAAAAAGTTGTGGCTCAGATTTTAAATGCATGGGTCATTACACCTTCAAAATGTTGTCTATATTGTCTCTGGACTCACTGTGGATTCACTGCTAGGGTTTAGGGTAACAGAAAAGTCATTTTGTTGAAACAATAATGTCATTGACCATCTTTAGCACAAAGATGATGGTGAAGAGTTGTTTTCACTTTACAGAATTTTGTTTTAAAATTAGGAGTTTCTGAAATCAGTGCATGTTAAGGCCTCATTCACACGTGTACTGAGCCGGAGGCCCATAGGCCATGAATGAACTATGTGTTTATGCAGCTTGAGCCAAAGGTGTTGTGTGCAGACAGTGTATAGAGATACAATAACTGAATGCACACAACCACTTATCCTAATTTGATAGGCATGCAAATGTGTAGATGAGAGGCCCTGTGTGCGTTCAGGGCCACTAACTCGCAAGCCTACCAAATTAGGATGAGTGGCTGTGTCCATGCAGTTGGTGCGTCCCTATGCACTTACATGGGTGGGCTGCCTCAGCCTGGGTTCACATATGTGCAAATTGAATGCGGTTTTCACCGCATCCAATTTGCATGACAGGTGCGTGTGACCAGCTCTCAATGGAGCCAGTTCACCTCTGGGGCGGCCACGGTGCAAATTTCAAAAGAGTCATGTGCATTTTTAGGTCTGGTTTAGGTGTGAATTCAGGCAAAAATTTGGACCTGAATCGCACCTGACCTGGTGAAGAGAAATGCACTGGATCCCATGCTGGGAAACGTGGCCGCACATATGTGAACTCAGCCTTAAGGTTGCACCTGGCGGTTCAAGCTGCAAAAAATGTGTGGCCCATTCACGTGTATTAGCCAGGTGAATGAAGCCTAACAGTTAACACACAGTTTTAATAAATTCAAGGTATAATAGCCTTATTTGTCACTGGGTGAAACTGATCTGTATAAACTACAAATGTAATTATATTTTAAGAGTGTAAGTAAACCCTCACAATTAAGTTCTCTACTACAGAATACCACCCCCTATACTGTGGATATAAGGAAGAAGAGGAGGTGTTCTGTACTCCTAACTCACTTCTAGTCCTAGGGTGACAATGCTGATCCTGCATTATTAAAGCATATTGAGTGAGTGTATTTACCCAAACAATTGACAACTTCACCAGGTAAAAAAAATGCTTAAAAAAGGAAACTAAAGAAACCACCGGGACTCATAGGGACTCATAAACTGCAATACTGTGTATTACATTTTTGGTTTTGGGTTTAGATACACACTTTAACTCGTTACAGTTGTCTTGGTTAAGATTGTATTATTTTTGTAATATTCACTTTATTGGACTTAAAGCGGAGTTCCGCTTAACAAAAAAATAAAAATAAAATAAAAGTCAGTAGCTACAAATACTGCAGCTGCTGACTTTTAATAATCAGACACTTACCTGTCCCAGGGTCCAACGATGCGGGGGATCACACCCCGCTCGTCTCCCCCTCTGATCTGCGGTGTCGCGCGCCGTGACTGGCCGCACAATCATCTGGGACCTGTGACGTGTCCCAGATGATTGCTGAGAGGGAGGTGGGAGAGGTGATCTTCCTTCTGGCGTCGAGGGTGCGCCAGAAGGAAGTGGGAGCTGGGACCCTCTGAAAAGAGGGTATCTGCCCCCCCCCAAAAAAAAATGACATGCCAAATGTGGCATGTCAGGGGGTCACATTCTCTGAAAGTGGAAGTTCCATTTTTGGGTGGAACTCCGCTTTAAGACATCACCCACAACTTTTTCGAAGTAAATATTTGCATACAGAATCCACCTGGGTTTAGAAGTCCCCAGGGCACATGTGAGAGCTTTTGGCAATAAAATGCAGATACCTGGATGTCAGGGTTGCCAAATTTCCATATATTTACAAACAGTTTGTAAAATCCATAATTTTTGCATCTGTCCGTGAATGTCCATAATGGACATTTACAGACAGATGCAAATATTACAGATTTTACAAGCTGTTTGTAAATTTACTGAAAGTTGGCAACCCTGCTGGATGTGCCCTATTATCAGGAAAGTATGGAGCTTTTAACCCTAATAACAGATTCACTTTAGGGCACCTAAACTCCTATACACACACATCGATGCATGGTTTTTGGTGTGTTGACACATGTTGCCTATACATATCAAAGGCCTTGGAACATCCACAGTCTAAACAAATGCACCTACCTCATTATTTCCAGAGCACCACACAGCAAAGTATGCATTCTTTATTACATATGTTCCTGTGTTCTGAGTGGGTGATGGGTTTGTTTACTCCATAAATGCATGTTGGGGTGCCATTGAAAATGAACAGCAATGCATATGTGTGCGATGTGATGCCATTGAATAATGCAGTGTAAAGGGCTCCTTGGATATAAACCACTGAATTAATGATATAATGATTTTTCCAGTTTGTGGAGAGAAAGCACCTTCATTTTTATATCCCTATGGAGCTCAGCTATCACCAGTGGAGTCCTACACTAGGGTACACTAGGATATGTGAAAAACTATTTTGTGATTTAATTTTCCAGCCCCCCCCCCTCTTTTGGTAAACTGACCCCATAAGTGCTGGAAACCGTTCCGTTATTACATGTAGTACATCACCACAGTGAAATCATAAAAAAATGCTGTGCTAGCAAAAGAATAGAATGTGTTCACTTAATGCATAAAAAAGTACCAAAATATATGAAAAAAAAAAGGAATTTAGTGCTTGCCATTACTAAGTATCTACCCCCTGTTGCTTTTTAGTAGTATATTTTCCTTAATGACAAGTTAAAGCGTCTTGCAGGGAAGGTAAGACAAGAAAAAGTATCAAGCATAGAGAGAGATGAAAATTAATTGTGCAGAACAGAAACATGCTGGTTGTCATGAGTATAACCGGAACATAATGGAGATGTATTGTATACTGTATGCACAACAGGACCTAGGACATACACATACCAATCCACAGAATGCACAGTGCAAATACCATATAAGGGTTTTCAATGCTTATAATATTGACTTTCAGAATGGGAGACAGGCACTTATGCTTGCTACTCGAGATTTGGGGTGAAGTGGTCAAGGAATCGTAGTCTGTATATGGTAATTAATACTCTATTACAAGAGTTACATTGCCTGGGTGTGACAAAGCTGCCTTCTTGTGCTCAAGAAACACACGACGACCCAAAATGCAATGTTAATGTTTGACCATGCTACCATAATGTATCTCCCAGAGTTAAGGAAGTTAAAAAATAGTTACTACATAATTATATTTACTGATACTATCACGTGTTGCTTTATATACAGGGATGCTATCACTTGTTGCTTTATATACACATATATCTATTTAAACAAGTGTTTTTCTTGAAATAAAGTAAAATATTATAAATGGGTAAATGGTGATTAAAATAAGAATGAGAGCAACTTATGATGCTGAAGCCAGAACATGAACAAAATTGGTCTATATGGTCTTTTAGTGGTTAGAGCTGCACTCTGGCAGAGAATTGACAGTGGTGTGTAGACCTTTGCATGTTAGCAATGGTGGGCCTCAGTAAAGGACAAAAAGTTTGTAGGTTTATGCACAGCCCCTGTTTACATCCTCTTTAGCGGTTTTACATGTAAGCAACTGAGGTTTAAAGGAAATTCCCAGGTTTACCTAAAGTAAAATTAACTTAGTGCCAACCCCCCCCTTCAGCCCTCTGAAGCTAAACTGAACTAACTTTAATCCAGCACCAGCCCCAGACCCATTTTTAGCTCTATTGCACAGCTGTTCTCCAGTCAGATATTTACAGTTAAAGCAAATTCATTCTCCAACCTTAAGAATAGGCCTAATTCTAGGCAATAGGGACTGACACTAAACAACCAACATTGAAGTATTTCATCACTGAGGATGTAAATCCTGGACCAGGCTACAGCTGTGCAACAGGTATAAACAAGGGACTCCAGTGGGGCATCGTCTAGTTTAGTTGAAGTGTATGTAAAACCCCAACAGTCAACTTTTCTTATTTTCTCCCTCGCAGTCAGCTAAATATATAATTTATTCTTGGTATATCTATTCTGTTCTTGTAAGAAATACCTGTTGATTTTGCCAGAAATCTTGTAAACTGATTACTTCCTGTGCCCTCTGTGACTCAAAAAGACAAAATTTAGGTGCAGCTCAGGTAGAGAGGCAAAGTCCAACTAGACAGCTGTAAGTACAGGCAGGGACAGGGAGCTTGTCCTTGCACCAAGCTGCAGCAATGTCAAAGGAAAAGATCCATAAGCTGCACATCATGAAGCAGACCCATGTGAATAAAGTGAGTTGAATGGCAGCCTCATCCCAGACTCCAGCCAGACCATACCCCCAACTCATTTCACTCCGCACCTTGGAGCTTAAACATGCCCTCTGCTTGTACACAAGGGGGTTAATGGAGATGAGGAGAGGTCTGTGTTCTTTGTAATGCATCAGGAACGAAACAGGTAGAGTTGACAATACATGCTTTGGAATTTAGAAACATACATTCAACACTTTTCTGGTGGTATGGCTCTTTAAAATGGCCTGCGCTAAATTCAAAAATCCCTGCCGCCAATTTTTGAAGCTTTATGGAAACATGTGGCAAAGCGGTACTATTACTATACCAAAATCAAAAATAATTACCTCCAGTTCATAAATTATGAAACTGGAGGTAATTAAAACTAACTGTAAGTTGGCATGCAGATACAGGCAGAATGCCTGACACTATATGCTATGTAGCAGGCAGCATGTTTGCTGCCACTATCTTTTCCTTTCCCACCTATCAGTGTTTGCTCGGAGCTGACTGCCTCCTAGCAACAAATGATGCTGACAGTGATTGGAGCCTGATGGAGATGCTGGGACATTAGTTTTCCATCAGGCCTGCTCTCTCCTTGTGATTGACCGCAGGCAGAGAATGGATTTTATAACCAATTTCAGTCTGTTTATTGGTATGGTTTCAGCCATTGCCTGCTGTCAATCACAGGGCAAGTGGACCTGATGGGGATCTAGTGTCTCTAAATCCCCATCAGGTTCCACTTATCCAGCTTCAAAATCCCTCAGCCACCTTGCTGTCGATTTGACAGCTGCAGTGGTAGGAGGTAGCTGTATGGACACTCCACCCTCAATGCACCTCCTCACAATTGCCCCAAATTCCCCTACCTGTTTCCAACAGGTCCATGAATCTGTTTCCCTCTGTGACATTTGTTGCATGAGGCATGACATAATTCTAAAGAGTGCCATAGACACAGTTTATGAATTCCCTTTTTTGCTTTGTCATGTCAGAGGAGCAAAAGGGCATAGCAATAGTTATTTTTCTGTGCATGAAAGTTGTTTAGAGGTTAAAAAAATGTGGAACTTTGTGTGCATTGCAGAGTTGTATGAAACATGTTTTTTTTTTTTTTTTGCCTTGACATACACTTTACTGAGGGGTGAGGTCAGTTAATGTTCGTTTAGGTAAACCTGGGCTTGTACTTTAAACCTCATTTGTTGAATTGTATTTAATGGTAAGACTGTCAAAGAGGTTATAAACAAGGGCTAGTTTGTGTAATCCTGGAATTGTTCTTTAATGAGATAAGAAGAACAGGTCATAGCTAAGCAAACTAAACAGGAAAGGTTAAAACATCCATATAAAGTAATAAATGAGAGAAAGTAAAGACAGATGAACAGACAGACAAAGTGTAGAAAGAACTATAATTAGACACCTAAACATTGGGATAATTCATAAAAAGTATATGAAAAAAAAACTTGTCTCAACTGGAGCTAAGCTTTTTCATTTCTTTTTATTTTTAAGCTGTGCGGCAAAAGTGTCAGTGCTATGGGTAGCAGCGTCAGTTGAGATAAAACGTGTCTCAGACACGTTTTATTATTTTTCCCAATGTGTGCATCAAATAATGTGTGAGGTCCAGCAAGACCAATTTCATTTGATGCAACCCTTTTCTGAATCTGGTTGCTAGTGTATGGGGGCCAGACACAGATGCCTGCAGTCCCTTCATAGATGGATCCATCCCTGTTTTATTTACCACCTAGAACACTTTGAAGCTATACTCTGCAACATGAAAATACGCATAAGCACAAACACTAGAATTTCACATGAGCTTTACCATGTAATTTTTTAAAGTTTTTAAACTTGCAACCTTTATTTAGCAAAATGAAAGGACTATAATGTTGAACATAACATACACTATATTGTCAAAAGTATTGGGACACCTGCTTTTACCCGCACATGAAATTAAATGGCATCCCAGTCTTAGTCCGTAGGGTTCAATATTGCGTTGGCTCACCCTTTGCAGCTATAACAGATTCAACTCTTCTAGGAAAGCTGTCCACAAAGTTGAGGAGTGTGTCTATGGGAATGTTTGACCATTCTTCCAGAAGCGCATTTGTGAGGTCAGGCAATGATGTTAGACGAGAAGGCCTTGCTTGCAGTCTCCACTCTTATGCCCCGTACACACGGTCGGATTTTCCGATGGAAAATGTCCGATCGGAGCGTGTTGTCGGACATTCCGACCGCGTGTGGGCTCCATCGGACATTTTCCATCGGATTTTCCGACACACAAAGTTTGAGAGCAGGCTATAAAATTTTCCGACAACAAAATTCGATCGCGTCAATTCCGACCGTGTGTGGCCAGTTCCGACGCACAAAGTGCCACGCATGCTCAGAAGAAATTCTGAGACGGAACAGCTCGGTCTGGTAAAATTAGCGTGCGAAATGGATACAGCACTTTTGTCACGCTGCAATGTAAAAAATGGTTTAATACAGCGCACTCTCTTCTTCTTTATAATGTGAGAAGAATGAAGTAGTTTTGCTGCTCATATTCACACAGACTTCTCACAAACTTATTTCTTTATTATTTATCGGGATTCCCTCAATATATTTGGATTTGTCACATCTGACCAATTTTTTTTTGTTGTTTGTTTTTAATTGTAAAAAAATTTTTTTCAAGGCTGTTTTTTTTTTTATTACTTTTTTTTGCTTTTTACTCCAGAATATTTTTGTGTGTGTTTTGTGTGTCAAGTTACCACAACACAATTATTATCTTGTATTATTTGGTGTTGGTGTCTCTTGTTAATTTCACATTGTATTTTGAAATGTACCTGCCTCCTCACCAACAAACTGTTTTTTTTGAAGGAAAACACACATAGGCGAGTATAATTGAAACAAAAATTCCTTTATTAAGGGCTCACAACCAAACAAAGAGGGATGCAACGCTGGAGAAACAGCAGAAGTTGGCAAAGCCTTTGGCCCCCAGGGCACATATCAATTATTTTACTGCAAAATTGGTGGCCTGAGGAGTCCATATCTAAGGGAGTGCAATCTGGTCCAGAAGTCCCAGAGATCCGGAAAGCAGCAGATGACATCTGTGTCCACAGGCTGTGGTACTACAAGAGGCTGCATCTTTTGTCAGACCAGACTGAACCCAGGTCATCACTCTCTGGTCTTCCTTCCACGCTTCCTTCCACGCTGTGGCTCTGGTGGTGGAGTTGTGGCAGGAGGAGGAGGATGGTCCAACTCAATCACGTCGGTCTTGGGTGTGATTTCGCCACTCACCCCCTTAGTTAGGACTTTATAAATAAGTTTCTCACACATGAGGCGTTGACCCTCCTGCATGCCCTTCAGTTTGGTTGCAGCCATGCAGGCAAAGGCCTCTTCAGGAGGGGGTAAGGCTCTGAGGGACGCAGAAGCCTCCTGAATGAGCCTGAGCGCTGAATCCTGAATGTGACTCCCCTTCCTGGGTCTTTTGTATGGAAGGCGGAGGGGAGGAACCTGCGATTTGGTCAGGCTCCTACTGGTCCCAGGCTTCTCCTGGCTGCCACTTAGCCCGCCTCCTCCTGGCTGCCACTAACCCCTGCCTCCTCCTGGCTGCCACATTCCACAGCCTCCTCCTGTGTGCCACATTCCAGAGCCTCGTCCTGGCTGAGGTCTTCCTGTGTATAGAAAAGGGACACAGTTTGAGTTTTCTATTCATCAATCACACACAATTTTCAGCTCATGACTGTTGCAAATTGAATGTTAACAAATATAACAGACTATCCTTCTGAGCCCAGCATTTTTCATTCTTGTCCCAATTATTTTTGCCCACTACTGTCTATTGATATGTAAAACACTTTCTTAAATCAGCAATTAGTGATCAATAATAACATCTAGTAAAGATCATTTATTTATTGACCAGAAATCTGTAGAACAATGCTATACCTGACTCCATCTGGGCTCCTCCACTTCTTTCTGGCTGGAAGTCCCTCCTCCTCCTCCTCCCAGGTTGGACATCGGAAGCCTCAGCTGGGGTGGAAGGAAGAGTGAAAAGAAGGGTTGAAAGGGATTCCCTGTATCCAGTCTGGTCTGACAGAAATCGCAGTCTCTCATAGTACCACAGACTGGGGACATAAACGTCATCTGCTCCTGCTCCGGATCTCTGGGAATCCGTGACCTTCTTGCACTCCCTAAGATAAGTTCTCCTCAGGCCACCAATTTTGGCTTTTAAATAGGGGATGGTTGCTGTGGGGACCACTGGCTTCACCAACTCCAGCAGTTTCTCCAGCACTGCCTGCCTCTTTTGTTTATGATTGTAATGTGGATGTTTCACCTGTCACAGACAGGGCAGCTCCCTGTACTTATCTATGAACAGGGGGAGGAAGTTGTAGTCATTGAAGCCATCCATTTTATCTGCAAAACACAACACGAGACAAACCCTAATGTCAGGCAAAACTCTCCTAATCTTGTTACAATATAGGCCTCAATCTAGAAGCAGTATAGGCCCAAGTTTAGATCTTACCTTCGTTATCACGATCGGCGCCTACGACACTCCTTCCTCCGCTCACAGATCGTATGTATTACGCACGCGTGTTACGCTTTATAAACACTGCGCATGCGTGTAACTCCGCCCGCCCCTGTTCTTTCTAGTCTATTCCCCGCCCTTTTCGTTCGGCGCAGTGGGGGAAGAGCATATTGCGGAGACATATCAGGTGCGTGCTAATTATAGCAACGAGGAGGAGGGTGAGGAAAGCCCGGAGCCAGAAACATCTGGATCCAGAAGGACCTCAAATTAAGGGAGCACGAGCAGTACCGAAAGATCCGGAGAGTGCTGCAAAAAAGTAAGTAGTTGTGCTGTGTTCCTATTCTTTTTGTGTTTATTACGTTCATTTTTTTTTTTACATAGGGGAGAAAAGACTCGGATGACACCCCTCATCCGAGGAGACCAGAGACCCCCCACCTCTGGAAGAAGGGGAAATCCACCAAAGACAAGAAGAGCAGGAGGAGGAAGACATGGTGGAAATTGGCACCACAACAGGTGAGTGTCTGCAACCACAGGCTCAGGAAAGAGATGGATGCCGGCATATTTATAATACATATTTCTTTTGGTTTCTATCTTTTTAGGTGATCGTCATGTTGTGGATCCAGGGCATTTCACCTCGGAAAGTGCACAGATCCTGATTGGGGAGATCATGGGGTGTAATAGGGACTTGGAAAACATCAAGAAAAACATCAATTATATTATTCAAAAAAATAAGAACATCATTGATGTTTTGGGGAGAGTTTAAAACCCCTCCAAATCCCTTTCTTTTATGGTGTGCTACAATTTTAAAATTTTTTGTCTAATTGGAGAAAAGCCAAATTTTGAGGATGCACACAGTGTGTCAACATGTGCTATCTGCCATCATGGGAGATCAATGGACGCGTTTTGGGGGTGCAACCCCTTCCTCAATAATGAAATAGCTGTGAGGAAGGGGTTGCTCCCCCAAAACTCGTCCCTTGATCCCCCATGATGGCAGCTTGCACATGTTGACATTCAGCAATTTGTGTGCATCTTCAAAATTTGGCTTTTCCGGGGGTGACTTCACCCCATCTGAACTCAATATCAAACACAGTTTGTAAATACTCATGTCTGATATTGCCTTCAAGTTCTACCAAATGTGAACTTTGTAAGTTCAAGATTTGTGTCTTTCTTGTGGGTTTTAAACATGCCTGTTTTATCTTAAATGGACATTTCTACTTTTTCTAACGTGACCCCAAAAATTGTTATACAACAAACATGTTGGTTTGTTTTAAAAACCTTTTCTAAATGCACATGTGATTGTGCTGGTATTAAAAGGATTGTTAATCAAGAATGTGTGGATTATTGTCTCAACGCTATAACACTTTTGTGGTGCTCTAATTGGTGTTTTCTGTGACAATGGGTGTTATTTCCTAAGGGCAAATCCACTTTGCACTTCAAGTGCAGTTTCAAGTGCACTTGGAGTGCAAAGTGTCTTTGCCTTTAGTAAATAACACCCAGCAGTGCTTTGTATAAGGTTACACAATCACGCCATTTTCAGGACTCAACACATTTCTGTCAGGGTCAGCTAAAACAAACACAAGCAGTAAATGTCACCAAAGATTTGCTTAACGTTTTTTTTTTATTTGATAAGGGTTTCACACATTGTCTGGCATATTGATAGCCCCCCTACCCGCAAAGAATTCCAGGTATCTTAGCCGGACATCACGGGCACTCAGGGAGGGCAAGCCAGGACGGACACTTTCAAGCGCCATCAGGGTTGGTTCATTTTGAATTCCGGCCTCAGGCCCAACTGAGCCAGCATAGTTGGCAGAATGTTTCCATAAAAAGTTGTGTAGAACACAGCACGCCAGGATAATATGATTCAGTTTATACTCCGCCATATGTATGGGTGTAAGAAATATGCGGAACCGGCTGGCCATGATTCCAAACGTGTTCTCCACCACTCTTCTGGCTCTGGCCAGACGGTAATTAAAAACCCTCTGGTCCGGGGTGAGGGTCCTCATCAGGAATGGCCGCAAAAGATGGTCCCCCAGCGCAAAGGCTTCATCCGCAATGAAGACGAATGGGAGTCCTTCCACATTGTCTTCTGAAGGTGGCAAGTCCAAGCTGCCATTCTGGAGATGCCTGTAGAACTCCGTCTGGGCGATGACGCCACCATCGGACATCCGGCCATTCTTCCCCACGTCCACATACAGGAACTCATAAGTAGCCGACACCACCGCCAACATCACAATACTATTGAACCCCTTATAATTATAATAGTACGACCCCGAGTTGGGTGGTGGGATGATGTGGACGTGTTTCCCATCAATTGCCCCTCCGCAGTTAGGAAAGTCCCACCGCTGGGCAAAGTGGGAGGCCACAGTCTGCCATTCCTGTGGCGTGGAAGGAAACTGTGGAGGAAAACAAAAAAAATTAGTCTTTTTGCACATAAACATGGAAAGCAGATTAGACACAAACATTCTTGGCCAACATCAAGAGAACATTTATTTATGGGAATTTTTAAAGACCAAAGTATAAGGTACACCGATCATATTCCCCCTCCCCCCAATCTCATGGGCCATTTCTAACATTATAGGGGGGGACTCTTGGACAGGTAACCCTCTCCACTTCATTGAGAGATGAATGCATAAATAATGTGTATTACTTTGAACAGCCCCTCCTTAGTTACACTATTGGCAGCCCACTGGACAGGTAAGAAGTGTCATAATACAAAGATATAAATACACACTGTACACATTTGAGCACATTTGGACATTCTGCTATTACCGATCAAGATAATAATAGTATACAAAAACTTTAAACAGTACCATTTGAAAGTATACAGGCAGGCCCTTGCACTACATGCTTTGGGGAATTCATCCATAAATCTGACCACAAAAGAGGTGGGTATAGTGTGTATGGGTTTGGCAAAGTCAGCAGATAGATGATTGAGGATAGATAGAGAATTGGTATCAGCTGACTTAGCAGTTAGGGGGAGGGAGGGTTCCAAATGATTTGGGGACCCCCCAAAAAAAGCCTCTGGCACTCTGCCTGAAATTAACACACAAATCACATTTCAACACATTTTAGGGGGTGTTTGGGGTAAAGCACTGCTATGGAGCTGATAAAATACATTGTTAAGTGACTACATGAGGTGAATATAGGACCTGGAGACCATGCTGGGGAGGTAAGTGAAGGCAAATATGTATGAAGGACAACAAAAATAATACATAAAAATCCAGCATGCATGAGGACAAAGGGGACATTCACAGCATATTCCAATCAGGGTAATTAGGGAATGAGGAAAGAAATACAATATATTATCAAACATTAAATACAATAAAATGTGATATTAAAGGATAAAAATCTTACCTTAATATACTCCTTCTGCAGGACCTGGATGATGGCAGAACAGGTCTCTGGGATAATGATTCCCAGAGCCTGGAGGGAGATGCCTGTCGAGAACTTCAAGTCCTGCAGGCTTCTCCTCGTCGCCAAGTACCGCAGGGTGGTGACTAGCCTCTGCTCCCGAGTGATGGCTTGCCTCATGCAGGTATCCTGCCTGCTAATATAAGGGGTCAGCAAAGCCAACAAACGGTGAAATACGAGGTCCGTCATCTGGAGAAAGTTCCTGAAATCATCAGGATTATTCTCACGGATCTCACGGAGCAAAGGCATATGACAGAACTGGTCACGCTGAAGCAACCAATTCTTGGTCCATAAACTCCTCCCCACCCTGTTCATGGACTGGACTTGTGTCAAGGTCAGGACCCCAACACCAAGCCCCCGCACAGCACGAACTCTACGAGGAGTATGTATACGCAACATGGCTAGAAAACGGTCGGCTGCTCAGAACGAAGTAACAGAACGCACTGAAGAACAGCAAGGCCTGTGAAGAGAGACCTGAAAAACAGTAACAAACGAACAAGAACACAATGACAAAGTCACGCGTAGCTTGCTTGAAGGCACTGAAGAGCAGATACAAACCCACAAGCACAAACTGAACAGCAGAAAACGATCTGAAAACCACGAGTCTGAAAAAGCGCGAATCGTCTCTCACCAAACTTTTACTAACACGAGATTAGCAAAAGGAGGTGCCACACTTGGTTCTGAACTGGCCTTTTCTAGTCTCGTCGTACGTGGTGTACATCACCGCGTTCTTGGCGATCGGAAATTCCGACAACTTTGTGCGACCGTGTGTACTCAAAACAAGTTTGAGCCAACATCCGTCTGAAAAAATCCTAGGATTTTGTTGTCGGAATGTCCGATCAATGTCCGATCGTGTGTACGATCGGAAATTCCGACAACTTTGTGCGACCGTGTGTACTCAAAACAAGTTTGAGCCAACATCCGTCTGAAAAAATCCTAGGATTTTGTTGTCGGAATGTCCGATCAATGTCCGATCGTGTGTACGGGGCATTAGTCATCCCAAAGGTTTTCTATCAGGTTGAGGTCAGTCATGTTTCTCCACCCCAAACTCGCTCATCCATGTCTTTATGGACCTTGTTTTTACCCTGAAACCACTTGATAGATATTAAAGTCAGAGAACTAGTATTGTCAGAGGAAAAGATCAGCATTGACAGTCTGTACTCTTTCAGTACAAGTTTCTTTTAAAATAAATAACTGGGTGAAGTGGCATGTTGATAAAATAAGCACCAGATATTTTTTGCATGGATTTGTTTGTGAGATCCAACAGCATACAGGTTTCATACTAATCATATTTGACTCTTCTGTGCAGTTGCTAAAAAAAAAAAAATTAGTGCATAGTACACTTCATACTTCCTTTATATTTTCCTTTTCCAGGGCTTTATTTCATCATTTTGTATTCGTTCCTAAACACAACATATGAGTTCCTCATTCAAAGTACCCATGCCTGGGTCTATTCCTCATCACACCCTACGAACAGTCATCTACAATGACATGATATACAAAAGGGACAACCCTGCCCTTTGTGCTATGACAGCAATGCTAACTACAGTTTCTTTGCCAGTGGCAATGTGGCAGCTTTCCTGCTGCTTAAAATCCATCCTGAGATGCAGTTAAGATAAGATACTGTACATGATGCGAACAGTGAGTGCTCTCACCCCATGAATGGAGCTGGCAGCTGCTCCCACATCATCTGCACTGCGGGATCTGAAGCCTGTGAATGAGGTCTGTGTGCAGAGTGATCAGCAGGTCAGTGCAGTCTGTCACAAACTCCATGCATCCAGAAAGTGGAATTATACTCACAGCGGTGCTCTGGTAGGCAGATTAAGAACAAATTCCCATAACCTGCAGGCATCATCAGAAAAAGGTTATCAGCTTTCAAGGATTGGTCTGTTATTTCCAGTGGAAAAATAGCAATATGAGCCCATAGAGTCTGTACTATAAAATAGTATATAAATAGCAAGCATGCAAATTATAAATAAAAAATGTGTTAACACCAAATTAGTATAGAGAGTCTGCAAGTCTTTCTGTGCATACAGCGAGCATAAATGCACGCTGGGTGAACTGGGTGATCTTTCAAAGCAGTGATGGGCAAGCTGCATTATTTTCGGTTCTCATACCTTTTATTTTTTTTATTTAAAAAAGACAGGACCACGACTCATTTTGTAACTTAGTGTCTTGCTGTATTAAAGTGTTTGTAACCCTAAAAAACAAAACAAAAACAAAACAACAAGCTGTTTAACCTGTCCCTCTGGAAGCTGTAAAAAACTTGGCTGATCCTGCCTGGTTCTGCCCTCCCCCCTGAAAACTGACCAGCGTTTATCATGGCTGCTGAGCCCTGACACCGTGGTCAGTTTAGTGTGCTTCCATTATCCGCAGCTCTCCTCTGTTCTCCTCTCCCCCTCTCCCTGTCTGTCAGCTTCTGTGTCTTCTGTGTGAGCTGTCTTAGCCCCTCCTGCTGTTGTTAGTAGAAAAGTAAACTCTAAAAAATTCACTGCCAGACCCTCTCTTTTAGGCAGCCATAATGTACTGTATACTTTTTTGTTAAAAACTGAGCCTCTAAACACCTTTTTGCATGTATCTTCAGGCCGGCCGCGTGACTCCTGGCTGCTCTACACCTCCCGCTGTAGCCCTGGATCGGCACATGATCGGTTTTGCCGTCGGAATAAACTCCGAAGGTTTCTCCGACGGAACTCCATTCAAGTGGTCTTGCCTACACACGGTCAATCCAAAGTCCGACCAAGGTCCGACCGTCCAGAACGCGGTGACGTACAACACTTACGACGGGACTAGAAAAAGGAAGTTCAATAGGCAGTAGCCAATAGCTTCCGTCTCGTACTTGCTTCAGAGCATGCATTGTTTTTGGTCCGTCGGAACAGCATACAGACGATCGGTTTTCCCGATAGGAATTGGTTCTCTCTAAAATATTTAGAACATGTTCAATTTCTAGGTCCGTCAGAATTTTTGAAAAAGGAAGTCCAATGAGGCCTACACATGATCGGAATAGACGATGAAAAGATTCCGTCTGACTTTTTCTGTCGGACATTCCGCTAATGTGTACGCGGCTTTAGGGTTACAATCACTTTGAGGTGCTGTATTAAGTCAAATTAAAATTTTCAAGTTTAGTAGATTTAGCATGTCCCTGTGAATAGTGTCAACAGAAAATGCATTTTTAATAACTCCCCTTGTATATTATTATTATTGTACAGGATTTATATAGCTTCAACAGTTTGCGCAGCACTTTACAACGTTAGAGCAGACAGTACAGTTACAATACAATTCAATACAGGAGGAATAAGAGGGCCCTGCTCCTTAGAGCTTAAAATCTAAAAGGGAGGGTCAAGTGATACAAAAAGGTAATAACTGTGAGAATGAGCTGATGGAGAAAATAAAAGTGCGGTTGTTAGGTGGAGGCAGGATAGGCTTCTCTGAAAAGAAATGTTTTCAGGGATCGCCTAAAAGTGGATAGAGTAGGAGATAGTTGGACAGATTGGTGTAGGGAATTCAAAAGGATGGTAGAGGCTTGGGAGAAGTCCTGGAGGTGAGTATGGGAGGAGATGACAAGGGAACTAGAGAGCAGGAGGTCTTGGGAGGAACGAAGAGAACAATTTGGTTGGTATTTTGAGACTAGGCTAGTGATGTAGCTGGGGGCCGAGTTGTGGATGGCTTTGTAAGTTATTGTTAGTATTTTAAATGTAGCACCCTCTAGTGTACTAAATGTGGTAGTGTTTAGGTTTTTTGTTAAGGAGTAGGTATATTTCCAGGCTTGGCTGTGTTTGATCTGGGTTGGCAGTGACTCAATCCCTTATGCGCCACACAAACATGTTAATACTGCACTTAGAGGCGTTTGTTCTTTCTTCCTAATCTTCCAGAGTTGCTTCTCTTCTACTAAGAGGAAGAACGAGGAACATAAATTAGGACTCTACATTACATGCCTGATTGTTTCCACACGCCTGTAAGTGATTTTAACCACTTGTGCGCTATATTAAACCTGTCAATACTGCACTCAGTGGCGCCTTTCTTTCTTTTAAATCTCCCAGAGTTGCTTTTACTCCTAAAGCACTGCTTGAAGTGCCACCTCCCCACCACCACCCAGGGCTAACCATCCAGTTCCACCAGAGTGCCCTTATCTCTCTCTTTCTACTCAAGCAGAGCTGGTGACTCACAGGCAGCATCACCAAGACCTCCCACTCCTTTCCAGTATGTTGTAGTATCTGTAGTGATATATCGTATAGTGGGTAGAAAATTAATTAGTAGTTATTACAATCTTCCGCAGCAACCCAATTCTTCCAGAGAGATGCACTTTATTGACTTCCAACACAGAACAAAGTCTTGCAACAGATGACAAAATCCAACAGAGTAAATATAACAATGCTAGTAAAAATACTAGCCTTCAGAGTCCCATGTTTCTTAGACCTGCGCCTTCATAATCACGCAGAGACAGAATAATCTGAATTTCATGTTATATCCTCTATACACTGAATGGCTGAGCAATTTGATTGTCCGTTTTCATTCAGGCCTTTGATCTGTTTCTGTCTTTCAGAGTGACAGACGATGACCCCTAGCCGTGAACAGCTGCAGTCATAAACTGCCCTAATTTGCATTCTTGTATATTAACATTAATATAGCCCAGAGTCACTATCTGTCCCCTTTGATATGTGTAATTAGATTAACAGATACCACCTTAACACCCTTTTGATGTGTAAAATGGACTTGTCCTGGAATGCCTATATCCCTAATCTATATTCTTGCATATTAACATCAACAAGTCCTTGATATGTTAAAATTTAGTTGGCTTCAGTTGACAACTCAACCAATGTCTACTAAAATCTGGCCTGGTCAATCTTGTACTGTATGTGTACATATATATAATAATATTAATATAAAATCCCACATAAATCTACCAACATATTACAACAGTATCTTCTGGAAAGGAAGGAGGAGAGGAAAGGTGGAGCTGCCTGGGGTATTCTGAGGAGCCCTGACCAATCCCCAACCTGGATTGGCAGAGGGCAGGTCTCCTTAAATACCCAGGGTCAGCCCAGCTGGGGAGGAGTTGTTTTGGGAGGAAGCTGGAGATGGAGTGCTAGGCTGTAGTGGCCTTTGAGGGAGCTCCCCAGTCTGGAGGGTGACTTTGGGCCTGGGGCTCGGGTGTGAACTGGAACCTTTTTACGACACATGGATGTGTCCTGGACAGAAGGCACGAGAGCAAGGAGAGGATAGCAAGTGAGAGCACTGCCGAGCAAGTCTCCAGGGAGGAACAACAGGAGTGACACACAGCCAGGAAGGACTGGGGAGGCACACCTGAGAGGACTGGGAGATTGCAGTCTGGGATGGTTACAGAGCCAGTGGAGTGGACTGTGGTGGCACGGGCAGTGGAGAGAGGCAGCTGCAGCCAGGAGGGCTGGCAGGCCCTGTGGATGTGCCACTGGGCTCAGTAGCCACGTGGACAGCTAGCACTGGGACTTCCGACATTTTTGCTACAGCAAAGGTGCCTGCGGTTTCTGCCTGCAAAGGGCATTCACTTTAGGCCTGGCTGAACCAGTGTTAGGCCTGCAAATCAGTGCTAGTGGGTCCTGGAAGAGCAAGCAAGTGATGTGCTGGAGGTGTTAAGGAGAGATAGTCTGCAAGCAAGTGTTATGCTGGAAAGAAGAGGGGAGGTGTATATATTGAAGATGTATATAGTCTCAAGTCCTTATGTTTGTTCTGCAATCACCTGGGCATCTCATAACTACGCTATCCCCATCCAAGTTTAATCTCCTCAATAAAAATACAAAAAACAAGGGCAAGAACTGTTTCATGTCTCTGGATGCTTGAAAATTGTGTGCCTGGCTGGGCAGGATGACAACTACCAGCGGCTCCTACGGGGGTACCCATACATAAATTTAATTTGTTGGGTGAGTGGCAGCCAATGGATTGGTAGAGAGGTGTAGCAGACACTGAGCGGTTTGTAAGGTGGATGAGTATATAAAATATACAAACTGTAGGTGCATACATAAATCTTTCTGTGTAGTTGATAACAATATATAAATATACATTTTTACATGGAGATGCATGTTTTTATGTTTTACACAATCATTAAAGTAGAACTTTATGTATATGTCCATGGTCATATCAGTCTGGAACAAATTCTGCATAACATGCTATTGCAGAAAATGAAAAATGTTTTTATTTTAAAGTAAACTTGTGGGAGAGAGCTACTTACACTAGTTAGCAGACATCTCCAGAACATCCAAAATCCAGGATGCGTTGTACTGCAAATGATCAATGACCTGGCTGACTCTCAGGAGATCACTTAGGAAAGGAATGGAGATTTAAGCTCACCACTGTCTCATGGAGACAGTCTACATGTAGCAGTCTCCCCCCTTATTAGTCCCCAACAGTGTTACTACTCACTCTGTCCTCTCTTGCTCCCGCCTTCTAGAAAGACTCTTTCTGTGTGTTATGGTAGGATCCTTTCAGAACTGAGCCCAGCCCAAGGCAGGACACCCCCCAGACTGGGGGCACATCTGTGAGTCCCGACAGCCTTCCTCAACACTGTATCTCCATCTTCCACGACTTCCCCTGCTGGCATAGCCCATGTCTATTTAGGGAGTGGTCTCAGCCCCCTGCCAGCCTACCTTAGAGGAATGGCTGAGGCTCCAAAAATATTCAAGGCAGCTCCTCCTAACCTCCACCCACTAATTATAGAAGATTTTCCAACCTTCTAGATCAGGGGGAGCCACCAGAGAGCTGCTAGGATGAGTCATCCATTCCTGAACCTTACTGAACCCTGACCCAGATTCCATGGCTTAGACTTAGCTCTGAGCTAAAGTATATTTTACATACTCTAAATTATAACACACTGTAGTAACTTCTAGCACACAATAGAAGGTGCTACATTACGATTAGCCTTGCTAATTGTTTTGCCACCTGCTTTTTGATATAGCACTACTATTGGGTATTAGGAATTACTACCAGTGTTCCATTGTGCTTGCTTGCAGTTTTACACTCAACCTGGTGTGTCAGAGAGACTGATCCCGTTGAGGAGGTCGGGACAACAAACAGAGGACCCATTATAGCTAGTGGTTCCTGTGGGGATAGCGTTACACTAATGATTTTTTACAGGGTACGGTAATGTCGCTCTCTCTCTCTCAGCCAGATGAGCCAGGTTTTCTGGTTAAAAGGGCTGATCCCAACCTTTCTACCACCTTACAATTGGCCCATTATATTGATAGACACCCTTACTAATCAATAGCTAGGTGCATCTGCTAGGAAGGGGTGGGATCACACCGTCTGACCAGAAAGATTGGACAGTTATTTTTAGTACTGTACACAGTATCCAGGGTTATGGGAATTCCATGACTCCATCTCTCTCCTTAGAAGTTAACTTTTGTTTTGGTATTATTAGAAAAGACATACATAGTTGTCGAGAATTTATATGCAGCATATTAATTCAGCTTTATGGTTAGTGGTTATCCACAGATGTTTGCAGCATAGCCAGGCACCGCTTATTTATCAGCTTGTTATATACTGTGATTGTTAATCTCCAGTTACTTCTAGCTAGGGATGAGCCAAACACCCCCCCCGGTTCGGTTCGCACCAGAACCTGCAAACGGACCGAACGTTCATGCGAACTTTAGAACCCCATTAAAGTCTATTGGGCTTGAACGTTCGAAATAAAAAGTGCTAATTTTAAAGGCTAATATGCAAGTTATTGTCCTAAAAAGGGTTTGGGGACCCGGGTCCTGCCCCAGGGGACATGTATCAATGCAAAAAAAACTTTTAAAAACGTCCGTTTTTTTGGGAGCAGTGATTTTAATGATGCTTAAAGTTAAAAAAAAAAAAAAGTGAAATATTCCTTTAAATATCATACCTGGGGGGTGTCTATAGTATGCCTGTAAAGTGACGCATGTTTCCCGTGCTTAGAACAGTCTCTGCACAAAATGACATTTGTAAAGGAATAAAAGTCATTTAAAACTGCTTGCGGCTTTAATTTAAAGGGGTTGTAAAGGTATACATTTTTTCACCTTAATGCATTCTATGCATTAAGGTGAAAAAACTTTTGAAAATACCGCCGCCCCCAGCCCCCCCGTTTTACTTACCTGACACCTCGAAACTCGGCCGCTCGCTCCCGACCTCCATTCAGCCGATCAGCCTGATCGCTGATTGGCTATAGTGGATGGATTGAAAGCAGCGCAGCCATTAGCTCGCGCTGCTGTCAATCACAGCCAATGACGCGGCGCGCCGGGGGCGGGGCCGAGTGATACAGCGAGCTGCTATAGCCGCCGGCTGTATCACGGGAGCGCGCCCGCAATAACTAACCACCATACGAGAGAGCTCGCATTAAGGTGGTTAGTTATTGCGGGGAGGAGCTGAGACAGCCGCCGAGGGACCCCAGAAGAGCAGGTTCGGGGCCACTCTGTGCAGAACGAGCTGCACAGTGAAGGTAAGTATAACATGTTTGTTATTTAAAAAAAAAAAAAAATTAACCTTTACAACCCTTTTAATGTTGGGTCCCGGCAACATGGATGAAAATCAGTGAGACAAATGGCATGGGTACCCTCCCCCTTGTATGGGTATTAAGGGGAACCCCGCACCCAAATTAAAAAAAGGAAAGGCGTGGGGCCCCCAGGCCCTATATACTCTGAACAGCAGTATACAGGCGGTGCAAACAAGACAGGGACTGTAGGTTTGTTGTTAAGTAGAATCTGTTTGTAATTTTGAACTGGTACATTTTTAAAGTGTAGCTCCAGCCAAAAATCTATTTTTAAGCCTTTTGGAAAACATAGGGAAGGGTTATCACCCCTGTAACATTTGTTTTGCTGTCTGTATACCTCTTCAGAAGATTTCACCTCACTTTCTGTCCCAATGACAAATGTATTTTGAAAATTTGGGGTTTTTAGTTAAACAAGGATTGGTGATAAAGAAACAGTGAAGAGGAGACACGTTTTTCCCATATTAACTCTTACAGGAGAGAATTTCCCTTCCTAGGGGTAGATTTCATCTCACTTCCTGTTGTCTCCTTCCATTTGCAAGTAGTAGTCATTTGTAAGTTGGATGTTTGAAAGTAGAAGCCTGCCGTAAATACTCTGCAGAAATTGGGGCCTTAGGTGTTGGTGTTGCCACAACACTGTAAGCCCTCACAGTTACTCTTGGTGGGCATAGGAACGGGCCCTGCTGTGAAATATTAGATCTAGAATTATAATTACATGCCATTGCTGAACAGTGGTAGAAAAATTGGGCCTTTGGTGGTGGTGGTGCTGGTGCCACAACACTGTAATTCCTCACAGTTACTTGGAACGAGCCCTGCTGTGAAATATTATATCAAGAATTGTAATTACATGCAGCTGTTGAACAGGGGCAGGAAAATTGGGCCTTTGGTGGTGGTGGTGGTGTTGCCACAACACTGTAAGCCCTCACAGTAACTCATGGTGGGCGCAGGAATGAGCCCTGCTGTGAAATATTAGATCAAGCCCTGTTGAACAGGGACAGAAAAATTGGGCCTTAGGCATTGGTGCCACAACACTGCAACCCCTCACAGATGCTATAGTTGGAGCGCCGGAATGAGCCCTGCTGCAAAGTATTGCATCAAAAATTGTAATTACACGCCCCTGTTAAACAGGGGCTGAAAAATTGGGCCTTGGGCACTGGTGCTGGTGCCACAACACTGCAACCCCTTATAGATACTCTAGTTGGAGCGCAGGAATGAGCCCTGCTGCAAAGTATTGCATAAAAAATTGTAATTACACGCCCCTGTTAAACAGGGGCAGAAAAATTGGGCCTCAGCCCCTGCTGCCACAACACTGCAACCCCTCACAGATGCTATAGTTGGAGCGCAGGAATGAGCCCTGCTGCAAAGTATTGCAGCAAAAATTGTAATTATACGCCCCTGTTAAACAGGGGCTGAAAAATTGGGCCTTGGGCACTGGTGCTGATGCTACAACACTGCAACCCCTCACAGATACTTTAGTTGGAGCGCAGGAATGAGCCCTGCTGCAAAGTATTGCATCAAAAATTGTAATTACACACCCCTGTTAAACAGGGGCAGAAAAACTGGGCCTTGGCCACTGGTGGTGGTGCCCAGAACCAAAAATGTTCTTACAAGCTATCAGCATGAAAATTGAGGAGGAAGAGGATTGTCACTCAGCATAACTGGATAGTCACTCAGCATCAGCATAGGCAGTCTTGAAGGGATCTCACATTAAAAAAAATTTAAACGGTTACATCAGCATCAGGTGCTTGGTAGCTGGTGATCCAAGACTGATTCATTTTTATGAAGGTCAGTCGATCTACCGATTTGGTGGACAGGCACACCCTGTGATCGGTTACAAAGCCTCCAGCAGCACTAAATGTGCGTTCCAAAAGAACGCTGGATGCAGGACAGGCCAGTAGCTCAATTGCATACTGTGCAAGCTCTGGCCAGTGATCCATCCTCAAGACCCAGTAACCCAGAGGATTTTCGGTGGGAAAGATGTCCAAGTCTGATCTTGCCCCTAGGTAATCCTGCACCATGTGAATCAGATGCTGGCGATGGTTGCTGGAACCAATCAGACCTTGGGGCTGCGGACTAAAAAATTGTCTGGACGCATCGGTCAGACGGCCACCTTCTCCATTGCTCCTTCTGTGACTGACCGAAGCCTCAGCAACACGTTCTCCAGGAGGACCAGGAAATTGTAACCTCCCAGGCTCTGGAAACGCATTGCACAAACCTTTCTGCAAGGCCTCCCGAAGATGTTTCATCCTCTGCGACGGCAAGATAAGGTCCGCAACCTTACCCTTGTAAAGTGGATCAAGGAGGGTTGCCAGCCAGTAATGATCCCTCCCTTTGATACTACGAATACGAGGATCCTCCCGCAGGGTTTGCAGGATCAGGGAGGCCATGCAGCGTAGGTTTGCTGAGGCATTCGGTCCAGAGTCCTCTGGATCACTAAGGACAACTAGACATGTGCAGGATGAAAAAATTCGTTTAGTTTAGTTTCGTTTCAATTCGGTAAGTAACTTAATTCGTTTAGTTAAATTCGTTGCATTCATTACATTCGTTTTCGGAATTCGTTTCGTTTCGTATTCGAATTCGAAAAAATTCGACCGCATTCGACAAAATTCGACCGCATTAGAAAAAATTCGACCGTATTCGAAAAAAACTGTCAAATTCGAAAAAATTCTACCACATTCGAAAAAAACTATCAAATTCGAAAAAATTCTACCACATTCGAAAAAAACTATCAAATTCGAAAAAATTCTACCACATTTGAAAAAAAATTAAATTCTAAAAAATTCTACCACATTCGAAAAAAACTGTCAAATTCGAAAAATTTCTACCACATTCGAAAAAAACTATAAAATTCGAAAAAAACAATAACTGAATTTGAAAAAGTAAACTATATATAACAATTTTGCGAAATTTGAAATTCGTATAGAATGAAATCGAATTCCAATAGAAAAGATTAGGATAGAATAGAAAGTATAAAAGAATAGCATAGAAAAACAATAGATCAGAATAGAAAAAAATATAATATATTGTATTCTAAGCTTTTCTATTTGAATTCGAATTCATTCTGTACCAAATTCCAATTTTGGAAGATGGTTAAATATATATATTATATTTTTTTTCTATTCTGTTCCATTGTTTTTCTATGCTATTCTTTTCTATTCTATTCTAAACTTTTCTATTCGAATTTGAATTAATTCTATGCGAAATTCGAATTTCGGAAGATGGCTTCTAAAATTAGAATTTCGTATAGAATGAATTCGAATTTGAATAGAAAAGATTAGAATAGAAATAGAATAGACTAAAAAAATAATAGAACAGAAGAGAATAAAATATAATATATATATTTTTTTCTATTCTGTTTCATTGTTTTTCTATGCTATTCTTTTTTATTCTATTCTAAACATTTCTATTCGAATTTGAATTCATTCTATACGAAATTCGAATTTCGGAAGATGGCTTCTGAAATTCGAATTTCGTATAGAATGAATTTGAATTTGAATAGAAAAGAATAGACTAGAAAAACAATAGAACAGAACAGAATAAAATATAATATATATATATTATATCTTATTCTATTCTGTTCTATTGTTTTTCTAGTCTATTCTTTCTACTCTATTTTAATCTTTTCTATTCAAATTAATTTTATACAAAATTCGAATTTTGGAAGATGGTTTTATATATATATATATATATATATATATATATATATATATATATATATATATATATAAAATATTTTTTCTATTCTGTTCTATTGTTTTTCTATTATTTTCTATTATATTCTGATCTTTTCTATTTGAATTCAAATTCATTCTATACAAAATTCGAATTTCAGAAAATAGTTATATAGAAATAGAATGAAATCAAATTCTAATAGAAACGAATAGAATAGAAAAACAATAGAACAGAATAGAAAGAAATATTTTATATATATATAAAAATAAATAAAACCATCTTCCGAAATTGGAATTTGGTACAGAATGAATTCGAATAGAAAAGATTAGAATAGAATATTTTATATTTTTTTCTATTCTGTTCTATTGTTTTTCTATGCTATTCTTTTATATTATTTTCTGTTCTATTCTAATCTTTTCTATTTGAATTCATTCTGTACCAAATTCCAATTTCGGAAGATGTGTGTGTGTGTGTATATATATATATATATTTTTTCTATTCTGTTCTATTGTTTTTCTGTTCTAGTCTTTTCTATTAGAATTTGATTTCATTCTATTTCATTCTGTTTCTGTATAACCATTTTCGGAAATTCAAATTTCGTATAGAATGATTTCGCTTTCAAATAGAAAAGATTAGAATAAAATAGAAAAGAATAGAAAAGAATAGAAAAACAATAGACCAGCATAGAAAAAAAATAAAAATAAAAAAAATATATATATATATATACCGTATTTATCGGCATATAACACGCACTTTTTTCCCCTTAAAATCAGGGGAAAATCATGGGTGCGTGTTATACGCCGATCCCTTGCGATCCTGAGCTGACAGATCTTCAAAATCGCCGACCGCGATTTGAAAATGGCGCCGAAATACACAGAGCCGGTCCTCGGCTCTTCTCGGCCACTTTCGGCTTCACTTGAGTGCCGCCCGAACCTAGCCGAGTGTACTCGGCTAGGTTCGGATAGCTCCGCTCACAGTCACGCCCATCCCGGGCAGGACTATGAGTGGAGCCGAAAGTGAACGAGAGCCGCCGAGAAGAGCCGAGGACTGGCTCTGTGTATTTTGGCGCCGGCGGCACCATTTTCAAATCGCGGTCGGCGATTTTGAAGCTCAGGATCGCAGGGGATCACAGGATTTTCAAACTGCGAGCTGCAAGGCTGCACTGGGGCAAGGCTGCACTGGGGCAAGGCTGCACTGGGATAAGGCTGCAATGGACACTGGGAAGGCTGCACTGACAAGGCTGCACTGACAAGGCTGCACTGACAAGGCTGCACTGACATGGCTGAACTGGGGCAAGGCTGCACTGAGAAGGCTGCAATGATGGGCATTTAAATGTAAGTTTTTTTCCCTTAAACTTCCCTCCTAAAAGTTTTTTTTTCCTTAAAATTCCCTCCTAAACTTGGGGTGCGTGTTATACGTCAGTGCGTGTTATACGCCGATAAATACGGTGATTTTTTTGTATTATTCTCTTCTATTGTTTTTTTATGCTTTTCTTTTCTATTATTTTATATTCTATAATAGTCTTTTCAATTCAAATTCATTCTATACGAAATTCGAATTTCGGAACATGGCTTCTGAAGTTTGAATTTCTTATAGAATGAATTCGAATTAGAACAGAAAATAATAGAAAAGAATAGACTAGAAAAACAATAGAACAGAATAGAAGAAAATATAATATATATATATATTATATATTATATTTTCTTCTATTCTGTTCTATTGTTTTTCTAGTCTATTCTTTTCTATTATTTTCTATTCTATTCTAATCTTTTATATTCAAATTTGATTTCGGTCTATATGAAATTCGAATTTTGGAAGATGTTTTATATATATATATATATATATATATATATATATATATATATATATATATATATATATAAAATTTTCTATTCTGTTTCATTGTTTTTCTATGCTATTCTTTTCTATTCTATTCTAAACTTTTCTATTCGAATTTGAATTCATTCTATACGAAATTCGAATTTCGGAAGATGGCTTCTGAAAGTGGAATTTCGTATAGAATGAATTCGAATTTGAATAGAAAAGATTAGAATAGAAAATAATAGACTAGACAAACAATAGAACAGAATAAAATATAATATATATAATTTTTTGTATTCTGTTCTATTGTTTTTCTAGTCTTTTCTCTTCTACTCTGTTCTAATCTTTTCTATTCAAATTCGAATTCATTTTATAAGAAATTCAAATTTCGGAAGATGGTTATTTATATATATATATATATATATTATACATATACATATATATATATATATATATATATATATATATATATATATATATATATATATATGTATAATATATATATATATATATATTATACATATACACACACACACACACACATATATATATATATTAAACCATCTTCCGAAATTTGAATTTCTTATAATATGAATTCGAATTTGAATAGAAAAGATTAGAATAGAGTAGAAGAGAAAAGACTAGAAAAACAATAGAACAGAATAGAATAAATTATATATATTATATTTTATTTTGTTCTGTTCTATTGTTTGTCTAGTCTATTATTTTCTATTCTAATCTTTTCTATTCAAATTCGAATTCATTCTATACGAAATTCCACTTTCAGAAGCCATCTTCCGAAATTCGAATTTCGTATAGAATGAATTCAAATTCGAATAGAAAAGTTTAGAATAGAATAGAAAAGAATAGCATAGAAAAACAATGAAACAGAATAGAAAATTATATATATATATATATATATATATATATATATATATATATATATATATATATATATATATATATAACATCTTCCAAAATTCGAATTTCATATAGACCGAAATCAAATTTGAATGTAAAAGATTAGAATAGAATAGAAAATAATAGAAAAGAATAGACTAGAAAAACAATAGAACAGAATAGAAGAAAATATAATATATATATTATATTTTCTTCTATTCTGTTCTATTGTTTTTCTAGTCTATACTTTTCTATTATTTTCTGTTCTAATCTTTTCTATTCAAATTCGAATTCATTCTATACGAAATTCAAACTTCAGAAGCCATGTTCCGAAATTCGAATTTCGTATAGAATGAATTTGAATTTGAATTGAAAATATTATTATAGAATATAAAATAATAGAAAAGAAAAGCATAAAAAAAAAAAATATATATATATATATACATATTCTATTGCTTTATTATTTTATATTCTACCTTATTGTTTTTTTTAGAAAAACGTTTTCTATTTTTTTTTAATTTGATTATGTTTTCGAATTCGATTTGAATATGTTTTCGAATTCGATTCGAATATGTTTTCGAATTCGATTCGAATTCGTTCGTTTTTTTTCGGATTCGTTTAAATTCTTTACTTTTGTCATTCGGAAATTCGGATGCATCCGAATTTCCAAATAATGAAAAATTCGTCCGAATTTCGATTCGGAACGAAACGAAATGCACATGCCTAAGGACAACATGATCCGCAGCCACCTCCTCCCAGCCATGTACAAGTCTATGGGTTTCTTCGGACTGTAAATGATCCCTTGAAGACTGCTGCTGATGCTGAGTGCCAGGCTCCACCTCCATGCTGACACAATCCTCCTCCACTTCCTCCTCCTCCTCTTCCTGTTAAATCAGCGGGCACGCAGGAACACTGTCTGGATAAAGGGGGCCTTGAGAGGTAAGGAAGTCCTCCTCTTCCTCCCTCTGTTCTGCCTCAAGTGTCCTGTCCATTATTCCACGCAGCATGTGCTCCAACAGGTGGACAAGAGGGACAGTGTCACTGATGCATGCACTGTCACTGCTCACCATCCTCGTGGCCTCCTCAAATGACAGGACAGTGCATGCATCCCTGATCATAGCCCATAGGCATGGGGAAAAAAAACAAGCTCCCCTGACCCTGTCCTGGTGCCATAGTCACATAGGTAATCATTGATGGCCCTCTGCTGCATGTGCAGCCGCTGCAGCATGGCCAACATTGAGTTCCACCTGGTAGGCATGTCACAGATTAGGCGGTTCTTGGGCAGGTTAAATTCCTTTTGGAGATCAGCCAGCCGAGCACCGGCATTATATGACCTGCGGAAATGTACACAGACTTTCCTGGCCTGTCTCAGGACATCCTGAAAGCCTGCCCAAGAACCGCTGCACCACCAAGTTAAGGACGTGAGCCAAACAGGGCACATGGGTCAGTTGTCCCTGTCGGAGGGCGGAGTGGGGGTTGGTGTCATTGTCGCAAACCACCATACCTGGCTTAAGCTGGCGTGGCATCAACCACCTCTGAACCTGCCCCTGCAGAGCTGACAGAATTTCTGCCCCAGTGTGGCTCCTGTCCCCCAAGCACACCAGCTCAAGCACCGCATGGCATCTTTTTGCCTGCATGCTTGTGTAGCCCCTTGAACGCTTACGGAGCACCACTGGTTCCGAGAACAAATCAGCACAGGAAGAGGCCATGGAGGAAGAAGAAGAGGAGGAGGTGGAGGATAGAGGTGTGGCAGAATCACCACTAGTAGAATTTTGGAGGCGTGGTGGCGGAACAACCTCCAACACTACTGCACCCTGTCCTGCATCCTTCCCAGCTGCCAGAAGAGTCACCCAATGCGCGGTAATGGATAGGTAACATCCCTGTCTATGCCTGCTGGACCATGAGTCAGTGGTAATATGCACCTTACCGCTGACCGCCCTGTCCAGCAAGGCCAAGACATTGCCTTCCACATGCCAGTAGAGATCCGGAATCGCCTTCCATGAGAAAAAGTGGCGTTTGGGAACCTGCCACTGAGGAACTGCATATTCCACAAACTCAGGGAAGGGGGCAGAGTCTACCAACTGAAAAGCAGTTGAAGTGCCAGCAATTTAGCCAAGCTAGCATTCAACCGCTGGGCATGTGGATGGCTGGGAGCGAACTTCTTTCGGTGGTGCAGCAGCTGGGGCAGGGGAATTTGCCTGATACAATCTGATGTCGGTGTACTGATAGCCGATTGCCTGCAAGTACTTGGCTGTGACACACCTAATTCTACACCTTCATTCCTCTCAGTGCAGATTTCAGAAAGGACTGAAGGTATAGTGGGGTTGGAGATGCCAGCTGATGAGGAGCAAGGAGAGGTCCGCTTTGTTTATTGGTATGGGTCTTTTAGGTATGCTTGCCAAGGAACTGCCTGGCAGGTCGACAAATGTCTGGTCAAGCATGTGGTACCCAAGCGGGTGATGTTTTGGCCAAGCAAGATACACTTGAGACATATGTTGGAAATAGCAGCGGTGGGATCTGATGCACTCGTCTCAAAAGAGGCCCACACCAAAGAACTTTTGGAATAACGACAGCAGCGCCTTGCACATGCAGAGCTCTGCGGTGGGATGCAGTCGGTGTGCTGCCCTTAAGCTGGCCCCTGGAGGGCATCCCGCCTCGTTGGAGATGTGCCTCCTCCTCCTCTCTCCTATCAGGCACCCAGGTGGAGTCAGTGACCTCATCATCCCCTCCCTCCTCATCACTGGAGCAAAGCTGACAGTATGCTGCAGCTGGGGGAACATGACTTCCAGATTACTGTCCTTCTTGGGCACCCCCTCTCTCTGGGCTCACGTTACTGCCTTCCTCTAGCTGGGTACCATTATCGGAGCCTTCAAAACGCTGGGCATCCTCCTGGAGCATGTACCCAGCACTGTGGTCAAACAGTTCTGTGGATTCTGAGGACATGGTGGGGCTAGGGAAGGAGTAACTGATGCCATTGAGCCGAGGGAAGAGGCCGCGTTGGCAGCTGCTTTGCCAGACAAAGTACCCTGAGCCTGGGTGAGAGAGGATGAGGATGGCTTGGTCATCCACTCTACCAAGTCTTCCGCATGTTGCAGCTCAACACGGCCAGCTGCCGAAAAAAAGGACAAGCGTGTCCCACGGCCACGTGATGATGAGGATGCACCGTCTCCATGACCAGCACTGTTGCCTCTAGGCACAGAGCCTGCTTGCCCTGTAGCTGCCTGCCTGTGGTACTAATAGGATCAGAAGAACAACAGAAATTTTCTTCAGGTAGCTTTAGGTGCACACTGTGCAGAGGACACAGAACGCTAACTGTAAATACTGCAGCTGCCTGCCTGTGGTACTAATAGGATCAGAAGAACACCACCAATTTTCTTCAGGTAGCTTTAGGTGCACACTGTGCAGAGGACACAGTACACTAACTGTAAATACTGTAGCTTCCTGCCTGTGGTACTAATAGGATCAGAAGAACAACAGCAATTTTCTTCAGGTAGCTTTAGGTGCACACTGTGCAGAGGACACAGTACACTAACTGTAAATACTGCAGATGCCTGCCTGTGGTATTAATAGGATCAGAACAACAGCAATTTTCTTCAGGTAGCTTTAGGTGCACACTGTGCAGAGGACACAGTACACTAACTGTAAATACTGCAGCTGCCTGTTCGTGGTACTAATAGGATCAGAAGAACACCAGCAATTTTCTTTAGGTAGCTTTAGGTGCACACTGTGCAAAGAACACAGTATACTAACTGTAAATACTGTAGCTGCCTGCCTGTGGTACTAATAGGATCAGAAGAACAACAGAAATTTTCTTCAGGTAGCTTTAGGTGCACACTGTGCAGAGGACACAGTACACTAACTGTAAATACTGTAGCTGCCTGCCTGTGGTATTAATAGGATCAGAACAACAGCAATTGTCTTCAGGTAGCTTTAGGTGCACACTGTGCAGAGGACACAGAACGCTAACTGTAAATACTGCAGCTGCCTGCCTGTGGTACTAATAGGATCAGAAGAACACCAGCAATTTTCTTTAGGTAGCTTTAGGTGCACACTGTGCAGAGGACACAGTACACTAACTGTAAATACTGTAGCTTCCTGCCTGTGGTACTAATAGGATCAGAAGAACACCACCAATTTTCTTCAGGTAGCTTTAGGTGCACACTGTGCAGAGGACACAGTATACTAACTGTAAATACTGTAGCTGCCTGCCTGTGGTACTAATAGGATCAGAAGAACACCAGCAATTTTCTTCAGGTAGTTTTAGGTGCACACTGTGCAAAGGACACAGTACACTAACTGTAAATACTGTAGATGCCTGCCTGTGGTATTAATAGGATCAGAACAACAGCAATTTTCTTCAGGTAGCTTTAGGTGCACAGTGTGCAGAGGACACAGTACACTAACTGTAAATACTGCAGCTGCCTGTCCGTGGTACTAATAGGATCAGAAGAACACCAGCAATTTTCTTCAGGTAGCTTTAGGTGCACACTGTGCAGAGGACACAGTACACTAACTGTAAATACTGCAGATGCCTGCCTGTGGTATTAATAGGATCAGAACAACAGCAATTTTCTTCAGGTAGCTTTAGGTGCACAGTGTGCAGAGGACACAGTACACTAACTGTAAATACTGCAGCTGCCTGTCCGTGGTACTAATAGGATCAGAAGAACACCAGCAATTTTCTTTAGGTAGCTTTAGGTGCACACTGTGCAAAGAACACAGTATACTAACTGTAAATACTGTAGCTGCCTGCCTGTGGTACTAATAGGATCAGAAGAACAACAGAAATTTTCTTCAGGTAGCTTTAGGTGCACACTGTGCAGAGGACACAGTACACTAACTGTAAATACTGTAGCTGCCTGCCTGTGGTATTAATAGGATCAGAACAACAGCAATTGTCTTCAGGTAGCTTTAGGTGCACAGTGTGCAGAGGACACAGTACACTAACTGTAAATACTGTAGCTTCCTGCCTGTGGTACTAATAGGATCAGAAGAACAACAGCAATTTTCTTCAGGTAGCTTTAGGTGCACACTGTGCAGAAGACACAGTACACTAACTGTAAATACTGCAGATGCCTGCCTGTGGTATTAATAGGATCAGAACAACAGCAATTTTCTTCAGGTAGCTTTAGGTGCACAGTGTGCAGAGGACACAGTACACTAACTGTAAATACTGCAGCTGCCTGTCCGTGGTACTAATAGGATCAGAAGAACACCAGCAATTTTCTTTAGGTAGCTTTAGGTGCACACTGTGCAAAGAACACAGTATACTAACTGTAAATACTGTAGCTGCCTGCCTGTGGTACTAATAGGATCAGAAGAACACCAGCAATTTTCTTCAGGTAGTTTTAGGTGCACACTGTGCAAAGAACACAGTACACTAACTGTAAATACTGTAGATGCCTGCCTGTGGTATTAATAGGATCAGAACAACAGCAATTTTCTTCAGGTAGCTTTAGATGCACAGTGTGCAGAGGACACAGTACACTAACTGTAAATACTGCAGCTGCCTGTCCATGGTACTAATAGGATCAGAAGAACACCAGCAATTTTCTTTAGGTATCTTTAGGTGCACACTGTGCAAAGAACACAGTATACTAACTGTAAATACTGTAGCCGCCTGCCTGTGGTACTAATAGGATCAGAAGAACAACAGAAATTTTCTTCAGGTAGCTTTAGGTGCACACTGTGCAGAGGACACAGTACACTAACTGTAAATACTGTAGCTGCCTGCCTGTGGTATTAATAGGATCAGAACAACAGCAATTGTCTTCAGGTAGCTTTAGGTGCACACTGTGCAGAGGACACAGAACGCTAACTGTAAATACTGCAGCTGCCTGCCTGTGGTACTAATAGGATCAGAAGAACACCACCAATTTTCTTCAGGTAGCTTTAGGTGCACACTGTGCAGAGGACACAGTACACTAACTGTAAATACTGTAGCTTCCTGCCTGTGGTACTAATAGGATCAGAAGAACACCACCAATTTTCTTCAGGTAGCTTTAGGTGCACACTGTGCAGAGGACACAGTATACTAACTGTAAATACTGTAGCTGCCTGCCTGTGGTACTAATAGGATCAGAAGAACACCAGCAATTTTCTTCAGGTAGTTTTAGGTGCACACTGTGCAAAGGACACAGTACACTAACTGTAAATACTGTAGATGCCTGCCTGTGGTATTAATAGGATCAGAACAACAGCAATTTTCTTTAGGTAGCTTTAGGTGCACAGTGTGCAGAGGACACAGTACACTAACTGTAAATACTGCAGCTGCCTGTCCGTGGTACTAATAGGATCAGAAGAACACCAGCAATTTTCTTTAGGTAGCTTTAGGTGCACACTGTGCAAAGAACACAGTATACTAATTGTAAATACTGTAGCTGCCTGCCTGTGGTACTAATAGGATCAGAAGAACACCAGCAATTTTCTTCAGGTAGTTTTAGGTGCACACTGTGCAAAGGACACAGTACACTAACTGTAAATACTGTAAATACTGTAAAAACACCTGTCTGCCTGTCAGTAGGAAGAGAATAACAGGAATGGATCTAGCTAAACTGAATACAGTGTATATATACAGTATATATATATATATATATATATATATATATATATATATATATATACACAACACCTAGAAAGCATATATACACAATACACTGTAAGTGCAGCTAACTAACTCGCCTGCCTACTCTATCTAACTTAAATCAAATGACACTGTCTCTCTGTCTATCTCTCGCCGCCGCAACACACTACACAAGGCCGTCATGCAGGCAGCCTTATATAGTGTGGGGCGTGTACTAAACCCCCTGAGCCATAATTGGCCAAAGCCACCCTGGCTTTGGCCAATTACAGCTCTCTGTAGAGACGGCGCTATGATTGGCCAAGCATGCGGGTCATAGTGCATGCTTGGCCAATCATCAGCCAGCAATGCACTGTGATGCCGCAGTGAATTATGGGCCGTGACGCGCCACTCGAATTTGGCGCGAACTGCCCATAACATTCGCAATTCGACGAACGGTCGAACAGGCGATGTTTGAGTCGAACATGGGTTTGACTCGAACTCGAAGCTCATTCCTAATTCTAGCATTACTCCCTAGTTATATCCCTGGCATATCCAATGACACTGTGGTACTCACTACTCTCTACAATTGGCTGGTTTTGAGCCCTTCTAGTTTACAGAATACTTCCTCTGTGGGGTTCTGGCTATCCTACATAGGATTTATAATCTGCCACATAGGTTCCTAATAGTTCCTGCCTGAGTACCAGAGCATGCATATATGGGAATCCTTCTTTTGAAACCAACCCATTCAGTTCCATTTTAAATGCACCTTTCTACCTTTTTTTAAAGTGATAACTTGACCTCTGTTCTCAGCTGCATAAGAGGCTTTGAGAATTGGGGAAAGAGACCGCGGGGGGGCTTGTGAGAAGAAGTCTGACACCTGGAGTACAGGTAGGCTGTGCTCCCAAGTAGAATGCAAAGAAGAAAAATGACCATGCAGAGAGGGATGTGCTTCCATGCCCTGGCATGGTCAGCTTGAAATAGGACAGCAGGGGGACTAATAGGATCAGTGGGTATTTCATACAATGCAAAGCTAACAGGAAACTTTTTCATACAAGTGCATGGTACCACAGACACATACAGTATCAGGAATATGAAATGTTTTGGTAATATACACTTTAAGGTGAAGAGTGGCATCCAAAAAGCTTGAAGGGGTATCCATATTTTGCTGTGGCATTACAAATTGTAGCCAGAACATTCTCCTGGAGTTAGGCATTATACAGCTGTTACAATCTAGTGAGATCTCATTAATATTTGATAAGTGATCATCAGTACAAATTAGCAATATGTCTGTTGGCTTAAGCAGCCTATTCAGAATGCTCATTCATTTGCATAGACAGTGTTGGCTGGAATGCTCAATTAACTCTGCAGGGGGCACACTGGTAATGTACACAGGCATTGTGAGAGGCACTAAACCAAAAGCAGTGGGCTGCATATTTCTAATGATGTACCTTTAGTGTTTATTACAGTTATCTTTGTTTTCAATGTATTACAGGTGTGATAACAGAAGACTGCAGATCGCATCAGATTTAAGATTTTAGTAGGCCCCTTATAAATTTTTTTTTTTTAAATGATGTCCATTCTGAATTTGGGGATTTCATTTTTAGGCATATGAATATTACAAGTTACATGTTTTAGTTTGATATGCAATTTACATGTCAACTCCATACAAAATAAAATGTAAGGTTTGCATGGTTACTGGCAAATTAAAGAAGAACCATCATTATTTTCAATGTTGATTAACTTCCTTGGGGACCAAATGCATATAGCCCTTGATCCTGTTCAAATCTGTCCCTAAGCACGGTCAGACAGATCCTCCCACCCTCAGTTTGAACAATGTCATTTAAAAGGAGACAGATTTGTGATTGACAGCTCTGATCTTTGGCAGCAGGGGCTGTACTGGAGACCAGTGCTACCATTCACAAAAAAAAAAAAAAAATCACACATCCTGCAATGCTGTGTATCTATCAGTGGCAGCTTTTAGACATACACAGCCTGGTGGATAGATCTCATAGTGCTGCAGTGCTATATGGTATTTCAGTTTTATGAATGAGTGATCAGCATGTCAGGCTGTGTTATACACTGCACAGGCCCTGACATCGCTGATCGCTCATTTATTAAAGTGAAAGCTTACACAGGGATGTGGTACTTTGTGATCCATAGGTTGATCTGTGTATATGTAAAAAAAAAATCCACTGATAGACATACAGTGCCAGAGCCAGCAGTCAGAATGGGGCCAAGTGCGATATGCAATAAAATGTAAAGAAAATAAAATAAATAATAATAATAATAATAATAAATTCCCCTTGACTTTTTGTATCTCATGGATAGGGATGAACTTCACGTTCGAGTCGAACCCATGTTCGACTCGAACATCGGCTGTTCGATCGTTCGCCGAATTGCGAACGTTATGGGCTGTTCGCACCAAATTCGTGTGGCACGTCACGGCCCATAATTCACTGCGGCATCGCAGTGCATTGCTGGCTGATGATTGGCCAAGCATGCACTATGACCTGCATGCTTGGCCAATCACAGCGCATTCGGTAGAGAGAGCTGTAATTGGCCAAAGCCAGGGTGGCTTTGGCCAATTATGGCTCAGGGGGTTTAGAACACGCCCCACACTATATAAGGCCGCCTGCACGGCGGCCCTGTGTAGTGTGGTCCGGCGTGCTTAGATAGAGAGAGAGAGACAGTGTCATTTCATTTGAGTTAGCTAGATTAGGCAGGACAGTCAGTGAGTTAGCTGCACTTATAGTGTATTGTGTATATATATGCATCCCAGGTGTTGCATATATATATATATATATATATATATATATATATATATATATATATACACTGTATTCAGTTTAGCTAGATCCGTTCCTGTTATCTTCCTACTGACAGGCAGGCTTGTCTTGTTACAGTATTTACAGCTACCTGAAGAAAATTGCTGGTGTTCTTTTGATCCTATTAGTACCACAGTCAGGCAGCTAGACTATTTACAGTTAGTGTAGTGTGTCCTCCTCACAGTGTTCAGTTAAAGCTACAAGTTAGTTTAGTGTGACCTCTGCACAGTGTTCAGCTAAAACTACAAGTTAGTGTAGTGCACAATGTTCAGCTAAAGCTACAAGTTAGGGTAGTGCGTCCTCCTCGCAGTGTTCAGCTAAAACTACAAGTTAGTGTAGTGCGACCTCTGCACAGTGTTCAGCTAAAACTACAAGTTAGTGTAGTGCGTCCTGCTCACAGTGTTCAGCTAAAACTACAAGTTAGTGTAGTGCGACCTCTGCACAGTGCTCAGCTAAAGCTACAAGTTAGTATAGTGAGACCTCTGCACAGTATTCAGCTAAAGCTACAAGTTAGTGTAGTGCGTCCTCCTCACAGTGTTCAGCTAAAACTACAAGTTAGTGTAGTGAGACCTCTGCACAGTGTTCAGCTAAAGCTACAAGTTAGTGTAGTGCGTCCTGCTCACAGTGTTCAGCTAAAACTACAAGTTAGTGTAGTGAGACCTCTGCACAGTGTTCAGCTAAAGCTACAAGTTAGTGTAGTGCGTCCTGCTCACAGTGTTCAGCTAAAACTACAAGTTAGTGTAGTGCGACCTCTGCACAGTGTTCAGCTAAAGCTACAAGTTAGTGTAGTGAGACCTCTGCACAGTGTTCAGCTAAAGCTACAAGTCAGTGTAGTGCGTCCTGCTTACAGTGTTCAGCTAAAACTACAAGTTAGTGTAGTGAGACCTCTGCACAGTGTTCAGCTAAAGCTACAAGTTAGTGTAGTGTGTTCTGCTCACAGTGTTCAGCTAAAACTACAAGTTAGTGTAGCGCGACCTCTGCACAGTGTTCAGCTAAAGCTACAAGTTAGTGTAGTGAGACCTCTGCACAGTGTATAGCTAAAACTACAAGTTAGTGTAGTGCGTCCTGCTCACAGTGTTCAGCTAAAACTACAAGTTAGTGTAGTGCGACCTCTGCACAGTGTTCAGCTAAAGCTACAAGTTAGTGTAGTGAGACCACTGCACAGTGTTCAGCTAAAGCTACCTGTAGAAGGTTGGTGGTGTTTTCCTGATCCTATCACTACCGCAGGCAGCTAAATAAGCTACAAGTTAGTGTAGTGCGAGCTTTGCACAGTGTTCACCTAAAGCTACCTGTAGAAGGTTGGTGGTGTTTTCCTGATCCTATCACTACTGCAGGCAGCTAAATAAGCTACAAGTTATTTTTTGCAAGCTCTGCACAGTGTTCAGCTAAAGCTACCCATAGAAGATTGAAGGTGTTTTCCTGATCCTATCACTACCGCAGGCAGCTAAATAAGCTACAAGTTAGTGTAGTGCAAGCTCTGCACAGTGTTCACCTAAAGCTACCTGTAGAAGGTTGGTGGTGTTTTCCTGATCCTATCACTACCGCAGGCAGCTAAATAAGCTACAAGTTATTTTTTGCAAGCTCTGCACAGTGTTCAGCTAAAGCTACATGTAGAAAGTTGGAGGTGTTTTCCTGATCCTATCACTACCGCAGGCAGCTAAATAAGCTACAAGTTAGTGTAGTGCGAGCTCTGCACAGTGTTCACCTAAAGCTACCTGTAGAAGGTTGGTGGTGTTTTCCTGATCCTATCACTACCACAGGCAGCTAAATAAGCTACAAGTTATTTTTTGGCGAGCTCTGCACAGTGTTCACCTAAAGCTATCTGTAGAAGGTTGGTGGTGTTTTCCTGATCCTATCACTACCGCAGGCAGCTAAATAAGCTACAAGTTAGTGTAGTGCGATCTCTGCACAGTGTTCAGCTAAAGCTACCTGTAGAAGGTTGGTGGTGTTCTCATACTACAGGTAGGCAGTTGATTTTGCTAGCTGCAGTATCAGTATATATATATATATATATATATATATATATCCCAGCTTAGTGCAGCTACAGGCCATTAGTATGTCTGGAAGGCCAACAAGGAGAGGCAGACAGTCACAAGCCAATAAAAGAGGGCAAGCAGGCTCTGTGTCTAGAGGCAACAGTGCTGTTTGTGGAGACGGTGCATCCTCATCAGCACCTGGCCGTGGGACACACTTGGCCTTTTTTTCGGCAGCTGGCCGTGTTGAGCCGCAACATGTGGAAGACTTGGTCGAGTGGATGACCAAGCCGTCCTCATCCTCCTCATCCTCTCTCACCCATGCTCAGGGTACTTTGTCTGGCAAAGCAGCAGCCTCTTCCCTCGGCTCAATGTCATCAGTGACTCCTTCCCTAGCCCCACCATGTCCTCCTGAGGAGTCCCTTGAAACGGTTTGACCACAGTGTTGGGTACATGCTCCAGGAGGATGCCTAGCGTTTGGAAGGCTCTGATGATGATACTGAGCTAGATGAAGGCAGTAACGTGAGCACGGACAGAGGGGGTGCCCAAGAAGGACAACAATCTGGCAGTCATGCTCCCCCTGCTGCAGCATACTGCCAGGTTTGCTCCAGTGATGAAGAGGGAGGGGATGATGAGGTCACTGACTCAACGTGGGTGGCTGATAGGAGAGAGGAGGAGGAGGAGGCGGCACATCACCAACGAGGCAGGATGCCCTCCAGGGGCCAGCCTAAGGGCAGCACACTGACTGCATCAAAGCTCTGCATGTGCAGGGCGCTGCAGTCTCTGCGCGTTATTCAAAAAGTTCTTTGGTGTGGGCCTTTTTTGAGATGAGTGCATCAGATCGCACCGCTGCTATTTGCAACATATGTCTCAAGCGTATCTCACGTGGGCAAAACATCTCCCGCTTGGGCACCACATGCTTGACCAGACATATGTTGACCTGCCATGCAGTTCATTGGCAAGCGTATTTAAAAGACCCACACCAAAGAACAAAGAGGACCTCTCCTTGCTCCTCATCAGCTGAGATCTCCAACCCCACTATACCTTCAGTCCTCTCTGAGACTTGCACTGAGAGGAATGAAGGTGTAGAATTAGGTGTGTCACAGCCAAGTACTTGTGGGCAATCTGCTTTTGGTACACCGATGTCAGATTGTACCAGGCAAATTTCCCTGCCCCAGCTGCTGCACCGCCGAAAGAAGTTCGCTCCCAGCCATCCACATGCCCAGCGATTGAATGCTAGCTTGGAAAAATTGCTAGCACTTCAACTGCTGCCTTTTCAGTTGGTAGACTCTGTCCCCTTCCGTGAGTTTGTGGAATGTGCGGTTCCTCAGTGGCAGGTACCCAAACGCCACTTTTTCTCACGGAAGGCGATTTCGCCTCTCTACTGCATGTGGAAGGCAATGTCTTGGCCTCGCTGGACAGGGCAGTCAGCGGTAAGGTGCATATTACCGCTGACTCATGGTCCAGCAGGCATGGACAGGGACGTTACCTAAGTTTCACCGCGCATTGGGTGACTCTGCTGACTCTGCTGGCAGCTGGGAAGGATGCAGGACAAGGTGCAGTAGTGTTGGAGGTTGTTCCGCCACCACGCCTCCAAAATGACACTACTAATGATTGTGACACACCTCTCTCCTCCACCCCCTCCTCTTCTTCTTCCTCCATGGCATCTTCCTGTGCTTTGTCCTTGGAACCAGCAGTGCTCCGTAGCCGTTCAAGGGGCTACGCAAGTATGCAGGCCAAAAGATGCCATGCGGTGCTTGAGCTGGTGTGCTTGGGGGACAGGAGCCACACTGGGGCAGAGGTTCTGTCAGCTCTGCAGGAGCAGGTTCAGAGGTGGTTGACGCCACGCCAACTTAAGGCAGGAATGGTGGTTTGTGACAATGGCACCAACCTCCTCTCTGCCCTCCGACAGGGACAAATGACCTATGTGCCCTGTTTGGCTAACATCCTTAACTTGGTGGTGCAGCGGTTCTTGGGCAGGTACCCGGGCTTACAGGATGTCCTGAGGCAGGCCAGGAAAGTCTGTGTGCATTTCCGCCGATCATATAATGCCAGTGCTCGGCTGGCAGACCTCCACAAGGAGTTTAACCTGCCCAAGAACCGCCTAACCTGTGACATGCCCACCAGGTGGAACTCAACGTTGGCCATGCTGCAGCGGCTGCACATGCAGCAAAGGGCCATCAATGAGTACCTGTGCGACTATGGCACCAGGACAGGGGAGCTTGTTTTTTTTTCCCCACGCCAGTGGGCCATGATCAGGGATGCATGCACTGTCCTGTCACCATTTGAGGAGGCCACGAGGATGGTGAGCAGTGGAATAATGGACAGGGCACTTGAGGCAGAACAGAGGCAGGAAGAGGAGGACTTTCTTAGCTCTCAAGGTCCCCTTTATCCAGACAGTGTTCCTGCGTGCCCGCAAATCACACAGGAAGAGGACGAGGATGAGGAGGAGGAGGATTGTGTCAGTATGGAGGTGGAGCCTGGCACTCAGCATCAGCAGCAGTCTTTAAGGGATCAGTCCCAAGAAACACATGGACTTGGCTGGGAGGAGGTGGCTGGGAGGAGGTGGCTGGGAGGAGGTGGCTGCGGTCCATGTCGTCCTTAGTGACCCAGAGGACTCCGGACCGAATGCCTCAGCAAACCTATGCTGCATGGGCTCCCTGATCCTGCAAAGCCTGCGTAAGGATCCTCGTATTCCTGGTATCAAGGAGAAGGACCAATACTGGCTGGCAACCCTCCTTGATCCACGTTACAAGGGTAAGGTTGCGGACCTTATCTTGCCATCGCAGAGGGAGCAGAAGATGAAACATCTTCGGGAAGCCTTGCAGAAAGGTCTGTGCAACGCGTTCCCAGAGACTGGGAGGTTACAAACTCCTTTTTCTGGACAACGTGTTGCTGAGGCTTCGGTCAGTCAAAGAAGGAGCGGTGGAGAAGGTGGCCGTCTGACCAATGCGTTCAGAGAATTTTTTGGTCCGCAGCCCCAAGGTATGATCGGTTCCAGCAACCATCGCCAGCGTCTTTTTTACATGGTGCAGGAATACCTAGGGGCAAGATCTGACTTGGACACCTTTCCCACCGAAAATCCTCTGGGTTACTGGGTCTTGAGGATGGATCACTGGCCAGAGCTTGCACAGTATGCAATTGAGCTACTGGCCTGTCCTGCATCCAGCGTTCTTTCGGAACGCACATTCAGTGCTGCTGGAGGCTTTGTAACCGATCACAGGGTGCGTCTGTCCACCGAATCGGTCGATCGACTGACCTTCATAAAAATGAATCAGTCTTGGATCACCACCAGCTACCAAGTACCTGAGTCTGATGTAACCGAATAATATTTTTTGAAATCTCAGATCTCTTCAAAGACTGCTTATGCTGATGCTGAGTGACTATCCTGAGTAATTATCCTCTTCCTCCTCAATGATCACGCTGGTAGCTTGTAAGAACATTTTTGGTTCTGGGCACCGCCACCAGTGCCTAAGGCTCAATTTTTCAGCCCCTGTTTAACAGGGGTGTGTAATTACAATTTTTGATGCAATACTTTGCAGCAGGGCTCGTTCCTGCGTTCCAACTAGACTATCTGTGAGGGGTTGCAGTGTTGTGGCACCAGCACCAGTGCCTAAGGCCCAATTTTTCAGCCCCTGTTTACCAGGGGCATGTAATTACAATTTTTGATGCAATACTTTGCAGCAGGGCTCGTTCCTGCGTTCCAACTAGACTATCTGTGAGGGGTTGCAGTGTTGTGGCACCAGCACCAGTGCCTAAGGCCCAATTTTTCAGCCCCTGTCTAACAGGGGCGTGTAATTACAATTTTTGATGCAAAACTTTGCAGCAGGGCTCGTTTCTGCGTTCCAACTAGAGTATCTGTGAGGGGTTGCAGTGTTGTGGCACCAGCACCAGTGCCTAAGGCCCAATTTTTCAGCCCCTGTTTAACAGGGGCATGTAATTACAATTCTTGATCTAATATTTCACAGCAGGGCCTGTTTCTGCACCCACCAAGAGCGAGTGAGGACTTACAGTGTTGTGGCACCAGCACCACCACCACCAAAGGCTCAATTTTTCTGCCCCTGTTCAACAGGGGCATGTAATTACAATTCTTGATCTAATATTTCACAGCAGGGCCCTGTGAGGGCTTACAGTGTTGTGGCCACAACAACACCTAAGGCCCAAATTTCTGCTGAGTATATAGAGCAGGCCCCTACTTTCAAACATCCAACTTACAAACGACTCTTACTTGCAAACGGAAGGAGACAACAGGAAGTGAGAGGAAATCTACCCCTAGGAAGGGAAATTCTCTCCTGTAAGAGTTAATATGGGAAAAACGTTTCTCCTTTCCACTGATGCTTTATCACCAATCCTTGTTTCACAAAAAAACCCAAATTTTCAAAAAAACATTTGTCATTGGGACAAAAAATTAGGTGAAATCTTCTGAAGAGGAGCACAGACAGCAAAACAAATGTCACAGGGGTGATAACCCTTGCCTATGTTTTCCAAAAAGCTTAAAATAGATTTTTTGGCTGGAGCTAAACACGTTAAAAATGTACCAGTTCAAAATTACAAACAGATTCTACTTAACAACAAACCTACAGTCCCTGTCTTGTTTGCACCGCCTGTATACTGCTGTTCAGAGTATATAGGGCCTGGTGGCCCCACACCTTTCCTTTTTTTAATTTAGGTGTGGGGTTCCCCTTAATTAGTTCCCCAAAGGGCCTGGTAATGGACTGGGGGGTACCCATGCTGTTTGTCTCACTGATTTTCATCCATATTGCCAGGACCCGACATTACATTAAAGCCGCAAGCAGTTTTAAATGACTTTTTTCCTTTAAAAATGACATTTTGTGCAGGGACTGTTCTAAGCACTAGAAACACGCGCCACTTTACAAGCATACTATAGACACCCCCCAGGTACAATATTTAAAGGAATATTTCACTTTTTTTTAACTTTAAGCATCATTAAAATCACTGCTCCCGAAAAAATGGCCGTTTTTAAAAGTTTTTTTTGCATTGATACATGTCCCCTGGGGCAGGACCCGGGTCCCCAAACCTTTTTTAGGACAATACCATGCAAATTACCCTTTAAAATGAGCACTTTTGATTTCGAACATTCGAGTCCCATAGACGTCAATGGGGTTCTAACGTTCGTGCGAATTTTCGGTCCGTTCGCAGGTTCTGGTGCGAACCGAACCGGGGGGGTGTTCGGCTCATCCCTACTCATGGATTGCAAAATAAATATGTCCCCACTCTGGGTTGCCAACTGGTAATATTGTACAAGCCTGGATGGTAAAAATAAGACATGTTGCAAGTTTTATTTTGCCAGTGTTAGGAAAGTGATCATAAAGTGTCATTTTTTTAATCATAAAAGGATGCAACTGTATCCTCACCAGATTTCCCAGTTGCACATCACTGCTATGATCACTAAAGTATCCCTGCCAGTATCCCTGTGGCATAAATAAGGCCTCTTTTGACAGGCTTTGGGCTTGTGTCAAGGGCATCCATTTGACATCTGTTTGGGATGTATTTAAGATAATTCAGAGTTCGATGATGGGTGCATTTGACCTGCAGCTGACCTCCTTCTGCTCTGCATTTGACCTGTTTCAAGCTGCTTTTGCATTTTCATGGACTTGTATAGGAATGCAAAACCTGCCTGACACAAACAAAAGCCCTTGGACACAGGCAGTAGCCAACTGCAGCAGATGAGCCCTTTGGTCTGGCTGTGAGGAAGGGGATGGAAGAGACAAACCTGAACACTGGAGCTTCCTACAACGTTGTAGGATAGTTTAACCTACCAATACTGAAATGTCTGTTCTGGATAGGAATGATTTTTAGTTTATTTTGTTAATTTGATGCGTCAATACTTAATTTAAGCTCACATATCACTCCAAAAAGAACTATGCACAAGATGATTACAGTAAACTTCCTTCTGTAGAACTGAAGCAAAAGTCCTTGCAAAAACAGACTGTAGACTTGGCTTTGAAGTAGTAGTAGCTAAAGGCACAAAAACCTAATTCTTTGAGCATTTAGAGCAGAGTCCCTTCGCAGAGAAGGACCAGCCGATGTCTCCTTTACACGCATATAGCTAACTCTCTAGCACCAGAAAAGTGCTAGAGAGTCTCTAAGATCTCTCACAGCAATCTCAGACATCTCAAGTCTCCCGTGACTCGCGGGATAATCCCGCATTTGATGGGAGGCTCACGGACACCCGCGAATGCGGCACAATCTCCTGGCTGAGCCTGTACTGCCACTCAGCCTGGAGTAATCACAAACAGTGGGTGTCTCACGCTATGTCATTCAGCTGCAGTCTTAACTGTTCGGCAGCCGTCCACTGTAACAAAGCCCCGCCTCCTCATCCATGATAGATGGAACACTGATTCAATTTCCCAGCATTGTATTAGTGTTCAGTTGACCATCTATCATGGATGAGGGGGTGGGGCTTTGTTACAGTGGACGGCCGCCCAACAGTTAAGACTGCAGCTGAATAACACAGCGGGAGACACCCACTGTGTGTAATCAAGGTACTGGTGAGGCTACAGATAGGCACTGATGAGGATACAGATGGGCACAGTGAGGCTGCATTGTTGGCACAGTGAGGCTGCAGATGGGCACAGTGAGGCTACAGATGGGCACTGATGAGGATACAGATGGGCACAGTGAGGCTGCAGATAGGTGCAGTGAGGCTGCAGATGGGCACTGATGAGGATACAGATGGGCACAGTGAGGCTGCATTGTTGGCACAGTGAGGCTGCAAATGGGCACAGGGAGGCTACAGATGGGCACTGATGAGGATACAGATGGCCACAGTGAGGCTGCATTGTTGGCACAGTGAGGCTGCATTGTTGACACTAATGAGGCTGCAGATGGGCACAGTGAGGCTGCATTGATGGCTCAGTGAGGCTGCATCGATGGGCACTGATGAGGCTGCATTGTTGGCACAGTGAGGCTGCAGATGGGCACAGTGAGACTGCAGTGTTGGCACTGATGAGGCTGCAAATGGGCACAGTGAGGCTGCATTGATGGCTCAGTGAGGCTGCTTTGATGGGCACAGTGAGGCTGCATTAATGGGCACTGACGAGGCTGCAGATGGGCACAGTGAGGCTGCAGATTGGCACAGTGAGGCTGCAGATGGGCACAGTGAGGCTGCATTGTTGGCACCGATGAGGCTGCAGATGGGCACAGTGAGGCTGCATTGATGGGCACAGTGAGGCTGCATTGATGGGCACAGTGAGACTGCATTGATGAGCACTGATGAGGCTGCACATTGGCACAGTGAGGGTGCAGATTGGCACAGTGAGGCTGTATTGTTAGCACTGATGAGGCTGCAAATGGGCACAGTGAGGGTGCACTGTTGGTGAGTGTGACACAACATTATCTTTTAAAGTATTATGTTATTATGGCATTATATTATTAATTATCTTTAAAGTATTATTTTATTATAGTATTTTATTATGAATGGGGGGGGGGGGTTTGTTGGCACGGAGCGTGACCTGCATGAAAACTGAAATGAGCTTGTCACCTCCCTGAAATGAGTTTTTTTCAGGTTGGGATGTCTGCAGTCTGTACTCACAAAATGTCCTTGGAAGGCTGGTTGCTCCTTCCAACATACATACAACACCTTTTCCATGTGATACTAGACTAGATCTTCAGACGACAGTCCCTCGGTCAGCTCTAAGCAACTTCAGCAAATCAGGAACTCAGGTTGACCACCTGAGGCCTCAACACCTCACAAGCACATGGCTCTGCAGGCTCCTGCGAGAAAAAAAAAAATAAGTTCACATTTTGTTCTGCAAAAATATGTGCATTTATTATGTTTGCTAAAAGGTGAACTTATCCTTAATGCCTTGCATACTCTGACTTGCTGTATTTTCATAAAAAAGATTGTACTTATACAGCATGTGCCTAAATGTTACATTGCTATAATTAGAATCCTGACATTCATCACCTGCAGGCAGGGGCGTTGCTAGGTCTACAAAAGATCTGGGGCTAGAGCCCATAGCAGCGTAGTAAAGAAAGTCATATGCTTGGGCGGGCATACATATATGTGTGTGTGTATATATATCCCCAGAGAGCCCCCCACTTATATCAGGGTCCCCAGAGAGCCTCGTCCTTACATTGGAGTCTCCAGAGAGCCTCCCCCTTGCATCAGGGTCCCCAGAGAGCCCCCTTACATTAGGGTCCCCAAAGAGCCTCCCCCTTACATCAGGGTCCCCAAAAAGCCTCCCCCTTACATCAGGGTCCCCAGAGGGCCCCCCTTACATCAGGATCCCCAGAGAGCCTCCCCTTGGGGACCCCTGCAGAGACTTGGGGCTATGGCCCCAGATCCGGGGCTATAGCCCCAAAAGCCACCCCCTAGCGACGCCACTGCCTGCAGGTGACTACCTGCTTTGCAAATCGCTATGGCTCCCGGGACCCTGAGTTTCTGATTTATTTATTTTTTTAAACAGCTTTGGCTCCAAGCTGGTTAAAAATGCATACCCTATATAATTCTAAATAGGGGAGCATGCACAGCACAGCACAGCACAGAATCATCCGATTCTTAGCTGCACCGAAAAGCAAATGCACTAAGAAAAGCCTGCTAAACGTGGCTGCAATGTATTCTGTCATCTTTAGACTAAAGCCTCATACACATGATTGGATTTTCCGCAGACAAAACCTCTGACTTTTGTCCAAAGGGCGTTGGCCCCAAACTTGTCTTGCATACAAACGGCACACAATTGTCCGCCAACAAACCTGAATGTAGTGACAAACTAAACATACTACAAGCCGATGAAGAGGAAGTTCAATTGTCATGTGACACCCTTTGGGCTCCTTCTGCTAATTTCATGGTAGTAGAAGTTTGGTGAGTGTTGAGTCATGCTTTTCATTTTGCGGAGAATAATACTTGGCTATGTGTTTTACTTCAAATGACAGTTTGGGAGTAGGCAGTTACATTTAGAAAAATACAATGTAAAATTAACAAGGGACACCAACATAGTTGTATCTTTGATCTTAAAAACTATGGGATAATGGTGTTGTGTAGACATGTGCACACTGAAATATTTTGTTTCGGAATTTCGTTTTCGTCCGAAAAATAAATTTATTTAGTTACTCCCGAAATTCGTATTTATTTATTTTGTTTTTCATTAAAAATTGCATTAGTCCGAAAATCCAAATTAATTAAGGTCGAATCTGTCATTGAAGGCTTATGGTGTCTGTCGAATATTCAAAGGAGATTCGACGGAGCAGCTAAACTGTACATGTATGTTTCCGGTCGAATTTTTCGCCTACAAGCTAGCTGTAGTAGAATTCTAATGTTGTATAACTGGTAATAATTATATTTATTATTTATTTTACTAGTCAACCAACATTAGAATTTTTCTATAACCTATGGGCGGATGCATTTGACTGGAAATGTACGATTGCAGCGTCATACAGTTTAGCTGATCCGTCGAATCTTCTTAGAACTTTCGACAGACACCATAAGCCAAAGATTCGTTTGTATGTTTTTCGTTGCTTTGTCGAATCTTCGTCGTTCATGTTGAATGGTCTACTCTACCCCAACAGTCAGCCCAACTTTCACATTCGTTTCTCAATCTCCAAGTGCAATGGCGGGCGCGGCATCCGACGTTGTGTATGATATTGATATGGCATTATAATATAGAATCTATAATAATAAATCCCCCCCCACAACACGGGCAGCCTCTGAGGCTATCACAACACTAGCAACACTAGTATCACTATCAAGTTCACAACACTAACACAATAGCAGCAGATTATTATGAAAAAGTTAAGTTGAACTGTAGCTTGCTTCACTATTGTTCTGCTGCTGTGCTTATGCTTAATTGCTAAATAATTCAGGTTCTCTGACAAACGGACCAGCCAAGATTGACTGTCTTCTGAAATGATTCAGTGTGTGTGTCTCTCTCTGATAGGAAATCGTAAGTGAAAGTAAGTTGGCTGTACGTGTGTACTTAGTTCTAGCTATTTTACTGCCCCTCCTCTTTGGTTACAATTGGTCAATAACATTAATCATCATCATTATTTTTATTTTACTTCCCCCACCCAATTCCAGCAGCGATCTTTTCTCTCTATGTCAAATCTTTTCTCTCTATGTAGAATAATCTTGGACTAATAGAGTTAAGGTTAGGCACATTCGACCACAGGTTCTATAGACATCGATTGTTATTGTCAGCGTCATGTTGAATCTCCTATCCATATCGAACTGTTGTCACAATGAAAACGAAAATAAAGCATTTGTTTATGTCGGATCTTTCGGTTTTTCGTATTCTGCGCTTTCATTATCGTTTGTTAAAACGATAACGAAAATTCCTGAAATTGGGACGAAAATGCATTTGGACTAAAACGAATGCCATGTCTAGTGTTGTGGTAACTTGTCCAAACAAAAAAAAAACAAGCATAATAATAATATTCTTGATATCACTAGAAAATAAAAGCCTTTTAAAATACGTTTGGCAGAACTCCATCAGTATCACCAGCAAAGCAGCTTCATTATTATCCCATTAAAGAAGAAGAGAATGTTCACTGCATTTCTACATTTCATAATGTGCCGCTTCACAAATGTTAATTCTCCATTACTAATTTACAAGACCGACCGCTTCTGGCTCGTCCTTGCTTCCGAGCATGCGTGTTTGTACTTTGGACTTTTGTCCGATGGACTTGTGTACACACGCTCGGAAAATCCGACAACAGACATTTGTCCGCGGAAAATTTTAAAGCCTGCCATCCAAAATTTGTCCGCAGAATATCCAACAACAATTGTCCGATGGAACGTATAAACGGTCGGATTTTACGCCAACGGCCTGTCATCACACAATTCCCGTCGGAAAATCCGATCGGGTGTACAAGGCTTTGCTTTAGGATAAAATGAAAGGATTTTCCAAAGCCAAAACTTGTTTTTGTAAAGGGTTAAAAACCCCTGTTGGTTTTTTTTTTGTGTGTGGCTCAGATGCACTCCCAAACACAACAGGGGGGGGTTGGTGCAACACGGAAACTGTTGTTCACCATATTAGAAGGTTTTTTTTTTTTTTTTTTTAATGTTACCTAACAATACTGTGACTGGAGTTGGGCTTAAAGAATACTTGTAATGTTTACTGAAATTATTTAAAAGTTAATTGATTGAATTCCCATTAAACCTGCTATAATTTTTCTTAAGGTCATATTTTCATTTTTTTTTAATAACACCCCCTCCACCCATACAACACAGATGGTTTGTTAAAAAAAATATTATTTAATATTAAAAATTGTTAACATTCTGCAGCTCTGCAAACACACCGAAAGTAAAACCCCAATCAGACGGATAGCATGCTAATTATCAATAAAATTGAAGCAAAAGGACTTTGAAAACTACTGCTTGTGGCTGCAACCTAAAAATGTTTCACATGAAAATACCTAATAGGACCCTTGCATTGACAAGTCACTAAATTTTAAAAAGTAAATACTTGTTGGGCCTCATTGATTTGCAAATAGATGAACATTTTAATTACCAGATAAAAAGCTCAAACAGCTTGGAGCACAGTCCCAGCCTGGGACCCTGGCACCCCTGAGTATTGCCCCCAGGCACTTTACATGATAACCAGCGGAAAGCTGACTGATGAAGTATTACCGGGAGGAGGATGCAGGGCACAAAAGGCTAAATGGTTTAAAAAGGAAAGTAGGCTACATCAGATTTTTTTAAAGACGGTAATTGTAAAAGTCAATAAGTGTTTAAGAATTCAAAAGATTAAGCACAAAAAGTCTGAAAAGGTTTGGGGGATATCCCAGCCACTACCTTGCTAATGGGATTTATTTTCCTCTTCTAATCTGAGCCATTAGTAAACAGAACAGAGCTCCATATATCTTGCTTCCTCATTAGTGGGCAACATCTGTTTCCTTCTGTAATTAGCTCACAGTTCAATGGTTAGATTTAGTGTATTACACCTGTAGTACAATCATCAAGGAGATAAAAACAGTACACATTTTTCTCTGTAGAAAACTCAATTTGTACACATTATTTAAAAAGAAACGACCATACCCCAGTGCTTTTGTTTTCCTTTTCTTGTTTCTGCTTGACGCCCATCTTTTACCTTCACTGTTGTATCAATGCAGCTGATGTCTTCATTTAAAGAATTAGATGGCCAGATAAAAAAACCCTATAATAGAATGTGATGATATTATCCTTCCCTCCAGCAATACAGTGCAATACAGTGAGAATTCAAGAGCAGTCCAATAGTAGAACTAAAGGGAATAGACAAGCACATGTTTGACCATTCAGGTGTTCTGAGAGAGGGGAAAATGGTTGATTATTTCATAAATAAATAAATAAATAAATAAACATAAATAAATAAAATGAGCATGAAAAACACACCACACACAAACCTGATGGATGGCTAAAGATTACAGGATACTGCAAGACTGCGGAAAATACACTGTGAATCTGTGTTTGTTTAACTGGGTTATGAATATATATGTAGCATCATCCCCTAAGGAGGTGCTGAGTTTTTGCATCCCCCTATAGTCTGCACAGGCAGGCAACATGCATTTTCCAACTTGCATCCAAAGTCAGTAACCAGTCCATGGGCTTGAATTTGTGGTTTTATTTAGGGTAAACAACTTGGATAGGGTTTAGGGGTATATGGGATGCTCAACTTGACTTGAAACAAAACTTGGAGGATAAAACTTCTTATTTCTGTACAAAGATACGCAAAGATGTATCCTGGACTTTCTACTCCCTCTACTCTGTCTACTTACGGATCAGTAACACAGTAAAGAACACTTGGTCCCCTTTAAATGAACCTGTTCAGACCCCAGCTAGAAAATATCAGCCAACCTGTCTGCTTTGAAGCGTATCCCAGAGCAAGGGATTCCAGAACAGACTTGTAGCACAGTCCCAAGGAGAACTGGTTCAGTATGGCACCTAGCAGTCCTCTTCCTTGTAGGCCCTGTGTGTGTAGAGGTACTCACACTGTCATTGTCCTGCAGTTGTAGGTGAAACTGCTTTCAGGCCTTTTGCTGGGCTATTTTTTTTTACTGCCTATACAAGCTGTCCTTCCCCAGTGGACTGCAGGACAGTGGAGATCCCTCTTTCAGCTTCCTTCTTCCAACCTCCAGCCTGGAGGCTGGAGGCCCCCCCTTTCTGGGGCTCCCTCCTAGGCCACACACAGCAGCACTTCAACACTATTTTTCACCCGACTCTCCTACTGGCCAAGCTCCACAATATTTATGGGCTGGTTCAGCCACCCTGCCAGCCCCCCTGCTGGGGGATTGGCCAGATTCCCATAAATATTCAAATTCCTGCCACTATACCCCCACCCACTAGCTTCAAAAAGTTTCCATAAAACCTCTAGAACCAGGGAAAGGCGATAGAGGACTGGCAAATACCACAAGTCAAGTAAATTTTCCTACATCTATTCTAGCACTAGAGGGTGGTACATTCACCCCCTCCTAACAAATACGGACATGCCCTCATTGGCCGAAAAATAGCTAGGGCATTCCATAAGAAAAAAAATGGGGGGGGGGGACAAACTTGGACAGGGAATATTTACGAAATATACAATGTTTTGGCAAAATAAATAGCAGTAGAAAAATATAGCAGTTTTGCACATTAGCCTATACAACACATTTACATCCCTAGCTGACAGGTTCCTGTCACTAGCTGACCAGATATACAGGGCAAACTATGCACATGATACAATAAATCAGCAAAAGAGTTGAGAGAGGAAACAATATCAAAGGTGAAACAGGGTCCATTTGAAGCCAATGGACCACCTAATGATCAGGAGTAGCCAGGCACGCTTCTTCAGAGCCCTGAAAAGTACGAAGACAAACCTAACTAATGTACTTGTAACTATCTATAACAAATTGTTCTGCCTAGAAGGGGGTTATGATACTGCTGGCAGAACAAAGATCACACACATAAATATACAACACGTAAAGTCCATGCATATATGAAGACTTTTTTCCACATGAAACAGTCCAGGCCAACTCCTTCACCTCCTCCAAAAAAACAAAAACAAAAAAAAAAACCACAACAGAAGGGGTGAGGAATAGGTTATCAGCAGTGAGTTCTTCCTACACTTGCCCTGTTCACTATGACAAGGGTGTCCTTGGGCTCAATAATTCTTATGGGACTGAGGCATCCAGGTAATAGCTCCACTAGAGTACTGAATGGCAATGGAGTAGCTTCTGTTGTGCCACCCGGCCTTAACCAGCACTACTACCTGCCCCAGGCTCCATTCTACCATGGTGTCCTGAAACCGGGCTCAAACTTTAGAACTGTGAGACCCCCTGAGTGGCTTTGGAATGTATAGGAAGTCCCACACAAGGTCATTCTCCCACTCAGTGCGGGTGGTCTTGATGATGTCCATTACATCTTTGTGGACATATGGATAGTCCAATCCCCATTCTAGTGCAGTCCTCCTTTGCATTTCTCACTGGAATGATGAGAAACAGGGAAGTTCCCTGATCCTGCCCTGTCCAGGGGGGGACCATAAGACTACAGGGACCTAACGATCTAATCCCGATATGCAACATTCAGGGCTTGGGTTCTGGCCCAAGTTCCATATGGTCCCAACTGGACTCGATGCTGCATGTAAGTGGAGCTCAACTGTAGCCCTTCTCCACAGGATAACGGTTGGTCAACTTCAGTAGCCTGCATAGGTGGTGAAACCTCACCAGAAAGTTCTGCTGCCAGCTACCCTTCCTGTGTCTTCTCCCCAGTCCCACTCAACCTTGGACTCACTGGCTGTGTACCACTTATCTAGCTCTGACTCTAGGGACCCAAACTCAGCTTGTAGCCTGGGTGACCCCCAATCAATCTCCCTATCACTGTCACTCTCTGCCGGTGCACCTAAAGAAGACTCCTTTGAATCCAGCCCCCTCTGCACAGGGGTGATAGAGTGCACTGGAACAGCTGGCTTCTCTGACACACAGAATATGAAACCAATCTCATTAGCAAAAAATCGGGAAAGTTCGAACGAGATCGATTAGATTATTTGAACGATCGAGAGTTTAATTGGAAAAGATCTGACAATACGGAAAATAAAAATAGAAATGGTGTGATTAACGAACAAACAATAGGAAACAATATACATGGCATACAATCTCAAAGAAAATATCCACCTCTAAACCAAAGAGAAACACAAAGAAATAACAATACCAAAGCAAAGACAAATAGGAATAAAATTAGTCATAAAACTAAATATAAAAAAGGTAAAAACAGTAGCCAGGTAATATCAGGAGAAGGACATTCACATACTAGATCCCTTCACCAACAATATTCTAATACTAAGAGTCAACAAAATTCCAACTTTCCTAAACAAAACCAAGCAGCTAAAAACACCTCCACTACGAGTAGACCACTTTTATCTATAAAAAACAGTAACACCATGGAGACTAATGCCAACTTACCTGGAGAATTACTAGCAAAAAATTCCCCAACAATAAGAGACTTTACAAACACAATTATAACTAATGAAAATAAAAACTCACAGTTAGAAAGAGAAATATCCACCATACCATCAGATAATGGGAGGAGTACTTCACCTCCACCCGTAGCTTGCACTCCAGGCAGCCTGCCTGAGAATGCAAACGTCAATTCAGATATCGATTTTCAACTGTCTAAAGATATTCCTACTTATAATCCCTTTTCTATCCTCAGTGATCTAGAAGCCAATAATACTAGCATATCAGAAATCACACCTCCTTTGGTTTTTTTAGAGCACGCAGTTGCAGTGATGGAGGGGTCTGTAACAAACAACATACCGGACCCTCTATCGCTCATACTTTCTATGGGAAAGAAAACAAGGAAAAGAGAAGAGGAACAAGAAGAGGAAAAAGAGGAGGGAAGAGATACAAAAAGAGGCAGACTCTAGAAACTACTCATTCAACTATTAAAATCTATAACCTCTCCTGCTCTGTCTTTTCAGAAACTGAGCTAGACCTTCTTAGGAAGGGCCTCAATTTTGCCCCACCTAGCGTACCAAACCTGTTTGAATTATTTATAGATCTTAATAAGTACATACGTAAGCTTACTATACAAAGATATTACATGCTTAAAGAAGCCAAGAATGAGAATAGCACTAGTAATACTAAAGTGGAGTCGGAAGGGTCATTACCATCTGACATAAGCATAGAAGAAGATTCTATACTAAACATACTTGAAGAGCTTTATCAAGAAGCACAATTTGAGGGACAAACAATTCTTGAACCTAAAATTGCTCCCCCATGTGAAAGTGCTATTGTCCATACCTCTTTTAGACCCAAATCCTCCTTTTTCCCTCATTGGGCCAAAGGAAGATTCATTTCCACCTTCTACGATACGGTTTTTAATACTTTTAAAACAAAGTTTGACAAGCCTACGAGTACTAATCTTAAAATAGATCAGAGTGTTATACCCATAGATGCCCTCAAACAAAATCAGGATGTGAGCATCCGAAGGGCAGACAAAGGTGGAAGCTTAGTCATCCAAGATAGAGACGAATATATATCTGAGGCAAGAAGACTTCTAGGTGACACCCAAACCTATGCTAAACTAAAAAGAGATCCTACATTTGAGTACACTAAGGAGCTCAAAATACTTCTAGATGATGCACTATCTAAAGAAGTCCTTACTAAAAATGAATATCTTTTTCTGTTTAACAGGCATGCCGCCACTCCACATTTTTATCATATACCGAAGGTACATAAAAGCCTTTCAAACCCTCCTGGTAGACCCATAATAGCTGGGATTGAGAGCCTCTCTAGCAACTTGGGGTGCTACATTGACCACTTTCTGCAGGATATAGTGGTCGGTCTGCCATCCTTTGTTAAAGATTCTGGTCATGTGCTGGAGATCCTGTCAAATTACAAATGGCTAAACAGCTATAGATGGCTCTCCCTGGATGTAGCCTCATTATATACATCAATAAATCATATCTATGGTCTAAGAGCTATCAATCACTTCTTACTCAAGGATGATAGAATGAACCCTCGGCAGGCCAAATTTCTACTGGACTGTGTAGAATTTTCTCTTACACACAATTATTTTTCCTTTTTAGGCGAACATTATTTGCAAACAAAAGGTACAGCTATGGGAGCCAGGTTTGCCCCTAGCTATGCGAATATTTTTATGGGATTTTGGGAAGAATACTTCATATGGAAAAATAATCCCTTTGGGGCAAACCTGGTCCTATATGCGAGATATATCGACGACATTCTGATCATCTGGGATGGGTCGGTTCAAAGTCTCCAGAATTTCTTAGAACACTGTAAAAATAATCCGTTTGGGATAGAATTTACCCATATCCTAGATGAAAAATGTCTGGTCTTTTTAGATTTGGAGTTGCAGAGCGACCAAGATGGCGATATTTTTTCCAAAACTCACTTCAAACCCAGCGAAGGAAATTCATATTTACACGCTAAAAGTAACCACCATCCCAGGTGGATACAGAATGTCCCCTTTGGCCAATTTTGTCGCCTTAGACGTGCGTGTACCAAAAAAGAAGACTATTTAGAACAGAGTAAGCTTCTTATGCAGAAGTTTAAAGAAAAAGGATACGAAGCCAACCATATAGAATCAGCCTTCTCTAAGTATTTGGCTCTCTATGATGATCCACCAGATGAAAATTCAAACAACAAAAAATCTCGATACCAGACCACTTCTGATATCCAACAGGCCTGTTTCTCTACCCAATACACTAATAAGGCGTTCGAAATTCAGAATATCATTAAAAAGAATTGGAATATTCTGAAGCATGACCCAGTTTTGGGTAAGACACTCCCCGATCATCCTAATATTGTTTTCCGGAAACCCGAGACCTTAGGAGCCTGATAGCCCCAAGTAGGGTAAAGATATGTACCAACAAACCAACTAATAGTTGGACAACAATATTTGACCAAAAAGGGTGCTACAGGTGCGGTGTTAAGAACTGTGGCACATGTATGTACATGTGGCATAGAAAGAAAACTGTAGCAGGGAGAGATGGGAAAGTCCATCGAATTAAACAATTCATAAACTGTGGAACAGAGTATGTGATCTACGGTATCGTTTGTCCATGTGGGTGTCTATATATTGGCCGTACACAACGTCCAATGCGAGTTAGAATTGGAGAACATAAATGTGGCATCATAAACCTAAGTGACAAATATCCAGTCCCCCGACACTTTGTAGAGGCCCACCAAGGGGACCCTGCAGGCATGAAAGTATTCGGTATCGAGTCTATTGGAGGCGAGCTGGATACAGGAAGAAGACACCAGAGGCTATGTAAGAGAGAAGCCTTCTGGATCTTCACCCTCGGCAGTCTCGCCCCTGGAGGCCTAAATGAAGATCCAGAAATACACAAAATAGTATAATGCTAGTACTAAGCCATTGTGGAGGACTAATCTTATATCCATTCAATTTATTTATTTATTACTACTATGACATTCATCTATCACTAAGTCCCATATATCATTCTATCTATAGAGTTTTAAGGTACTATCATTCCACTTTCATTAAGTTATATCCTATTAGATCTTGGATCAATTGTGGAATTTCAGTTCATAGATTACATCAGTGCAATGCCCTTCTCACAGGATATGTCTAATATGCATTTACCATAGGACTAGACCACAGCATGTATGGGTCTTTTGCGTGTGTGTGTGTGTATATATATATATATATATATATATATATATATATATATATATGTGTGTGTATATATATGTGTATGTGTATATATATATATATATATATATATATATATGTGTGTGTATATATATGTGTATGTGTATATATATATATATATATATATATATATATATATATATATATATATATATATATATATGTATGTATGTAGTCAGTGGCTCTATTTAATTCTATATTCATATTTATATTTATTCGAATTCCATTCAATTTAATCTAATTAATTTTTTGTAATCTTATTCAAACTTAATTTAATCTAATTTAATCTAATCTATTTCATTCCATTGAAAATTAAATCCAATTCATCCTAATGCTTTCTACTAAGAAAGTATACTAGAATTAGTGTTTAGATTATAACCTAAACGATTATCATCATCATCATTATTGTATTATAGTATAGTATATTATATCATTATCATCATCATTTACCATTTCCCATCTAATTTGTTGTTCATCATCGTCTTATTAACCAATTCGACATAATGATTCTGTTATCCCTTTCCTTGGTGTCTACTAAATAGCCCCTGTACATACAGTTATGGGCATTCTAGTTATAGTTACACCTGAAATAATGTACAAAACAATTATATGTACTATATATATGTGGTTATAACAAACCCTTTTATATTACATTGGTAGTGTACGTAAGGAGCAGTTCCGGTAATATACGGGAGCCCACGTACACATACCTCTGTATTTTTATACGGATATTTTTAATATTGCTTTTTATTACTGAATTTGAATTATCTAATTACACGTATGTGTATACATGTTTATATAGATGTATGTATATACATATATATTTTTTTATTACTAATTTTAGTGCATCTCTTGCTGGTTTTCTAATACATGTGTCCATGATATTATTACCGTACTTTCTAGCTATAGCTATGGAAATATTTTCCCAATAGCCTTTTTTACACCCCATTTAGTATTTATTTATATAACATTTATGTTTAGCATCCGACAATTGAGTATATCCAGCTTTCCTGTCCCCCCCCCCCCCTTCTAGTGGTATTATCAGATTTATCAAATCTTTTTTAGAAGCTCCACTGTAATCCAATATCCCCTTTTAATCCACTGCCTAGACGCTTCTGTCAGGCTTTGGCCTCTATCTTTGCCTATGGCAAAATGGAGGCTATTGTTTACCACAGTGTGTCAATCTCGTGCGCCAACGGGCGCACGGGAAATGATGTCATGACCGCACTTCCGCCCCGTGGACTGCAACCCGGAAGCGGAGGAGCGGCGTGCGTTCCACTCGGCTCTACAGAGCATAGGAACATGTCACCGGCCAGAAACTGCCAGCAATGGAAGCCGGCACAGCTACAGACTCCACAGAGGCACTCTGCCTGAACAAAAGAGCTGCCATCTAGCATATACACTATAAGGTACGATACTCTTTTCCTGATCTTAGATTTTAGATTTCTGATCAGTTTCTTCTGATGTTTGCAATCCAATAAAGAGAGGGGAGAGGTGCTCCAAGTAACACCTGATATGCCTTGGCTCACCTATATAGCGATATTGGTAGGACTATTTTAGTTTGCCTGCTATTGGATGTATACACCTTTGAATATATGTATGGCTGCTGATTAAAATTAGAATTGGAACTAAAATTAAAATTAAAAACTAGAATTAAAAACTAGAATTAAGACTAAAATCATAATTTAGACTAAAATCATATTAAACATAAATATTAAAAAATAAAAATCAAACTATAATTTAAATACATTATGGTCTTATAATAACAAAGTCAGGGCCCATCCTTCTCAGAGAACCGCCCACTAATTAAGGGAGGGGCCTTGGCACCAATCTGATGAGTCTTTTTTAGATGGACACATGTATATAAACTAGCAGGAGACTAACACTACCAAGGCTCTGATGAAGAAGGGTAACCTTCGAAACGCGTTAGCCAGCAGTAGTCCGTACGCCTTCTTCCTAGGACCTGGAAAAACTGCTACCACTGGACCAATTGCCTCTGTGCCTTATACAATGCGATTTTTTCTCCGACCTTTGTGAGTAGATTTTATCTTGCTTTTAATTAATAAATCTGTCAAGGATAATGCACTAGGCCGGTGCGCTCTTTTTTTCTTTCTTTTCTCTGACACATCTGCCTGCTTTTGTTGGACAGCACTTGTGGACACCAACCGCTCAGCAGTGTTCCGGCCCCTGCCATGGGTGTACTTCATCTTCACGGGGGGGAATCTCTGTCCTGGGACTCGGCCCTGCTCTCTGCATCCACTTCCTGGCTGTTTCTGGCCAACTGGGACTTCTCCACTTGCCCATAAGCATTGAGGTAAAAAATGTTACACTAGCTCCCCCTCCCCAACACTTACCTGCCTCTTCTCTCGATCCAGCGCTGTCCCATCACAAATTGCTATGGGGGATGGACAGTGCTGATGGGGGACCACCAAAGAGGTAAGGGACCACTCTGTGCAATATTGTTGCACAGAGCAGGTAAGTATAACATCTTTTTTATTTAATGTAAAAACATTTGCCTTTAGAATTACTTTAATCTATAATCTTATCAAATGATTAACCATTGTATTATAAGCTAGATAAAGCTCCTACCTGATTTGTTGCTTTACATCTGTGCTCATATATGTTATTAATTAGGCCCATTAACTTTGCACAACAAGATTACTTAAATTCAATGAATGTGACAAAGTGGGTGTATTTGCGGAAATCATTTCTCACTAATGGCAGACACAGCTTTTTCCCTGAGGGATCTTCAGATTTCTATAGGGATAGGACTCTTTAAATTCAGGTGGACTGGCTAAAAGCTACACAGGCTAACCAAGAGAATAGACATCTATACTAGAAAGTTTAAAAACTACAGTAGTGACATGTCTGATAAAAATAATTCAGTATTCTCAATGTATTTTCCTATTATAGCTGTGTTCAGTCTCCCTTGTGTTGATGATCTCTTCCCAGCAGAGCACAGCTCAGTACATTTTCTTTTTTTTTTTAAGTGATTTAACATTCACTTGCTTATTCTAGCCAAGAACTGATATTCAGAATATGTGATTCCAAAGTATAATAATCTAAGATTCTTTACCAGTCTTTTTGGCATAAGGTATAAGGGCTCTTGTACACAGGTCAGATGAGCTCATTCAGTGTAATAGGGCGTACACACGGTCGGACTTTGTTCGGACATTCTGACAACAAAATCCTAGGATTTTTTCCGACGGATGTTCGCTCAAACTTGTCTTGCATACACACGGTCACACAAAGTTGTCGGAAAATTCGATCATTCTGAACGCGGTGACGTAAAAAACGTACGTCGGGACTATAAACGGGGCAGTAGCCAATAGCTTTCATCTCTTTATTTATTCTGAGCATGCGTGGCACTTTGTGCGTCGAATTTGTCTACACACTATCGGAAATTCCGACAACGGATTTTGTTGTCGGAAAATTTTATAGCCTGCTCTCAAACTTTGTGTGTCGGAAAATCCGATGGAAAATGTGTGATGGAGCCAACACACGGTCGGAATTTCCGACAACAAGGTCCTATCACACATTTTCCATCGGAAAATCCGACCGTGTGTACGGGGCATAAGGCTACATTCACACGGGTGTTTAGCCTCGTTGCAAATCCCAGCAGAAATAATCACTGCAGGTAATCACTGGTTGTCTGAATAGTCATGAATATCTGCGGCTGCCAATAGCCTGTCATTGCACTGAATAGGCTCGGCAGCTATCTGCACACATTTGTCCATCTCAGCCACAAGGATTAGTAGATTCTTGCTGCCGGGATTTGGAGCATGGGTAAATGCTCACACGAATGTAGCCTAATTGACAACATATTTCCTCTACTTAGGCAGCCCAGGTGCAGTGTACAGCCTGTCATTGGCATAAATGGCTGTGCGCTCCCATATAAGTGTACAAAGTGGAGCTATTGCAAACACGGGTACAGCGTACAGGCATATGGAAATTTTTTTTTTTTAATTCTATATTTTTTTCCATAAGCCTGTATGCTGTACTTGTATTTATGATACCACCACTATATACTGTACATGAGTATAGCAGCACACAATCATTTATGACAATGACAAGCTGTGCTCTGCACCTGTGCTACATGTGCAAGAGCCCTAACAGTGATCAGTACATGGTATAATGTACATGTTGTTAATACTAAAATGTTTATCTAATCTGATTACATCAGCATGATCAATGCATGCATAATTAGTAAACATGCTTTACTTTTAACCTTAGAGTAATTTCTAGTAGCTTCCAATTTGCCTACTCATAGCGCTTGTTGCTTTGCAAGCCCTTCAACACCCTTAAATGCCCCAATGAATTAGCAATGAATTAGTGAATGGTCATTCTCATACCTGGAAACTTGGGGGTTAATAATCAAGGGTTTAATAGCAATACATGTAGTGTGGTGCAACAAAACATGGACATATTAGCGTTGTGCTTTGAAAGTGACATCCTTACAGAAGTTTAAACACTAATAAAGTATAGTAGTATGGTCCTCTAAAAAATTCCAACAATATATTAGTAAAAACAAGCAATTATAACAATATATGGGCTACAAATAGATAGTTGTGACTAAATGTAGGGAACAAAAGGGCAATCTTGACAATATATGGCAATCTTGATGAGACATCAGTAATAAATGGCCAATTGTTACAACATGCCATGCTTGTTAAATGATGTTGAAAATAGGTGGTTGAGTCGTGTTTTTAACGCTTCCTGAACGCCTATTAATGCCACACAGAATTGTTACAATAGAGAGCGTATGGAGGTGTTCACACTGCAGCATTGTTTTGCGGTGCTGCAAAACAAAAATAACACTGCCTGCAGAGTTTGGCAGGCCTTGACGCTTTGCAACTGCCTCCATTCACTTCTGTTAAAATGCACCAAAACCACACTTTAAACACCTATGGCGTTTACAGTGCAGTTACAAAGCTTCAAAAGTGATCCTTTCTCATTTTAGCTTAGAAGAAAAAAAAGAAAACAGCACACAGGGTGTCTGAGAAGTGTTGCCTGACACAACTTGAATGCCTGTACAACACATTCTAAATACTTGTTAACGTTATAGGTGCATTAATGCTCTTTTAGGCTGCCTTAGAATTTAAAACAAGTGTGAAAGAGCTCATATCACTCTTACAAGTGATTGTAAAGTCTCATTAAAAAAATAAAATAAAAAAAATAACAAACATACACATGGATATGCACAGAGCAGCCTGTATCCTCCTCTTCTCGGGTCCCTCTTTGCTGCTCCTGGCCCCTCCCTCCCGTCAAGTGCCCCCACTGCAAGCAGCGTGCTATAGGGGCACCTGAGCTGAGCTGTAGCTCTGTGTGTCCATTCCGACATGGTAGTTACTGTTCGGCACCACCCTCTCTCTCTCTCTCTCTCTCCCGATTGGCTAACTGACTTTGATTGACAGCCGTGGGAGCCAATGGAACTTCTGCTGTGTCTCAGCCAGTCAGGAGGAAGAGTCAGGGATGGTGGAGGGACTCGTGGACATCGCTGGACAAAGATGGGGCTCAGGTAAGTATTAGGGCGGTGCTGGGGAGGCTGCTACATACAGAAGGCTTTTTATGTTAATGCATAGAATTTTGACTTCAATTAATTTTGCAGAGAAGAATACATTTTACTATAAAATGTCCCAATTTATTTTGACATTTCTGTGATGTAAGAAATTTCACTTTGCTCATCCATTTACTAATTATTATTTTCATGTTGCAAACTAACAAAAAAAACCTTTGTCTAAATCCAACTTCAACTGTTTTTACTTTTTTTTTTTTTTTTTACTTTTGAATGCAGTGGGGGGAAAACTCACTTGCTGCCTCTATTAAACCCATATAATAAGAGAGTAGTGCACTTGTCACTAGGACAAGAAGGCATAGACAGCAATATAAACACACTGTTACAACCCTTTCTCATACAATGCTAAAAACGTTTTTGTTTGTATCGGTGTCCACATTTGAGACATTTCCTATGATTTCCTGTTCTGTGTATGGAGACTCTCATGTTTTTCACCTTTTTCTAAGTAAAGCGTTCAAATTTTGCCTTCTGCCTGGTCTGAAGTTCTTAAAGGAGCGTAATGCAAGTAAAGGGCACACACAGTCCCCATCTTTGGGTCATTATGCACATTGGGGTATGAAGAAAGCACTTAAAGAGATATCCTATTGCAGTACTACATGTGATTGCCATGGGTATTGGAAGTCTACAGTCAGTTAAAGCAGCCTGTAGGTAGCATGCACCTATGTCAGGTGGGACATCCTCTAGCAGTAAGGGAGATGTTGTCTATACTCCTTCGGCAACCGTCTCCCATAGGAAGAGCAGACTTGCACCGCCGAGGCTCCCATCCTACGCAAAGGTACGGGAAGTCAATAGTTAAGTGAGTGTGCACATGAAGCCCACAACAGGCGCATGGAGGGGCCCTATTCCGCTCCTGGGGAGAGGTAGTGGCAAACACTGGACAGGTGAAGGTGGACATAAGCTCAACGTGTCCCTCCTAATTGCAAACCATTTTACAAAATAGTATTATTGCTTTCTGTATCCCCACTGAACAGTATTCATCTGACATCTGTCTTGGTGACACCTGTCACTAGAAAATTATTTGAGGGGACTTTTTTTTTTGTCACCAAGCAAGATATATCTTCTATGGTGATAATTCAACTTGCATTGAGTAGTATTGGTGATATCTGACAGTTATTTGAACTAACAGTGTTGTCTGTTTTTAGGTCACTAAAGCACCCACCATTCACAGGTCTGTACACTGTATTGAGTGTTCTAGGTTTCTTCATTTTTGATCTTACCAATGGGGACATTGGGGGTATAAAAACCTGAAAAAGTTCCAATCCTTCCCAACTCTATCCAAAACTAAGGAAAATGTTTTGGCTGAAGTTGGCTTTAAACATAGATGTTGTTTACATTGCAGAGCTCTTGACAAGTATTTTTATCCTCAAATTAAATTATGCCCATCTGCACTCTGCACTGAGTTGATAAGAGCTAGGTATTGTCAAGTTGTTATGTTGTCATGGAACTCCTAAGTGACTGTTAATAGCTTTAGGGATTGCACTATAACATATGTCTTGTTTCTATTTGCATCTCCCAATAGCCTTGTGTACTCATTCAGTAAATGACTAGTTGTCTACTGTCTATTTTACAACCTATGGCATTGCTATGGATTCCTATATGCCTGGGTATCGATGCTGATTTTGTTTACCTGCATTATGTATTTTGTTGACAGATTTGTGTGTCTTTTGTCAAAACAGGGATGGCTAACAGCAGGAATGGTTGGAATTTGTCTAAGCCTAAAGCGAGAGATTAAATGCCCTCTGATTTGGTGCACTAGCATTCACATATGCCCTCATTTTAGTTTGAAAGCATCAGAGTAAATATGCCTTGCAGTCGGCTGGGGGTTTTCTATAATTAATGACCAAAAAGGTTCTCATGTCCTATTCTAGTAATTGAATGTTTGCTGACAGTTATGCAAGGTATTGTATATGTAATTTAAAACTGCAGATATATATTTTTTTCTATTCTGACAATTATATAGGTTTTGCATCACATACAAATTACCTAAGGCGCTCTGTAATTCAAATTCAATACACCTGGAAATGCCCTCTCCTCCAGCCATCCATTGAGGTTGCTTGATATTTGCATAACTTCTCTCCTCCAAGTCATGGTCTCCTCTCCTTTACAGCAAAGGCACGCAAAATATCCAGTGATGATGTCACTGATATGATCACATGATGACATTGTAGCGAGCCCCTTGCTCGCTCGGTTCCACTCTCCTGACATTCCTCTGCAGCTATTGAATCAAATTGCAACGTCTGATAGTTCGGTCATCCAATGCTCCGGGATTAGAACTTCAGCTATGTGCCGTTCTAAACCAGTTGTGGTAGCTCAGAACAAACACCAGGCAGGCTGTATGTAAGTTCAACCAGGAATCTCTTTTATTGCAATATACAGGCTCTTTTATACACTAAAAGTGGAGGTGCATACCTCCGACTCATATTACCCTAACAATACAGCTGTAACCTAATTAACCTAATTAACATGAGCTAATTAACTAATCCCTTTAGACAGCCTAGATGACTCAGACATGACCTTTAGGCCAGACTGCCCGTCTTGTAGCTTAGAACCCCCAATCAACATTATCACAATAGCAGAGTTAATTAAACACAAACAACAATGGGGATCTAATGACTCTTAGATCCCATACTAGAGACTTATTTACAATACACATTTTAGCAGACAACAGACAGGTAGCTGGAATTGATGACATTAGCATTTAACAGTAGGAGTCCCAACGGTATGAATCAGTCACTATTTCAATATGGCAAATCCAGGGTCCCCAGAGTCTGTGTGTCCTGGGGGACCAGGACCCGAATCCACAGTAATACCGCCTCAAGGGTCCCCAGGCATACAGCTCACAAAGAGCACCGTTCCCCCAAATGCCAGGGCCCACGATCGATTGGCAAGAGGCTAGCATACAGTCCCCTCCAAAAGTCTCTCTCCCGGCTAGGTCTGTTACATTTCTCCCCTTCGGCAGGAGACTAACACAGGAGGAGACCCCAGACGGGTTGACTCCGAAGTTAGTCAGTAGTTCCAGTCCTCTAATGCCTGTACCCACACAGTACCCCAAACAAATTGTTCCAAACAAAGCATTACTCACCCAGCCAACCTTTGCCTCTCTCAGAGAATATATCTGTCGCTGGGGAGAGGCCCAGACTGGCCCTTCTCCCTGGAGTCCTTTCTGCCGCTAGAGAGAAGACAGGGTGTCTGGGCTCACTCCGTCATGCTGTTGGGGATCTGGGCCGAATGCCCAGCATCCCTGGGGTATACAAGTGGAGACTGAAGTCCCATCCACCTTCACAGGAAATCCATCCTCTGTTAGTTGAGGGCAGAGTCCAGCAGTACTCGGCCCTGTTGCCAGCCCTTCTGCTGGAAACCCCACACCATCTGCTCCGGCTAACTGTTGGGGAGGGACGATGAACACCTCCTCTCCCTTCTCCCCCTGTATTCTGATCTGCTGCTGGGAAGTGACCACCTCCTTCTCACCCTGAGCCTCCGGAACCGCCGCAGGTGTAGGGCAGAGATCTTGGACCCTCTGTCCGGTTGCCAGCACTTCAGCTGGGGAAGTTCCTTGTAACTTCACAGATACTTCTGTTGGTGCTGGGCAGAGCACAGTGAAGTTTGGCCCTAATAACAGCTCTTCTTCTGCTGGAGGCTCACCAGGTTGTTCTTCCTCAGCAGAAAAGTCTATCAAATCCCCTGTCTCTGCAACTGGTGTCTGGGGATAAAGGTTCACCATCTCCTCTCCGTGGAACCCAGAAGATGCTATCAGTGCTGGGCAGAGCACAGTGAAGTTTGGCCCTAATAACAGCTCTTCTTCTGCTGGAGGCTCACCAGGTTGTTCTTCCTCAGCAGAAAAGTCTATCAAATCCCCTGTCTCTGCAACTGGTGTCTGGGGATAAAGGTTCACCATCTCCTCTCCGTGGAACCCAGAAGATGCTATCTGTGCTGGGCAGAGCACAGTGAAGTTTGGCCCTAATAACAGCTCTTCTTCTGCTGGAGGCTCACCAGGTTGTTCTTCCTCAGCAGAAAAGTCTTTCAAATTCCCTGTCTCTGCAACTGGTGTCTGGGGATAAAGGTTCACCATCTCCTCTCCGTGGAACCCAGAAGATGCTATCAGTGCTGGGAAGAGGTTAGCAGAGCTCTGCCCTGTTGTCAGCACTTCAGGTTTGGGGACGGCAATCTTTAGATTTTCCACTGCCGATTCTCTGGCATTCTGCTGGACAGGCACATTCCTCCATCCAAGATCATCCAATGCAGAAACAGGTTCCTCAAGGTCAGTCAGCACTTGCTGCATCCGCCATAAGACCTCCGCCTCCATAGCTGCGGGGGCAGGTTGGCAAAGCACACTGTTACTCTGCCACATTGTCAACTCTTCAGCCAGGATTTCAGAGTTGTCAGCTGGTATTTCCTGATAGTCCCAGGCAAAGGGAGCACCACCCTGCTGCTGAGCAGAGTCTAACAGCTGTTTGTAGGCGATCTCCAGCTCCCATTCCTGAACGGCCAGAAACTCCAAATCTTCCTGTGCCCAGTGCACTTCTGAGACATTCAGTCTCCGCTCTCTGTGCTCCATTATTTCCTCCAAACGCCACTCCCGATCACTCCCAAAGTCAGGGTCCCTGGACAGCCTTCAGTATAACAATCCCAGGCCATCGTAGTCAAAGCCTTCCGTGGGGCTGTCATCCACTGTCCACGGGCACACTTGGGCTACATACCACTAGAGGGCTCTGTAGCTCTCGTCCAACCGCATTTCTGCCCGGATCAGCCTGCTTAACTCGGCTGTCCACTCCTGGTTCGGCTGTTCCCCCAAAAACAGCATTCGCACTTCATACTGCGACCAGTACCTTACATGGATGGAGGGGAGAACTTTTCCCTGGTGTCGCTGCTCACGGGCTAGTGCTTCCTTCCAGAGTTCACAGCGGATAGAATCAAACCATCCTAGCAGGACCTGCTCTGATACTGGTCCTCTGTGCTGTATCTGCTTCTCTTGCAACCTCCTTCTGAATTCCTCATCCGTGGTGGCTGGTATCTCTCCTCTCCTGCTATCTGGACCTTGGATCCAGGTGATGGTTTGGATGTGTTCACGGCAAGGAAGCGCAATCCCACCATTCCCTCCACGGCTTTTAAGTAAGTCTTTCAGCGTGGCTCTCCTGCAGGCTGGTTTGGAGTGTCCCAGTAACTGGAGAGCAAATCCCACGGCTTCCAGCCAATGTAACGAGCCCCTTGCTCGCTCGGTTCCACTCTCCCGACACTCCTCTGCAGCTATTGAATCAGATTGCAACGTCTGATGGTTCAGTCATCCGATGCTCCGGGATTAGAACTTCAGCTATGTGCCCTTCTAACCCAGTTGTGATTGCTCAGAACAAACACCAGGCAGGCTGTATGTAAGTTCAACCAGGAATCTCTTTTATTGCAATATACAGGCTCTTTTATACACTTAAAGTGGAGGTGCATACCTCCGACTCATATTACCCTAACAATACAGCTGTAACCTAATTAACCTAATTAACATGAGCTAATTAACTAATCCCTTTAGACAGCCTAGATGACTCAGACATGACCTTTAGGCCAGACTGCCCGTCTTGTAGCTTAGAACCCCCAATCAACATTATCACAATAGCAGAGTTAATTAAACACAAACAACAATGGGGATCTAATGACTCTTAGATCCCATACTAGAGACTTATTTACAATACACATTTTATCAGACAACAGACAGGTAGTTGGAATTGATGACATTGGAATTTAACAGTAGGAGTCCCAACGGCACGAATCAGTCACTATTCCAATATGGCAAATCCAGGGTCCCCAGAGTCTGTGTGTCCTGAGGACCAGGACCTGAATCCACGGTAATACCGCCTCAAGGGTCCCCAGGCATACAGCTCACAAAGAGCACAGTTCCCCCAAATGCAGGGCCCACGATCGATCGGCAAGATGCTAGCATACAGTCCCCTCCAAAAGTCTCTCTCCCGGCTAGGTCTGTCACAGACATGAATCTAAAATAAGGTATATAATAAAAACAGTGATTTTAATAAAAAAAAAAACAATAGCATGTTGATAAGGGAATGGAGGTGTGGGGCTGGAACCAGGGAAATCATAAAATAAGCACAGTACACTTCAGCTTTAAATTGGAACTCTAGGTAAACAGAAAACTATATACAGATAAAATACGAATATGGTCATGTCAACTCACCTCTCTCACTCTGCATGATGTACAGACTACACTGAATCCCTAATTTTCTGTTGTTGCTGTTTGTATGTAAACGTGACACAATATGGCCTCAATCACGTGGGCACTGAGGCCTGTACAACATTAATCAACCATTTTTTTATGCAGCTTGAGCTGCCAGGTGATGTGTGAAGGCAGCCATGTACAGTGCCTTGAAAAAGTATTCATACCCCTTGAAATTTTCCACATTTTGTCATGTTACAATCAAAAATGTAAATGTAGACCAACACAAAGTGCCACATAACTATGAAGTGTCATGATCACTTAGTGCCCCTGTTCCTCATTCCAGCTTGGCTGTTGCTTTCCCCCTGTCTGTCTTCACCTACAAGCTGATTGATCTGGTTAGTCACCTGATATAAGCAAACCAAACACTCTACCCCTTGCTTGTGATAGAGACAGACTTACCTGCATTGTTCTAGATCAAGCCTCCCATTAGTCTGCCTTGCTTGCTGTTGGATCCCCTGTGTATGACCCGGATTGTGTACTGGCCTATCCCCTGAACTCAGCCTGCCTTTTACCTGGAACGGATACTGGATTATCCCCTGAACTCAGCCAGCCTTATTACCTGAACTGCCTTTGAACCATGCTATCTGTCTACTAAACTGCAAGTACCTGTTTGCTTTGCTCAGTTTGCATCTGCCCTGGTGTGGTAGCCAGACACTATAGCATTGTGTAAAAGTCCTGGGGGTAACCAAGCACCGGTAGGCCTGCTTGTCTTAAGGGAAAGGGGGCTGCTATAGGTGAAGCACACAGTAGCCAGCTATAGTGTCTGACCACCTGCATTGGGGTAGACATGACATGAAGTGGAAGGAAGATGATAAATGGTTTTTACATTTATTTACAATATGTGAAAAGCATGGCATGCATTTGTATTCAGCCCCCTTTACTCTGATACCCATAACTAAAATCTAGTGGAACCAATTGGCTTCAGAAGTCACCTAATTAGTAATTAGAATTCACATGTGTGTAATTTAATCTAATTTTAAATACAGCTGATCTATGAAGCCCTCAGAGGTTTGTTATAGAACCTTAGTGAACAAACAGCATCATAAAGGAACACACCAGACAGGTCAGGGATAACGTTGTGGAGATTTTTAAAGCAGGGTTACGTTATAAAAAAAATCCCAAGCTTTGAACATCTCACGGAGCACTGTTCTATCCATCTTTCGAAAACCAAGACATGGCCACCCACCTAAACTGACAGGGCAAGGAGAGCATTATTTAGAGAAGCAGTCAAGAGGCCCAGGGTAACTCTGGAGGAGCTGCAGAGATCCACAGCTCAGGTGGAAAAATCTGTCCACAAGACAACTATTAGTCATGCACTCCACAAATCTGGCCTTTATGGGAAACTGGCAAGAAGTACACCATTGTTAAAAGAAAGCCATAGGAAGTCCTGTTTGCAGTTTGCAAGAAGCCATATGGGGGACACAGCAAACATGTGGAAGAAGGTGCTCTGGTCAGATGAGACCAAAATTGAACTTTTTGGCCTAATTGCGAAATGCTATGTGTGGCTGAAAACTAACACTGCACATCACCCTGAAATCACCATCCCTACTGTGAAACATGATGGTGGCAGCATCATGTTGTGGGGATACTTTTCTTCAGCAGGGACAGAGAAGCTGGTCAGAGTTGATGGGAAAATGGATGGATCTAAATACAGGACAATCTTGGAAGAAAACCTGTTAAGCCGCGTACACATGAGCGGAATGTCTGACAGAAAAAGTCAGAAGGAAGCTTTTCATCGTATATTCCGATCGTGTGTGTGCCTCATCTGACTTTTTTTTTTTTAATTCTGATGGACCTAGAAATAGAACATGTTCTAAATATTTCTGACAGAACCAATTCCTATCGGGAAAACCGCTCGTCTGTATGCTGTTCCGACGGACCAAAAACGATGCATGCTCTGAGTTAAGTACGAGACAGAAGCTATTGGCTACTGGCTATTGAACTTCCTTTTTCTAGTCCCATCGTACGCGCTGTATGTCACGGCGTTCTGGACGGTGGGACTTTGGTCGGACTTTGGTTTGATCATGTGTAGGCAAGACTGCTTGAACGGAATTCCATCGGAGAAACCTTCGAAGTTTATTCCTACGGCAAAACCGGTCGTATGTATGCGGCATTAGAGTCTGCAAAAAACATGAGACTGCGGCGGAGGTTCACCTTTCAGCAGGACAACGACCCTAAACATACAGCCAGAGCTACAATGGAATGGTTTAGATCAAAGCATATTCATGTGTTAGAATGGCCCAGTCAAAGTCCAGACCTAAATCCAATTGAGAATCTGTGGCAAGACTTAAAAATGTCTATTCACAGACGTCCTCTATCCAATCTGACAGAGCTTGAGCTATTTTGCAAGGAAGAATGGGCTAAAATTTCACTCTCTAGATGTGCAAAGCTGGTAGAGGCATCCCCAAAAAGACTTGCAGCTGTAATTTCAGCGAGAGGTGGATCTACGAAGTATTGACTAAGGGGGGCTGAATACAAATGCATGCCACACTTTTCACATATTTATTTGTAAAAATTAAAAAAAAATAATTTATCATTTTCCTTCCACCTCACAATTATGTGCCACTTTGTGTTGGTCTATCACATAAAATCCCAATAAAATATATTTACGTTTTTGGTTGTAACATGACAAAATGTGGAAAATTTCAAGGGATATGAATACTTTTTCAAGGCACTGTAGGTGTATGGGAATGTAGCGGCTGCATGGACATAGCTGCTCATCCTGATTTGACAGGCGAGGGAGTTTGGATGAGCACCCCCATAGGAACACTGTTTGCAAACTAGGACAAATGGCTGTGCCCATGCAGCTGCTGCATCCCGAAACACTTACATGGGCTGCCTGCATGATGCATCTGGAGGGCTCAAGCAGCATAAATAAGTGGACCATTCAGTGTACGAGCCTAAAAGCACATGTGAATGAAGCCTATGACTTTAAGCGTTCCGTATGCTGGATATAATTGTCAGTATCTGTTCTTAATAAATATATCATAGTTGCCAACAGTGAAAAAAAATTTTTAGGGACACTTTTTTGGCTGTAGGCGGAGTCTTATTATAATGCGGGGCATGTGTTTGTAGGCGTGGCACAGGGGGAAAGTAAAAATGTGTTGCGTGAAGCGGCGAAAAATGGGTGTGGTTTACGCAAAATAGTGGGAGTGTCTTAAGTGGGCGTGGCTTAAAGGGGGTGTGGTTAGAATCTGAGATGAATGAGGGATGGAGAGGGAAAGGGGGGGGAGAGGGATGGAGGGACAGCAGGCCCAGATCCTACACAACAATGGAAATATGTGTATTCTAGAAAGTTTAACAACCAGCAGATAAAGATACTCCAAACACCTGGTGTTAGCACTTCAATCATCCCGGCACCATGGTTGTTATGATGTCAGGATGATTGAAGTGCATTATTTCTATTATTACATTGTAATATAAAATGAAATCATTCAACTCACCATAATGCCGAATCAATGGGATCCCTGAGCGTGTCACCTGCCACGTCGCCTGCCACCAGCAGTCTGTCCTTGCATCAGGTGCCCCCAGCAGAGTCTGTCCTTGCATCAGGTGTCCCAGCAGAGTCCGTCCTTGCATCAGATGTCCCCAGCGGAGCCCCCCCTTACATCGATGTCCCCAGCGGAGCCCTCCTTACATCAGGTGTCCCCAGCGGAGCCCCCCCTTACATCAGGTGTCCCCAGCTGAGCCCCCCTTACATCAGGTGTCCCCAGTGGAGCCCCCCCTTACATCAGGTGTCCCCAGCAGAGCCCCCCTTACATCAGGTGTCACCAGCGGAGCCTCCCTTACATCAGGTGTCACCAGCGGAGCACCCCTTACATCAGGTGTCACCAGCGGAGCCCCCCTTACATCAGGTGTCACCAGCGGAGCCCCCCTTACATCAGGTGTCCCCAGCGGAGCCCCCTCTTACATCAGGTGTCCCCAGCGGAGCTCCCCCTTACATCAAGTGTCCCCAGCGGAGCTCCCCCTTACATCAGGTGTCCCCAGCAGAGCCCCCTTACATCAGGTGTCCCCAGCGGAGCCCCCTTACATCAGGTGTCCCCAGCGGAGCCCCCCCTTACATCAGGTGTCCCCAGCGGTGCCCCCCTTTACCTCAGGTGTCCTAATAGGAAGGGGTATACAAAACGTCTCCCTCCGCCGGCCGTGTGGTTACAATAGAACCCCCCGCCCCTTTCATAACAGACCGGCAGCGGGGCGCAGGGTGGGCGACAACGCAGGTGCTTCATCTAGCCACCCAGCCATTCCTGGTCTTCTTAAAAATGGCGGCTGGGCGGGCGGCTGGGCGGACGTCTAGCGGCGGCAGCGAAAATTCGTAAAAAAACGGATTTCTCGGGACATTTCCCGGGAAACAATAAAATCGGGAAAAGAGTCCAAATCCTGGGGCAGTTGGTAAGTATGATATATAGATGCTGCTTTGTAGCGCAGCACTATTCTTATTTTGTATGCCGAGTGCAATTCTTGGTATACAGTATGTCCATGTTCTGCAGGCTGCTGCTTGGTGTAAGAGTTCTCACTTTGTGCCTCCTTCATAGCCTTTGGATATGCACTGTGCAGCTAACTTCAAGAGCTGCATGGGTTAACTAGTTGAAGAGTTAAAGCTCACTCATTCCCTTCTACCCTCTCTGCCACTCCGAGACCTCGTACTTCTATTCACCCACATTGCATTGCATTCTGTGAATGGAGGAGTAGATGAAAGACAGGATCTCCACCACCAATTCACAGAAGGTGCTGCATCATGGAAGAATAGTAGTATAAGGTCTCTGAATGGTGAAGAGGGGAGATGGGCAGGCAAGCAGTGCAATTCATCACAGTAGCTGCTGTTAATCTATAAAGCACTGGAAGAAAGCCCCCCCCCCCCAACAAAATGTTTATCGTATTTTTGTAGTTGGTAGATGCACTACTACAGTTCCTATTTCTGCTCTACATCTTTATTACTGTGTGTATGTCCCTTTTTATTTTTTGTTTTACTGCCCTCCTTCTATAATTTAGCCATACCCAGCCTGTGCTACTAGTTATTGACAAATCTGCCTAGGTTCAATTCCCCAAGGGCTTGGTAAATCTTGTTCAAAGAGAGCAAAACCTGAATATAGAGGTGAATCTCATTGAAATCTACAAGGGTTGAACTTGTTAGATTCTGGACATTTTTTTGGCTAATAGGCAAACTACTGTAAAAAAAGACATGTGAAGCTGGGTACTGTCATGGAGGATGTGTACTGATGCAAACATTTTATTTAAAATATCATTTAGTGGTCAGAGGGGGTCTCTTCATGGGACTTTGAGGGCAACATTGAAAATACAAAAATCCATTAAATAACATTCTTTGAGGATGCTTTAAAACAGTCTTTTGTCAGTGTTTTGAACAGTCTCTGCGAAAACTGGCAGTGCATATCCAGCAGTGGAACAAATTTTTCTCCTTTACAATTAGCCTGGCTTACATACAGCAGTATCACCCCAGTCTTATTCATTATAGTTTAAATAAAAGGCCTTTTTTCAAGTAGCTTTAGCAACATCACACCCTTTTTCATCAAAAGGCAATAGACCTGCTTGACCAGCAGATAGAAATTGGTCAACAGCTTGCTGTGGCTGTCCTTGTTCTTGCTGATGCAAAACTGTCTTGCCACTGCCCAATTTCTATCATCTGCTACTTCACTATTTTTTTTCTCCTCCTCTGCTATCTGGTCATAGCCTCTCAAACTGGAAATGGGGAATTATTTCATCACATGATCACTTACTTGCTGCAGGCAGATTATCCTGTTCATGCACAAGCATTTCTTCTTTTAGATATTAAAGCAGGGGTCAGCAACCTTTTTCCACTTAAGGGCTGGATTCAATGTATGTGAACGCATGGAGGGCCGCATTTGGACAACTTTACATTACATAGCCCCTCACCTCTGGACCCCTTTACATTACACAGCCCCCTGCATATTACACAGCCCCCCATGCACATCACACAGCCCCCCTGCATATTACACAGCCCCCCCCATGTTATGCTTTAAAATTGCACACACTCATGTTTTAGCGACAAGCTATGGTACTTAAAAATCTCCATAGACGATGCATTAAAATTTTCTACAGGTTACCAGTTAGAGGAGGTCTTGTGCTAGGATTGTTGCTCTTGCTCTAATGATTGCGCCAATACATGTGTGGTTTGAACACTGTTTACATTTGAGGTTGCGACTTACATATGCGTTAGCTTCCACTCGTGAGCACTGACAGATAGGGTGCTTTAAAAAAAATATATTTATTTTATTTCCTTTTTTTTTTTTTTTTTTTTTTTTTTTTTACACTGTCCCTTTAAAAAAATTGGAAATGAGCCTGATGTGCAGAGAGAGACCTCTCGTACAACCCCAGCTCAGAGACCACTGGAGTTGAGACAGTGGTCGTAAGAGCACGGTGGGGTAAGAGTGCCTGCAGGGTTCCCTTTGCTGGAAGTGGTGGTAGCTGATGAGAAGCTGGAACAGCGAGTAGACATGGGTGATTTGTTTCGTACGAATCAAATTTGTACGAATTTCCATAAATTTGTACATTCGGGAGGATCCAAAATACGAATTGCTATGCTTCCGAATTTTGTATGAAATATGAAAGTTTGTTTACGAATTTTGGATCCAAATTCCTAACGAGCATTCGTAATTGTTACAAAAAGTTGGCGAACCTAAAAGTTAAAAACCCAGAAAGTCAGCACAGCACTGGGATGGTGGGAGCCCCTCATAATGATAAATTAATCATAACGAACATTCGTAATTGTTTAAAAAGTTAACGAACCTAACCAAAATTCGTATTTCGTAAGAAATTTTGGACACGAATTACGAAATATGAATCAATTCTAATACGAAACGAAACAAATTTATTACGGCGCACATGTTTAACAGCCAGTACTGAAGTGCTGCAGGTGCAGGGCAGCGGATGCAGGTGCGCTTTGAATGCAGGACAGCGGGTGCAGGTATGCTGCAGATGCAGGACAGCGGGTTCAGGTATGCTGCGGATGCAGAACAGCAGGTGTAGGTATGCTGCAGATGCAGGACCAGGACAGCAGGCTAGAGCTGGGTCAGACAAGCCGGGTCATACACAGAAGGTCAATCAGTATAAACAGCAGGCAGAGAATAGTCACAGTTCTGGCCAGGTTTGGCAACAGGTAATTAGGCAAACAGGCAGGAGGAAACATGGTAAAACAAGCCAAAGGTCAGGACTGGAAATAGTAACATGGTCAGGAAGCCGGGTCTCAGGACTCAGGACAGAAATCATTAATTGGGGCCTCTGGAATATCCAATATGCCAGTAAAAGTTCCTACAACTGTTCCTACCATCGCTGTGATCTGCCACCTATTGAGACACATCCCAGACCATTCTCAGTGGAGTGTTCTTGCAGATCAGCTACTGTTAATACACACCTCTGGCACTTGTGCTGTTCAAGTTTTTACCCCTTACTATTTTTAATAAACATTAAAGCTTATTGAAATGACTATGGTGTGGTTTACATTAGTGTTGGTTCCACCATTAACCACATGCTTTCTTGAGACAATCATTGTGGATCCAAGTGCTTTAGGAACCCTTGCTGCTTGTTTTTATATGTCCCAGGAGTAATTCCTAGTAGCTACGATCTACAAGGCTGATATTGACTTCCATTCTTCATATAGCAATTTGTTGCTCCTCAGTAGGCGCCTGATCTTTTTTTGCTGCTTCTTGTATATCAGACATGTATCAAAAAGCATTGTTTCATCCCCAAGGATGCGCTACACTATATGAGATTTTTTGGCTCCCGTGGTGAGCATTTCTTTTACACAGCTGCACTACATATCTGTTGGCCCCAGAAAATAATGACCTTAGCTATACCATCACCAGAGGGTTACTATCCTTATAGGGACCGCTCTTGAGAACAAGATGCGGTGATCCATCCTTCTTGGGAAAATATTAATCTGCCTATAATTGAAGCAGCCTCATCTTTTGGGAGGACAGTGCGTTGGTGGTGGTTATCACTGTAGAGAAGGGCAAAAGCGGACTAGAACCATCTGGATATATGTTTAAAAGGAGACAAATGCACATTTTTTTAAAAATAGGTTTTAAATTTACGTTTATTTATATTTTTTCACAGACTGGTGACGTGATATATAGATGAACTAAATTATATATTACTTACACACTAATGCTTCAAGTTATTTAAAGGGACAGATATTATTTATTCGTTTTGCTTTGACAGTAACCATTTATTCACTTAGATTCTTCACTTGATATTTTTATGTTTTGTGACACAGTTTTTTTTTTTATTTTATTTATTATTGTGTCTGAGTGCAACACTGCTTTTACTTTTACTTACAGCAATGATGGCAATTATTTTACTACCATTGACAGCAACAATTGGTTCCTTTTTTTTATTACCAGTGACACCCACCATATAGACTTATTTTTTTCATTCCTGTGAAATCACCCAGGAAACTCGGAAGTGACTGAATAATTTGAAGTGATCTTCTAGGTGCTTGATTAGATCCCCAGTTGTTCTTTACTGTCTTTCATTTGCAACTGTCTTCATCTTTCACAGTCTATTCTGCTTCTTTTCACTGCAATTACATCAGCGCCACTGGGATGTGGGGCAGGATGGCTTCCTGGACAGGCATCTGTCTTTAAAACATAGGGAGGTTGATTTACTAAAGTCAAATAGTCTGCACTGTAAATGTACTGCAAGTGCAGTTGCGCTAGATCTGAGGGGAGGTTCTGCTGATTTCTATCATCCAATCATGTACAAGCAAAAATGTTTTGTTTTTTTTATCCTACCTTGCATGTTCCCCTCTGATCTAGAGCAACTGCACTTGCAGTGCACAGACTATATGTCTTTAGTAAATCATCCCCAGTGTGTGTCAGAATGAACTGACTACCTGCCCGCTGCACTGTCTAGGCTGCTTTATGAAAATCGAATGAACTCTGACTCTGGTAATTCATATATAGCGCTACCCCCCAAAAAAGCCATTAATTGGTAATTTGAACTTAATGTATTAATAAGGCAGTACAGCCGGTCCTCCTGTACTGGACCCCATCAGTTCAAAAGGGGGGCCCAGGCACCTGTTGAGCAGGAGGGCCAGCTGTACTGTCTTATTGCAAACACCAATCCTCTTCTGTCTCCCACTGCAGCGCTGCCATCTTCTCCTCCTCTTTCTCCCTCCAGCTGCACTGCAGGGGTATTTATTCTAGCACATGTGCCCCTTCCATCTGCTGTCTGGGCCCCCTATATGCTCCTTTCCCCCACAGCGCTGCTGGCTTCCCTACTCTCCCGCCAGCACAATCTCTCCTGTGTCTATTCATCACTGAAGCATAGTAAACTTTTCACTATGCTTCAGTTTGTGAATGAGCAGGAAGCCTCAGAGCACTTCCTATTCATTCATCTGTGCAGCTGAGGCTGCAGAGGAAGGCACTACAAAATCTATATCCTCAGTCACTCTCAGCATGTCAGGTAGGCTGTATGGGGCCCCATGATTTCTAACAGCAGTCCTGTTAGTACGAATTAGAATAAACCTGGTTTGAGCATAAATGAACACACAGATGGTAGGCTCAAACAGTCTGCTACACAGTATAATCAATATGCCAAGGTAACTTAGAATAGAGTTCTGTACCACTAGACTAGACCACTAGAATTAATTAATGAATCAGCAATAAACTGTGCATATAAGCATTAACTGCAATGTCAATAATAATACTATAACTAGTCTAGAATGCACTCTGGGAGAATGGCTAGGATATGGTGCAATATCACCTGAGAGGTAGCATAAGCAATAGATGAAGGTCTCTGCAAAGCAGCTGAAAACAGGCAGTCTTTAGTCCTAAATCTTTAGCTGGATAGCATAATGTGTACTGATTGCATCTCTGAGGATGTATTTCTAAGGCTATATACACATGATAGGATTTTCTGACAACAAAACTGTGGATTTTTTTTCCGACAGATGTTGGCTCAAACTTGTCTTGCATACACAAGGTCACACAAATGTTGTCGGAAATTCCGAACGTCAAGAACGCGGTGACGTGCGACGAGCCGAGAAAAAGTTCAATAGCCAGTGCGGCTCATCTGCTTGAATCCGAGCATGTGTGGACTTTTGTGCGTCTGAATTGTGTGCACACGCTCGGAATTTTCGACAAGTCTTGTCAGAAAATTTGAGAACCTGCTCTCAAACTTTTGTTTGCAGAAATTTCGACAACAAATGTTCTATGGAGCATACACACGGTCGGACTTTCCAACAACAAGCTCACACCCAGCATTTGTTGTCGGAAAATCCTATTGTGTGTACAGGGCATAAGGCTGGCCATACACTATACAATTTTCTAATACAATTTCCTTTAGATTTACCTTCAACTATGTAGTACAAGGGCCTTCCCGATTGCATACACATTGAAAGTGCTTAGGCCTGACCTCATATTATATTGTTTTGGTAAATCTAAAGAAAAATTGAATAAGAATATTGTATAATGTATGGCCAGCCTTACTTTGTCACTGCGGAACTAATTGTATCTCTGGGGGTTCTGGTGGCAGAACTATGAAACACATCGCCATGGTGACCGGGCCCCATGCGGCCCCGCAAGGGACCCCTGTATGCCTCGATAGGAGGAGCGGCAAGGGCGGCTGAGGAAGCCGCTCCTCGATCCTTAGCCAAACTGTAAATCGGCACCGCAGGGAGCTGGTCACACTGTTTACACCTAAAGTGAAAGCAGTGTGTGCTGTGCTCTGTCTCCCCCTACAGTGCAGTACCCGGCAGGAAGAGCTAAGGTAAAGGACTGCGGATTTTTAAAAGGCTATCTGTATGTATGTGTGTTTATGTATGTGTGTGTGCATGTATGCGTGTGTGTGTGTGTGTGCATCCCTCCCCAATGTCATGTGACTCTCATTTTCTCATACGGGTCACTGGAAGTTCAACATGGCACCTCTTGGCAAAAAACTCTCTGAGGATCTTAAAAAAAGAATTTCTGCTCTACATAAAGATGGCCTAGGTCAGTGATGGCGAACCTTGGCACCCCAGATGTTTTGGAACTACATTTCCCATGATGCTCAACTACACTGCTGAGTGCATGAGCATCATAGGGAAGGTAGTTCCAAAACATCTGGGGTGCCAAGGTTCGCCTTTACTGGCCTAGGCTATCAGAAGATTTCCAAGACCCTGAAACTGAGCTGCAGCACGGTGGCCAAGACCATGCAGTGGTTTATTGTCGACCAAAGAAGTTAAGTGCACGTGCTAAGTGTCATATCCAGAGGTTACAGTAATACAAGTAAAGGCGCAAAATCTGGAAAAATGAGATAAAAACACCATAGAAGCAACAGTATGTGTAAAAAGTTGTAATATATTAACAACAATATGTGTGGGAAGAAGGGGGGGGAGTCCATGATCAGTAAAAGTCCATATTAAGCCAAGGAGATAAAAAGGGGATGGTGATAGGAAATCCACAAACAAGACTGCCTTCAGCAGAGAACTGAAACCAAGTTCAAAAAACCTAAAAGAGAGCACAAGGAGAGAGGTGCCTCTGGGTGTAGAAGTTTAAAGCACAATTTATTAAATCGCAAATACAGGCAACTCACAAGTGTGAAGTCATCAAAAGGCATGTAGTGGCGATAAAAGTACATTCATCGTGGAGACAGTCATCAGATCAGTCATGAAATGTCCTGCTTGCCGCGTGTGAGGCTGTGTATGCTTTGGACACCGCTGGATGGTGAAGCCGGCCACGGTGGAGACGAACTCAAAGCGAGGCCTGGAACGCAGATAGATGGCAGGCGAGAGGGGATGACGTCACTGGTAAGTGACGCGTTTCCCGAGCGTATGGGCTGCGATGACATGGCAGCCGCGCTCCTTCATCTAGCGGTGTCCGAAGCATGCACAGCCTCATGCACGGCAAGCAGGAGGATGTTTCATGACTGATCTGATGACTGTCTCCACGATGGATGTACTTTTATCGCCACTACATGCCTTTTGATGACTTTACACGTGTGAGTTGCCTGTATTTGCGACTGAATAAATTGTGTTTTAAACTTCTACACCCAGAGGCGCATCTCTCCTTGTGCTCTCATATCCAGAGGTTGTCTTTGGGAAATAGATGTATGAGTGCTGCCAGCATTGCTGCAGAGGTTGAAGGGAAGGGGGGTCAGTGCTCGGACCATACGCCGCACACTGCATCAAATTGGCCTGCATGGCTGTCGTCTCAGAAGAAAGCTTCTTCTAAAGATGATGCACAAGAAAGCCTGCAAACAGTTTGCTGAAGACAAGCAGACTAAGGACATGGATTACTGGAACCATGTCCTGTGGTCTGATGAAACCAAGATAAACTTATTTGCTTCAGATGGTGTCAAGCGTGTGTGTGTGTGGTGGCAACCAGGTGAGGAGTACAAAGATAAGTGTGTCTTGCCTATAGTCAAGCATGGTGGTGGGAGTGTCATGGTCTGGGGCTGCATGAGTGCTGCCAACACTGGGGAGCTACAGTTCATTGAGGGAACCATGAATGCCAACATGTACTGTGACATACTGAAGCAGAGCATGATCCCTTCCTTTCAGAGACTGTGCCGCAGGGCAGTATTCCAACATAACGACCCCAAACACAACTCCAAGACCACCACTGCCTTGTTAAAGAAGCTAAGGGTAAAGGTGACGGACTGGTCAAGCATGTCTCCAGACCTAAACCCTATTGAGCATCTGTGGGGTATTCTCAAATGTTAGGTGGAGGAGAGCAAGGTCTCTAACATTCACAAGCTCCGTGATGTCGTCATGGAGGAACGGAAGAGGACTCCAGTGGCAACCTGTGAAACTCTCGTTAACTCCATGCACAAGAGGGTTAAGGCAGTGCTGGAAAATATTGGTGGCCACACAAAATATTGATACTTTGGGCCCAATTTGGATATTTTCTTTTTTTTATCCAGAAAAGAATTTATTGAAGTAAACATGTAAATACATACCGACATTTCAATTACATCCAAGTATACATTTAAACATGAGGTATATCAAACTTGCATAATCTGCATACTGCACATTTTCCTACTATCTCTTGAACCTTTTGTTTGTCTATACATTTCTTGACTATCTGCCCATAGCTCATATCCTAATCAGGTTTAAGGCACCAGTGTCAAAATGGAAACAGAGGAAGGAGAAAAAAAAGAAAAAAAAAAGAGGACGAAGAGAAAAAGAAAGGAAACGAGAATAGAAAAAGGAATTGCTCTACCGGTCTGACATTTAGCCATTTCAAACTCCCATACCCAGCAATCTGCCCATGACTAGATCCACCAGGGCAGTACATTCAGCCACGGCCCCCAAAGTTTCTCGAATTTCTGCGGGCAACCTCTGTGTTGGTAAATTATTCTTTCCTTCCGGAGCATTTCCCCCACAGCATTAATCCATTCTTTGAGAGCAGGAGGCTCCTCCGAAATCCAGTGTGTCATTATTAGTTTACGTGCCATAAATAAAGCTCTAATAAATGCCATTTTAGTATTCTCCTCCCATTCCAACTCATCTAACACATTGAGCAAACAGTGTTTTGGATTTGTGGGTAGCGAGACCTGAAACACCCTGTTAACGGTGTCCACCACCCCCTTCCAGTAGGGGTGAAGCTACGGGCACCTCCACAGTAGGTGGACCAGGTCTCCATGGTCCCTTTTGCATCTGGTATAGAGTGGAGTGGGTCGAAGACCCATAGCAAACAGTCTATGCGGGGTATAATATACTCTTAGTACAATATATAGTTGCGTCAATCTTTGCGAAACATTCAGAGAGCATGTGGGCACTGCCTGTAATAACTCCTCCCACTGATCTCCATCAATCGGGCCCACATCCCCCTCCCACTTGGCCAGCATTCCTAAGGGGTGTTTACCCAAAAAGTTTTGTAGTAGCATACTGTAACACTGCGATATAAATCCCTTAGTATTGGTTGCCCTTGCAATCAGATTAAACAATGGTGTTGGTGAAGAGATCCACTCCTAGGATCTACTCTGGGCCGTCACAGCATGTTTTAATTGCATGTAGTAAAACCTCATGGACTGTGGCAACCCAAATAGTCTCTGTAAGACCTTAAATGTATGGAGTTTCCCATTTTGAAAAATCTGTCTAAGATATGTCACCCCGTATCTCCTCCACATCGCACCATGTTGCAGTTTGGCTAGTTCTGGGTATGTGTCGTTGAACCAGATTGGGCTGTAGTCCGTGTATCCTGTCACTCCCTGTATATATTTAGTCTTGTTCCAGATTTTTTGGATTAGGTTAAAAGTCGGGTATAACTTATTTGGCTTGCCAAAGTCTAACGCTTTCAGGGCTGTCGGTATCGAGTCTCTCTTAACTGTGTGTAGCATTACAAGTTCCGAGGAAACATCTGCATCCCCTCTTTCTCTGTGTCAATGGTGTATTGTACCTATTAAGTGCTGTAGTTGTGCAGCTATATAGTAGAGCCAAGGATTCGGGAGGGCAAGCCCACCTTCATCCCTGGGGCGTTGGAGATGTTCAAGTTTAATCCTGGGTGAACGTTTTTTCCATATGAGCATTCGAAATAGGGAATTGACAATTCTAAAAGTCTTTAAGGTCACAACCATTGGTGCATTATGGAGTACGTATAATAATTGGGGCATAAGAATCATTTTAATCAAATTCACCCTGCCTGCTACCGACAGACAGAGTGAATTCCATGTTTTAATCCGATCTCTGAACCTTTGTAACAATTGGGATATATTTAATCTACCATAATCCCGGATCCCAGGCGTCACCTGGATACCTAAGTATCTGAAAGAAGTAGTCAAGGGTACTATGCTAGTAGTGGGGGGGAGTTCCCCCTTCGTCAATAAGCATCAGTGAGGATTTGGTCCAGTTGATCTGGAGTCCCGAGTACCTGCCAAACTCCACTATGGTAGACATGGCTTCTGTGAGAGATTTGTCTACATCTCCGAGTAGGATCATAGTGTCATTATGCGTACAACATCTATTTCTCCTGTTTGTCTCCGTATCGAAATCCTGCAATCCCCGGATTGGCTCTTACTTTAATTGCTAGGGGGTCTATAGCTACCGTGAAGAGCAGGGGTGGCAAAGGGCACGCCTGTCTCGTACCTCTCCCCAGAGTGAAGGCGTGTGACATAGCCCCAGATGCCCGGATAGCTGTTTGCGGGTTGTGATACAACAGATGCACCCACAAGATGTATGTGTCACCGAATCCAAAGTATTTAAGAATCTCCCACAGGTACTCCCACTCAATGCTATCAAAAGCCTTCATAGCATCCAGTGAGAGCAAGGCTCTCTGCCCCGCATTATCCGCCGGAGACTGCATATTTAGGTAAAGCCTTCTTAAATTTACCGCCTTTGACTTATTAGGCATGAATCCAGCCTGATCAGGGTGAATAATGCTCGTAATGGCACCACCATTCAGCCTAATCGCTAGGACCTTAGCCAAAATCTTAATAATACTCTGTAGCCTGTACGAACCTGGATCTATCGGGTCCTTTCCGGGCTTCAATATGAGGACTATATTGGCCATGGTAATAGAGGGGGGCAGAACCCATTGTTCCCTGGCTGCATTAAACACCGCCAGGAGTTTAGGTAGAAGTCTTGCCGCGTATTGCTTGTAAACTTCTATGGGTATCCCATCCACCCCGGGGGCCTTACAGTTAGGGAATGCTGCCAGTGCCATCTGTAGTTCTTCTAAAGTGAGAGGAGCATCTAGGGCCTCTTTTTGGTCATTTGTGAGTTGTGGGAAGTCAATGCCCTGTAAGTATTCTGTAAGTTCTTCCGGGGTGTATTGCCCCGTTGGAAGATACAGGTTCTCATAGAATCTGGCAAGTTCCAGTAATATAAGATTGGGGGAGCTCACTACCCTGCCCTCTGATGTTTTAATAGCTCCTATAGCGGGGGAATGCTGTTGGGAGTTAGCTATTTTGGCCAGAAGACGCCCTGTGCTTTCTCCCTCCTCATAAAACGCCAACCTGGAAAAGAATGGTTTCTTCTCCGCTGTGGAGGATACCAGTCGCTTGTAGGCAGATTGAGCCGACTGGCATGCCTCCCCGGCCGATTCTGTCGGAGCACACACATATGTCTTCTCCAGAACCGCCACCTGCTTTTCAAGTTCTTCCCTGTGGCCAGATGAATTCTTCTTTACCTTTCCTATTTCTGAAATGAGCAATCCCCTCATATAGGCCTTAAAAGCGTCCCATTTCCACGGGGCCCTTGGAAGCCTGGATACCGGGGATGTAATCAGGCCAATCACTAAATGTGAGTGATCTGACACACTACGGGGCTTATATATCACTTCTGAGACGGATGGGAGCATAGCAAGGTTACCCACAGCTAGATCAATTCTAGATAACGTCCCAAGAGACTTGGAAAAACAGGAAAATTGTTTCAATTTGGATATTTTCACTTAGGGGTTTACTCACTTTTGTTGCCAGTGGTTTAGAAATTAATGCATGTGTGTTGAGTTATTTTGAGGGGACAGCAAATTTACACTGTCATACAAGCTGTACACTTACTACTTTACATTGTAGCCAAGTGTCATTTCTTCAGTGTTGTCACATGAAAAGATATAATAAAATATTTACAAAAATGTGAGGGGTGTACTCACTTTTGTGAGATACTGTATGTGTGTGTGTGTGCATGTATGTATCTGTGTGTGTGTGCATGTGTTTATATGTGTGTGCATTTATATACTGTATATACATGTGTGTGTGTGTGTGTGTGTGTATATATATATATATATATAAATATATATAATATAATCATATGTATCACACACACACACACACATGTCACTAGGCAGAACGGGGAGATGCTGTTTACATCAGCATCTCCCCATTCGTCTTCTCTGTGAGGCGATCGCGGGTATTCCCATGGCGATCGAGTCCGCGGGACCCGCAACCCGACTCACGGAGCCCCTGGATGGCGCGCGCGCCACCGGCGGCGCACACGCAATGGCATGGCGGGGAATTCAAATGGACGTACCTGTAAGTCCATTTGCCCAGCCGTGCCATTCTGCCGACGTACATCGGTGTGTGCCGGTCAGGAAGTGGTTAAATATCAAGCCTGGGGGGTGTCTATAGTATTCCTGTAAAGTGGCGCAGTTTTCCCGTTTTTAGAACAGTACCACAGCAAAATGACATTTCTAAAGGAAAAAGTCATTTAAAACTGATTGCGGCTGTAATGAATTGTCGGGTCTCGGCAATATAAATAAAACACATTATTAAAATCACTTCTCCCGAAAAAAAAGTCCATTTTTAAAACTTTTTTTTGCATTGATACATGTTCCCTGGGGCAGGACCCGGGTTCTCAAATACTTTTTTTGACAATAACTTGCCTTTAAAATGAGCACTTTTGGTTTTTCATGTTAGTGTCCCATAGACTTTAACGGGGTTCTGCGGCTTTCGAATTTTCCGCGAACACCTCATCATATTCGTTGTTCGCTGAATGTCCGAACAACCAAAGTTCGGCCCGAACTTATGCTCGGGCTAAACCATTCGCCCATTCCTATTAACCACCAGTGCTAATGGTCAACAGTGCCTAATAACATCAATCCACAGCGTTTCCCTTCATATGGCTTTCTTTCTTCACCAATCCTCTGTTGGTATTCAATAGCACAAAGGAAGCAATACTTTGTACCAAGACACCATCACCTATATATAACAGAAATCCGGCATATAAAATAAAAATGCTGTTATCTGGTATGTACTTTGCAGACATTCCACAAGATACCACGGCCATTACATTATTGGCTGTGTTGAACTCTCTCATAGTTGCGGAGGTATCTAGTGGAATTGATATCTGCAAAGAGCATGCCAGATAGCAGCATTTCTATTATATATTGTAAATTTACACTTTGTGAGTATATACAGTGCCTTGCAAAAGCTTTTTACCTATTTTGTTACATTATAGCCTTTAGTTCAACGTTTTTTTTAATCTGAATTATGTGTGAAGGATCAGAACACAATAGTCTAAGTTGGTGAAGTAAAATTAGAAAAATGTATACATAAAACTACTTTTTCAGAAATAAAAAACTGATAATTGGCATGTGCGTAATTCATTTTGGTAATAGCCTATCGAGGTATAGCCACATTACTGTGTAATGTCTTCCAGCTTCTTCTCTTTGATCTGCTGCTGCTGCGGCCTTTTGTCTGCCCCTGTGGTTAACCTGCATTTTGTACATGTCAGAGCTTTTCCAGCTCAAGGTTGGAAGACAGCCATGGAAGAATAGCCTAGATATAAAATGATAGTTAAATATTGCCTGAACTTTGTAAGTAATGCTACCAATTCCAGCTGGGATGATTAGGTGGAAACTGCGCTGTGTAGGTATGTTGTACATAGGCATTTGTTTACTGGTGATTCACATACAGGTTTTAGAACTTGGAAAACTCTGTGCCAGCAGACACCAATTATGTAGAACTTTACTGTGTATGAATCGAAACAGAGCTCAGTCAGGGAGATCGGGTTGGATCCCATTGGTGTAGCAATGCATTTCAGAACAAGAACTTTTTCTTAATAATGTCTCTGCTTGTCTGTAAAGCAAATCAAACACAATCATTTATTTTAGATGTACTAGAAACGTTGGTGTGAGAGGCTTCTTGACTGCATATTAATGAAATTGGTGGCATAGGTAAACCTTAACAACACATCTGGAGTTTTTTTATTCAGATAGTGTCTTCCTGACATACAGTGTCTTGCAACAGTATTCACCTCCCTTGGCTTTTTACGTATTTTGTTACATTACAGCCTTTAGTTCAATGTTTTTTTAATCTGAATTATATGTGATGAATCCTAACACAATAGTCTAAGTTGGTGAAGTAACATTAGAAAAATAAATACATAAAACAATTTTTCAGAAATAAAAAAATGATAAGTGGCATGTGCGTATGTATTCACCCCCTTTGTTATGAAGCCCATAAAGAGCTCCGGTGCAATCAATTACCTTCAGAAGTCACATAATTAGTGAAATGATGCCCACCTGTGTACAATATAAGTGTCACATGATCTGTAATTACATATACAAACCTTTTTGAAAGGCCCCAGAGGCTGCCTAAGCAAGAGGCACCACTAACCAAACACTGCCATGAAGACCAAGGAACTCTTCAAACAAGTAAGGGACAATGTTGTTCAGCAGTACAAGTTAGGGTTAGGTTATAAAAAAAATATCCAAATCTTTGATGATCCCTAGGAGCACCATCAAATCTATCATAACCAAATGGAAAGAACATGGCACACCAGCAAACCTGCCAAGAGACGGCCGCACACCAAAACTCACGGACCGGGCAAGGAGGGCATTCATCAGAGAGGCATCACAGAGACCTAAGATAACCCTGGAGGAGCTGTAGAGTTCCACAGCAAAGAACTGGAGTGTTTGCACATAGAACGACAATAAGCCGTACGCTCCATAGAGTTGGGCTTTATGGCAGAGTGGCCAGAAGAAAAATTACTTTCAGCAAAAAACTATGTGGCACATTTGAGTTTGTGAAAAGCCATGTGGGAGACTTCCAAAATGTATGGAGGAAGGTGCTCTGGTCTGATGAGACTAAAATTGAAATTTTGGGCCATCAAGGAAAACAATATGTTTGGCGCAAACCCAACACATAGTTACATAGTTACATAGTAGGTGAGGTTGAAAAAAGACACAAGTCCATCAAGTCCAACCTATGTGTGTGATTATGTGTCAGTATTACATTGTATATCCCTGTATGTTGCGGTCATTCAGGTGATTATCTAATAGTTTCTTGAAGCTATCAATGCTCCCAGCTGAGACCACCACCTGTGGAAGGGAATTCCACATCCTTGCCACTCTTACAGTAAAGAACCCTCTACATAGTTTAAGGTTAAACCTCTTTTCTTCTAATTGTAATGAGTGGCCACGAGTCTTATTAAACTCTCTTCTGCGAAAAAGTTTTATCCCTATTGTGGGGTCACCAGTACAGTATTTGTAAATTGAAATCATATCCCCTCTCAAGCGTCTCTTCTCCAGAGAGAATAAGTTCAGTGCTTGCAACCTTTCCTCATAACTAAGATCCTCCAGACCCTTTATTAGCTTTGTTGCCCTTCTTTGTACTCGCTCCATTTCCAGTACATCCTTCCTGAGGACTGGTGCCCAGAACTGGACAGCATACTCCAGGTGCGGCCGGACCAGAGCCTTGTAGAGTGGGAGAATTATCGTTTTATCTCTTGCGTTGATCCCCCTTTTAATGCATGCCAATATTCTGTTTGCTTTGTTAGCAGCAGCTTGGCGTTGCATGCCATTGCTGAGCCTATCATCTACTTGGACCTCCAGGTCCTTTTCCATTCTAGATTCCCCCAGAGGTTCTCCCCCCAGTGTATAGATTGCATTCATATTTTTGCCACCCAAATGCATTATTTTACATTTTTCTACATTGAACCTCATTTGCCATGTAGTCGCCCACCCCATTAAGTTGTTCAGGTCTTTTTGCAAGGTTTCCACATCCTGCGGAGAAGTTATTGCCCTGCTTAGCTTAGTATCGTCTGCAAATACAGAGATTGAACTGTTTATCCCATCCTCCAGGTCATTTATAAACAAATTAAATAGGATTGGTCCCAGCACAGAACCCTGGGGAACCCCACTACCCACCCCTGACCATTCTGAGTACTCCCCATTTATTACCACCCTCTAAACTCGCCCTTGTAGCCAGTTTTCAATCCATGTACTCACCCTATGGTCCATGCCAACGGACCTTATTTTGTACAGTAAACGTTTATGGGGAACTGTGTCAAATGCTTTTGCAAAATCCAGATACACCACGTCTACGGGCCTTCCTTTATCTAGATGGCAACTCACCTCCTCATAGAAGGTTAATAGATTGGTTTGGCAAGAACGATTCTTCATGAATCCATGCTGATTACTGCTAATGATATCGTTCTTATTACTAAAATCTTGTATATAGTCCCTTATCATCCCCTCCAAGAGTTTACATACTATTGATGTTAGGCTAACTGGTCTGTAATTCCCAGGGATGTATTTTGGGCCCTTTTTAAATATCGGTGCTACATTGGCTTTTCTCCAATCAGCTGGTACCATTCCAGTCAATAGACTGTCTGTAAAAATTAGGAACAACGGTCTGGCAATCACTTGACTGAGTTCCCTAAGTACCCTCGGATGGAAGCCATCTGGTCCCGGTGATTTATTAATGTTAAGTTTCTCAAGTCTAATTTTAATTCTGTCCTCTGTTAACCATGGAGGTGCTTCCTGTGTTGTGTCATGAGGATAAACACTGCAGTTTTGGTTACTGAAGCCCCCCGATTCACTCATGAAGACTGAGGAGAAGAATAAATTCAATACCTTCGCCATCTCCCCATCCTTTGTGACCAGATGTCCTTCCTCATTCTTTATGGGGCCAATATGGTCTGTCCTCCCTTTTTTACTGTTTACATACTTAAAGAATTTCTTGGGATTTTTTTTACTCTCCTCCGCTATGTTTCTTTCATGTTCTATCTTAGCCATCCTAATTGCACCCTTACACTTCTTGTTGCATTCTTTATAACGTCTGAATGCTGAGGATGATCCCTCAACCTTGTATTTTTTGAAGGCCTTCTCCTTTGCTTTTATATGCATTTTTACATTGGAGTTAAGCCATCCAGGATTTTTGTTCGCTCTTTTAAATTTATTACCCAATGGGATACATTGGCTAATGCCCTTATTTAATATGCTCTTAAAGCAAACCCATCTCTCCTCCGTATTCTTTGTTCCTAATATTTTATCCCAATTTATGCCTTTTAGCAAGGTTTGTAGTTTAGGGAAGTTGACTCTTTTGAAATTCAGTGTCTTTGTGTTCCCTTCACGTTTCCTATTTGTGTGAAACCCAAATCACATCACCCAAAGAACACCATCCCCACAGTGAAACATGGTGGTGGCAGCATCATGCTGTGGGGATGTTTTTCAGCAGTCGGGACTGGGAAACTGGTCGGAGTTGAGGGAAAGATGGATGGTACTAAATACAGGCATATTCTTGAGCAAAACCTGTACCACTCTGTGTGTGATTTGAGGCTAGGATGGAGGTTCACCTTCCAGCAGGACAATGACCCCAAACACACTGCTAAAGCAACACTTGAGTGGTTTAAGGGGAAACATGTAAATGTGTTGGAATGGCCTAGTCAAAGCCCAGACCTCAATCCACTAGAAAATCTGTGGTCAGACTTAAAGATTGTGGTTCACAAGCGCAAACCATCCAACGTGAAGGACCTGGAGCAGTTTTGCAAGGAGGGATGGGCAAAAATCCCAGTGGTAAGATGTGGCAAGCTCATAGAGACTTATCCAAAGTGACTTGGAGCTGTGATAGCCGCAAAAGGTGGCTCTACAAAGTATTGACTTTAGGGGGGTGAATAGTTATGCAAATTGACTTTTTCTGTTATTTTGTCCACTTTACTTCACAATAATAATAAAAAAAAATCCTCAAAGTTGTGAGCATGTTCTGTAAATTAAATGATGCAAATCCTCCAAACAATCCATGTTAATTCCAGGTTGTGAGGCAACAAAACACAAAAAATGCCAAGGGGGTGAATACTTTTGCAAGGCACTGTATTTATCAGACTTTAACAATAAATGGACTTACTACATGAGGACAGTTCACTCTGGCTTTCCCTTGTATTTATTATTCACATTTCACTATCTGTACATCAGCTGTCTGCCAAAGTGTATTTTTAGGAGCAACAGTACAGTGATCTATACTCATTGATGCATACATACATACATACATACATACAGACATACAGTCTAGGCTCCATGCACACTGGCTTAAAAATCGCTGCTACTACAGGAGTTTTGTGTTTTACCTGTAGAAGCAGCTCAATGTTATCCTATTGGTCCATGTACATTAGGACAATTACAGACATATTTTAAGCTCAAAGTTTAGAGGCAGGAAAACAAAACTTTCTTGCGTTTCTGATTGGAGCTTTCTGGCAGAAAAAACACAACTCTCCCAAACTCATGTAAACTTTGTACAAAAATGCTAAATTTGAGCAATTTTTTCTGCCAAGGGAGCTGGCATTTTTTTTAAGCCCAGTGGGTCAGAAGCGCTGTGATTTTTGAACATTGGTGACAATACAACTCTAGATTAATAAAAAATAATAATAGTTTGATATGATTATTTTCAGTTTTCCTATATATGCATTACTAGTATTGAGACTTTAATTATGCAAAAGGAGGCTACAGGAGTTGTAGTACAGTTTTGGGAGATGATCTTGAAATAATGGAAGGTACACAATATACATTTTGGTTATTAAAGAGAAACTTCAGTCAAAAAATAAAAAACAAAAAGAGAACTTACTGCAGCAGCCAAATATATGTACTTGTATTTAGGAACTTTTCAAATAGGCTGTATTTCCCAGTGTTTCATTTATCTGCACAGTGCTCACCTGTTGTGTCTCAGTGGCCATTTTCAGTAAGGGCAGCTGAAGTCAGCGCCTGTTCTCATTCGAGAGAAAGCAGTAGCTTCCAGCCTTCTTCCTGCAAACTAGACACGCCTCCCTGCCCTTTTCCACCTTCACAAGGACAGAAATCTCCCAAAAATTAAAAATTATAAACACAAAATGCCCAAAGACTCCTGGGATTTGTGATGCTGATATCCCCAGAGTCAATTGGAGTACAGGCTACATCATTCACCTAGATGATAAAGGAGGAAATAGAGTGGGGCAATTAAAAAATTTGGTAAAATACGGTATAAATAGTATAGCCAACTATGTCAAAGGAGGGGGAGAGAATAAGAATAAGAGACATTTTAAAAATAGACTGAGATCCCCTTTAACAGGAAATGCCTAAAGTTGACCAAAAAACTGGATACACAATTAAATGCAAAAGCATTCCTATTCTAAATTTGCTGCTGGGCTGTAGTCAGCCTAGGCACTGTTGGATGCTGTTAGAGAGTGTCCCTGCCAATAGTGTGAGAAGATCCAAAAGAACAATATATGAACATTTATGTCTCCCTGGATAACCACTAGGAAGCATACTGCCAGTGGTGCATGCTGGAAAATGGTATAAACATTTGAGGGGATCTTCTGGAACCTCTCTTGCCTCCCAGGCTTCGCCTGGGAGGGATATGTGTGTAATTGTTCTCTTACCTACCATACCTACTGTCTAGGAAGGACATATGTGCTTGAAGAAGGAAGGGCTGAGTTTGGGTTCTGGATGCACTGCCTGGCTAGAGAATTTACCCAGGAGGAACTTGGATAGGAGAACTAGGGGTGAACTTCAGCTGCAGGAAAGTGCCTGGAGAAGTTGGGTACAAGCTAGGACATTGCAAGAAGTCTGGTGGCTCATCCACAGAGTTTGTGTGCTGCACAGTCAGAAGAATACAAAGTCTAGATATTCTTCTTCTTGACAAAAAGTCAATGGTCCAACCCTGAAGTGAAATGTCAACCCAGTAAGCCACTTGAGGGTCTCTAAGTGATATATGTAAACTGAGAGTGTTATTTTGAACCATCGTAGATATGCAGTTGTTTTGGTGCACTTTACATGAAATGCAACCTAGGATACATTATCAAACTGAAAAAGAGAAACATTTTGAAAACTGTGTCAATCAGTTTTCAGCATCAATATGTGAACAAAGTCCCAATGAGGATTTTTTTTTTAAAGGATATGTAGCCAGGTGCTTGGCTTGCAGAGAGGGCAACTTTGATGACACTGTGTTGCAGCAGTGTTCTATATTTCTACCTGACTTGTATGCCTCCTCAGTCAATGTTGTCCAGCCTCCAGTCAGCAGAGAGGGCCAACCTGAGTGAAGAACTTGAGAGGTTTCAGTGCAGGCCACACTATACTGTGGGAAATATGATTTAGAAAAAGGACCTTGCTATAATGAATGAGTAGGGTGATAGGCTACAATCCCCAGGGAGAAACTCTTTGAAGGAGGAGACAGTGAACAGTTTTACCCACCTGTGGAGAGGACCGGAGGGGTGCGCATCTCTGTTGCATCTCTGTTGCACTTTATACATTCCCCAGCCATACCCTGGGGCCTGAGCCCACAAACTGGGCAGCTAAGAGCTGGAGATACTGAGAATTGGATTCAACCGGTATGCAGAGCCAGAGGAATCGCTGATAGCCAAGTGTCCAGTTCAAGGTTTGCTATGGGCCTGGCACTGGTGAGTGGCCACTTGCTGTGTTTGAATTACCGCTGCCAGCAGAGAGAGAGAGATTAACCAACCATTTACATAGTAGTATCAGACCACTGCGTGCAGAACTTTAAGGGCGTGTTACTTATGTGTACCACCTTACTGGGCCCCACCGTATAGCTGGCAGAAGGTTGAGAGCAAGGAGCCAATTGTCTACTAGGTATGGGCTGTCTGTTTGGATCGAATATTGGATGTTTGCCCATTCGCTGAATATCGAACAATTTGGGGTGTTCGCTGAAAATTCAAAAGCCAGGGAACACCCTTTAAAAGTCTATAGGATAAATCAAAAGTGCTTTTAAAGGTTAATATGCAAGTTATTGTCATAAAAAGTGTTTGGGGACCTGGGTCCTGCCCCAGGGGACATGTATCAATGCAAAAAAGTAATTTAAAAGTACTAGCGGTAGCGGCTACTAATGAATTGTCGGGTCTCTGCAATACACATAATAGTAATTGAAAAAAACGGCATGGGGTTCCCCCACAGTGCATTACCAGGCCCTTTGGGTCTGGTATGAATATTAAGGGGAACTCCGAACCAAAAAAAAAAAAAATGCGTGTGGGTCCCCCTCAAAATCCATACCAGACCCTTCAGGTCTGGTATAGATTTTAAGGGAAACCCCGCTCCAAAATTTAAAAAAAATGGCGTGGGGGTCCCCCTAAAAATCCATACCAGACCCTTATACAAGCACACAACCTGGCAGGCCACAGGAAAAGAGGGGGGACGAGAGAGCGCCCCCCCCTGAACCGTACCAGGCCACATGCCCTCAACATGGGGAGGATGTCCCCATGTTGATGGGCACAAGGGCCTCATCCCCACAACCCTTGCCCGGTGGTTGTGGGGGTCTGTGAGCGGGGGGCTTATCGGAATTTGGAAGCCCCCTTTAACAAGGGGACCCCCAGATCCCAGCCCCCCCTGTGAGAATTGGTAATGGGGTACAAATGTACCCCTACCATTTCACAAAAAAAAAATGTCAAAAATGTTAAAGACAAGAGATGCGTTTTTGACAATTCCTTTATTAATGTCTTCTTCTTTCCCCACTTCTTCTTCCATCTACTTCTGGTCTTCATTCCGTTTTCTTCCTCCAACTTGTTCTTCCCCTGCTTCTTCCTCTGCTTCTTCCTCCGGTCTTCTCGTCCGCATCTTCCTCCAGCTTCTTCTTCCCCGCTTTGTTCTTTGGACGATCTGCCTCAATGGGAGGTTCCCGCTGTGTGACGCTTCTGTTCTTCTGACAGTTCTTATATAACTGAGAGCGGGGCCACCCAGTGACCCCGCCCCCTCTGAATGGGGACTTCACGGGGACTTCCCTATGGCTTTCCCCGTGATGTCAGAGAGGGGCGGGGTCACCCAGTTAGGTAACGGGTGACCCCGCCCCCTCTGACACCACAGGGAAAGCCATAGGGAAGTCCCCGTGCGTCAGAGGGGGAGGGGTCACCAGGTGGAGCAGAAGCAGAGGAAGAAGCAGAGGAAGAACAAAATGGAGGAAGAAAATCAAATGAAGACCAGAAGTAGATGGGAGAAGAAGCGGGGAAAGAAGAAGACATTAATAAAGGAATTGTCAAAAACTGTCTCTTGTCTTTTTTAACATTTTTGACACTTTTTTTGTGAAATGGTAGGGGTACATTTGTACGCCATTACCATTTCACACGGGGGGTGGGATCTGGGGGTCCCCTTGTTAAAGGGGGCTTCCGGATTCCGATAAGCCCCCTGCCCATAGACCCCAGCAACTACTGGGCAAGGGTTGTGGGGATGAAGGCCTTGTCCCCATCAACATGGAGACATCCTCCCCATGTTGAGGGCATGTGGCCTGGTATGGTTCAGGAGGGGGGGCGCTCTCTCCCCCCCCCTCTTTTTCTGCGGCCTGCCAGGTTGCGTGCTCGAATAAGGGTCTGGTATGAATTTTTAGGGGGACCCCACTGCATTTTTTTAAAATTTTGGCACGGGGTTCCCCTTAAAATCCATACCAGACCAGAAGGGTTTTGAGGGGGACCTCCACACCATTTTTTAAAAAAATTTGGTGCAGGGTTCCCCTTAATATTCATACCAGACCCAAAGGGCCTGGTAATGCACTGTGGGGGAACCCCATGCCGTTTTTTTCAATGACTTTTATGTGTATTGCAGAGACCTGACAATTCATTAATAGCCGCTACCGCTAGTACTTTTAAATTACTTTTTTTTCCTTTAGAAATGTCATTTTGCTCTCGGACTGTTGTAAACATGGGAAACATGCCACTTTACAGGCATACCATAGACACCCCCCAGGTACGAAATTTAAAGGAATATTTCACTTTTATTGTTTCACTTTAAGCATTATTAAAATCACTGCTCCCGAAAAAACGGCCGTTTTTAAGACTTTTTTTTGCATTGATACATGTCCCCTGGGGCAGGACCAGGTCCCCAAACACTTTTTATGACAATAACTTGCATATAAGCCTTTAAAATTTAGCACTTTTGATTATTCATGTATGTGTCCCATAGACTTTAACGGAGTTAAATTTTTTGCCTGTTTGCATGTTCTGCTGTGAACCGAACAGGGGGGTATTCTGCCCATCCCTATTATCTACTGACTGCTTCACAGGGACCACACACTGAGTTGCTCATACTGAGTGGCACCCCTTTTCAGATTACACATATATATTATGTATATCTAGTGTGCACTCTTAAGCATTCACTGACTACTTACTGCAGAAAAGATACTGCACTATTGTTTATCCCTCCGGATATGGTTTATTGCTAATATTGTTCATTGTTAGATTTGAACACCTGTAGCATAATTGCTGAGTCTGAGCTGCTACAACCTAATGCTCATAACGGTTAACTGAGAGTGAAAAAGGTTTTCTTCTGCAATCTATTTTTTTTATGTAAGGTTAATTATTCCTAACTGGGGAGAATATGTGTACCTTACTTGCAGTTAAGCAGTTTGGTGTCCATTTCCTGATGCCTTATCATAGCTGTGTGAAGGATACTGATATTTATGCTTGTATAGATATTCACAGCAACCCACTTTATTCAACCAGGTGTGTTAGTGGTGGAGAAGCTATTCACAGAGTCGCAGAGTATGAACAGAGAACCCCCCGTATATACAGTTGAGGGCTCTTGAGGGAACTACTGAAGTAGTTTGCTGTGAACTTATCAAGAAGCTAAGCACAGCATGGTGCCAATCCCTCCCACTAGCCTTGATCTGCATGCATTGTATAGAGAAGCCCAGAGACCCTGTGATGACATCACTGGGTCTAAAATAGGGAATTTAATGAAAACACACAAGATTTAAAAATGGCATTAGCATTATATTGAGGGAGAGGAAGAAATCAGGATAAGGCAAAATGTAAGAAGATTAAACATTGACATTAAATACTATTTTAGAATGCACTTTTTCCACTGCAGTGCTAATTTTCAATTTTTGTATACATATTTCTTTAATTGCAAGAGTCATAGAAGTTTGGGAATTGCTGGAAAAGTAAACCTTTTACTTAACCTTAATTTGGTTGTAAATAAACCCATGACCAATCACCTGTGCATTAAATTATAAAATGGAGACCAGCTGTTCCTTTCATGGCAGCCATTAGCCACTTTTGCTACTTAACTGCTTGGTTGCCCCTTTTATGGTTGCACAAATAAGGGCTGCTTTTTAAGCAGAGCTATATCTATTAAAGGTTAAATAACTTCTTCAGTAAAGAAATAAGGTAGGCCGTACCTCCTGCTTCATCCCTGGACAGTTAAATGAGACCAAATTGTACCATTTGAGCTATTACCATCAAGAGCCCTTACAAATCCAATGCAGTGGGCTGCAATGTGCTAAGAGAAACTTAGCCAAGACCTGCAGACTGCCGAAGAGTACTTAGACATAAGCTAAGGGGAAGAATGGTAAAAATCCTCAACTGGGTAATTAGAGTCAGTGGGAAAGCTGTCCGCAAACTGCAGGCCTTTCATTCCCCTCCCTGTTATTTCAACACGATTGGCAGGTGCTGCTTTATACCAGGGGTGAGGTGAGGCCCCAGAGTCATAACTCACAATGAAAAATGATCATCAATTTTGCAGCAACCTCTGAGGGTGAACTGCCAGGCTGTTATTACTGGCATTATTAGTGTGGGATGTGGAGAAGGTGGCAAGGTGAAGGGAGAGAGAGACACAGAAAGAGGGAAAATAGAGGATGAAAGATGACTGTAGAATAAAGAACACTAAAAAAGTAAAAAGTTCTCCAAAAAAATTACTTTGGTAACATGCTGGGCTTTCTGTTGCATGAAGCAATGAATAAAAATATGCAGCCCCTGTTTAAAAGAAAAAACACAACATTGCTAATTGCCAAAAGCCTGACAGCTGCCACATGACCACTTGGATTATTGCTAACTGCTAAAATAATTTGACTATGATTAATCATGTTGTAAATATAATTAATTCCCACTACCAAAGACAATAGAAATTATTCATTCTCTCCATCCCACCACAAGCAGTCATTTGTAAATATATACTCATATCTTTCCCCTCCCTCCAGATACAGTGCAATATACTATTCTGCTGCATCACCAGCACTTATTTGTAATCTACCCCCAAACAGCCACTTCACCCCCCTGCCCTTTGCCTCATCTCCCCCCCCCCCCCATATGTTAAATTTCTACTCTGCAACATGAACCCTGCAGCTACACCATGCTCCCTCCTCCAGCCACCTAAGTTGGCCATATAGTAGTAGATTTTTGAATGACATTCCTACAAAAATCCTCATCAGTACATTTATTGACATGACGAATGTCATTTGAAAATAATTAAAAAAAGTTTTGCTTTTAATATTTGATTTAGGAGCAAACAGACTTTCCCAAACAAAAGCTGCTTTCATTGTTACAAATTTCTTGTTTCTAGAAACATTTTCCATTCTGCTACTTTGATTTTTTTTGTCACTGCAGTCAAAAACTAACTTCAATTTCACTCACCTAACATTAAAGCATCTGCCAACATTTTATTACTGTTTATATCCCTGCTTGAGATTTCTCCTCACCCCTTGGCCCAGTAACAAGGTTGTCAAGAGACAGGAAGCAGAGTAAACGCCTCAATAGGAACATCAACAGCAATAAAAACCTGACAGGGGACCTAACACTTCCTCTGCATCCATCTTCACTTGATGTGTGTTCTAAACTTCCTGTTTCATCTACAGGACAGGAAGAGATGGGACATATCCCTATTGGGTCAAAGATGACAATAACTAAATTTATTTATTTCAGGTACTTGTATAGCGCCATCAATTTACGCAGAGCTTTTACCTATACATTATACTTTCACATCAAATCAATCTGAAAGGCTTTCTATTCCTTAAAAAACATGAAAAATGTTGGCTTTACATATACTTTAATTTTCCTTGCACATAATTGGGTAACACAGGACACAGGTTCACTAATAACTAGCATTCACTTTACGCATAATTGGGTATCCTAGTGGACACAGGTTCACTATAAACTAACATTCACTTTTTAAAGTGAACTTACAACTTTGCTAGGTAAGCAGCCTCTACTTCTTTAATAACTCAACCCAACTCTGTGATGGTTAAATTGTGATTGCATGTCTGACCATTCTCTGTCCATAGCCAGCTTTAGTGTACTATTACATTTTGAACACTTGTGTGGTGTACAGCATGGTTTTTCAAATTTGGGCAGAGTATTAAGCATTTGTCTAAGGGCTGAACACACAGCTACTGGTATATGCTAGGCAGACAATGTGCTGAAGTGCTGACCTCGGCGCATCACACGGTTCTCAGCTGTCCGGGACTCTCCCTCCTCATTGGCTGAGAGAGCAGTAGGGTGCCATTGGGTGCCTCTGCTGTCAATCAAAGTCAGTGAGCCAATGAAAAGAGAGGGGGTGGGGCCGAACCATGGCCCCTTGTCTGAATGGACACACAGAGCAGCAGCTCAGGTGCCACCATAGCAAGCTGCTTGCTGTAGGGGCACTTGGCAAGAGGGAGGGGCCAGGAGCACCAGCAAGGGACCCAAGAAGAGGAGGATCTGGGCTGCTCTGTGCAAAACCACTCACAATAAGCAGGTAAGAATAACATGTTTGTTATTTTTAAATGAAAAGAAAAACATGACTGCAGTATCTCTTTAAGTTCTTTTCAAGCAGTGGTGTTGAAGTGCAATGCTTTCAGCTACAGCTCGCTGCGCTGAAAAAAAAGTATCGCAATGCAGTGGTGTGAACTGACACTATAGGAAACAAGGCAAATTGTCTCTTCTTTGTGTTGGGACTACACATCCTAAAGCAAATGGTGTGAATGGGCCCTAAGATGTTATTTGAGATTTGTGACTTTAACCGGTTCCCGATCTGCTCACACAGATATACTGCAGCAGAATGGCTCCCCTGGGCGAAACTTCGTACGAGTAAGTCCTTCCGCTTTTTGGCCACCAGAGGGCATGCACCCACTGCACAGTGGGGGACCCGATGCGTATGGCGGGCACGATCGCCGTCGACCACTTGCGATCGCGTGCACGAGCGCCAGCACGGGGATTTGTGTGTGTAAACACACAAATCCCTGTGCTGTCAGGGAAGAGGAAACATATCGTTTGTTCCTACTAAGTAGGAAAAATGATATGTCTCCTCTCCTAGTCACTCCCATCCCCACACAGTTAGAGCACACCGAGGGAACACACAGTTAACCCCTTGATCGCCCCCTAGTGTTAACCCCTTTCCTGCCAGTGACATTTACACAGTAATCAGTGCATATTTATAGCACTGATCGCTATATAATTGTCAATGGTCCCAAAAAAGTGTCTGATCTGTCCATCACAATGACGTAGTACCGCTAAAAATCGCATATCCCCGCCATTACTAGTGAAATTTAAAAAAATAATAAAAATGCAAAAATGCCATAAATCTCTCCCATAGTTTGTAGATGATATAACTTTTGCGCAAACCAATCAATATACGCTTATTGCGATTTATTTTTTTTTACCAAAAATATGTAGAAGAATATATATTGGCCTAAACTGATGAAGAATTTTTTTTTTTTTAATTGGGGATATTTATTATAGCAAAAAGTAAAAAAAATTTTTTTTTTTTTTCAAAATGATCACTCTTTTCTTGTTTATAGCTCAAAAAATATAAACCGCAGAGGTGATCAAATACCACCAAAAGAAAGCTCTATTTGTGTGAAAAAAGACGCAAATTTTGTTTGGGTACAGTGTCGAACGACCACGTAACTGTCAGTTAAAGCGATGCAGAGCCAAATTGTAAAAAGTGCTCTGGTCAGGAAGAGGGTAAAATCTTCCGGGGTTGAAGCTGTTAATGTAACACTTTGAAAAAATCTTTATGTATGATCCATATACATTGATTCCTAAATGTATGCTTTGACAGTACTAAATGAACCAAAAAGCTAAGTATTACTGGACAGTGTTAATAACTGTATCAGTAAGCTGCAGTGTATGTCCACCTAATAAGCAAGATACAATATTATAGCCATGTCTGATTTTGAGTTTAATCTTTCCTGCTTTTCCTGGCGGCTTGCTGAACATTATCTGAATTAGGCTATTAGCAAAGCATTATTCAGCGTGTGTGTTAATCTCTACCTTGCTGACTCCTGACAAGGACAGCCTGCGTCAGAATCAGCAGCCTGAGCCTGAACTGACTGCAATGTAATCAAGCCACTCTCTGATAGCACTACATCACTCTACAAAATAACATTTATCAAACCTTCTCATTATCTTTGCCTTAGAGGTAAAAATAACAGCTGAATAACATTGTAGAAAAACTTGCTTTAGGCGAACGTCTGATCCACCCCATAGGCCAACACATTTTTCTTCATGAAAGGGTTTTATTTTGTGCAATGTGACTTTTTGTGTAGATGTTGGCAATTATTCCATATATTTAGGATACATACCAGCCAAAATGTTCATATTTTGTATTAAATGGTAACTTCACCATTTATCTATATTTCTAGTTCAGTCTTCAGCCATTTTGCTATATTCTAAAAAACAACGCCAAGGTGATCAAATACCACCAAAAGAAAGCTCTATTTGTGTGAAAAAAACGATGCGAATTTCATTTGGGTACAGTGCCGAACGAACGCGCAATTGTCAATTAAAGCGATGCAGTGCCAAATTATAAAGTGCTCTGGTCAGGAAGAGGGTAAAATCTTCTGGGGCTGAAGCGGTTATATATGATTTGATTGATTAAACCAATTAACTTGTTTACTTAGTGATATAAAAATGATTGGAAAATCAACACAAGTTTACAGTTCAGAATGATATCTCCTATAGGAATGGTATCAATATCTAAATGGCAATCACATATCAATATTAAACATTCAACAGTGAGGACTATAATCTCTGTACACAGCAAAGCACATACTATGCCTATGTGAACAGGTTACAGAAAGATAGAGAAATGGCTCTTATTGGTGTCAGACTCCTCTCTTCTGTTCCTCAATATGTAGACGCAGAAAATAAATACAATGTATAGAACCTTTGGCAGTAAGAAACTGTATTGAAATTCAACCTGCTCTTTCAGAGAGTTCTGGGTGAATTGTAGTTCTGTGAGCTCAGCAGAAATGAATCCCTGAAGTGGGAAAGGAGGTGAGACGTAGTCCTGTATTACTGTTAGGCAATCCGGTTGATCTTCAGCTAGGAATTTTTGAATGGCACAGCAAAGCAACCTGAATCAATTAATGGTGAATAGACAAAGAAGCAAATCTTCATGTGTGGAACGAACTGCAAGTGGAATCACAGTGATCACTGACTTAAAGATGTTGCCCTCTGTAGAACTACAAGTAGATGCAGGGTGATAAAAGGTAGAGATGTCTGTATATAGTGTCTATGATGTTTAGCCTAGGTCCCTGGTACTAAGGCTGATAGATGGTGCAGAAGGCAATGGTGGCTATATACAGTGTCTATAATGTTGGGCTATTGCCCGCTCACCACACTGGAACAAGAGATGATGATGATGGTGGTTGTCTCTCAGGAATGTAACTCAGGAGATGGTGTCCAGCCTCCGCTGCACTGCGCTACAGCTTACCTGAATTTTATGTCAACGCAGGATAGATGGAATAGGAGTGACCTCCAGGCTGCTGCCGAGCAGCTAAGGGGTGCTGCCCACAGATGTCCCTCCGAATATCCGCTGGATGGTTCTGCTGGTGCAGGCCGCTACTCAGCTGCAGCGCACACCGTCACAGAATCCCTGCACACCGTCACAGAATCCCTGCACTCAGGTCCCAAGAGAGCATGCCAGGTCTCAATCCCTTTCTTTTATAGTCTCTCCCAGCGATTGCCCCTTTCAATAATTTCTGAATGTTCCAATGGTTGTCATACACACTTTGATAAATTATTGATTTCTTTTTCATTCAATTGGTTCCAAATGATCAATCTATAGTCGACAAGCCATTCCATTGATAGTTTACACATGGGAAAGTTGATTTTGATTGATGGTTAAGATACAATTATTACAATCGTAAGTTAAAGGAGTTGTAAAGGCAGAAGGTTTTTTATCTTAATGCATTCGATGCATTAAAATAAAAAACCTTCTGTGTGTAGCAACCCCCCCAGCCCCCCTAATACTTGAGCCCCATCTCTGTTCAACAATGTCCATGAGTCTCTAGGCCGCCTGGGACTCTATGCATTAAGATAAAAAACCTTCTGTGTGTAGCAACCTCCCCAGCCCCCCTAATACTTACCTGAACCCCATCTCTGTTCAGCAATGTCCATGAGTCCCTCGGCCATCTGGGACTCTTCCTCCTGATTGGCTGAGACACCGCAGCTGCACCATTGGCTCCCATGGCTGTCAATCAACATCAGTTAGCCAATCATGAGCGAGCGGGGCCGAATGGACACACAGAGCAGCAGCGCAGCTTTGGTGCCCCCATAACAAGCTGCTTACTGTGGGGCACGTTAGATCAGATTCTAACAAACAGGGAGGGCCACACACAGATCAAAATTCGGCTGGTGCTTGCTCCATCGGTCAAATTTCAACCTCTTAAATATTATTATTATTATTAGTAAACAGGATTTATATAGCGCCAACAGTTTGCGCAGCGCTTTACAACATGAGGGCAGACAGTACACTTCCAATACAAATCAATACAGGAGGAATCAGAGGGCCCTGCTCATTAGAGCTTACAATCTAGAGGGGAGGGTCAAGTGGAAACAAAAGGTAATACTGTGGGGGGTGAGCTGATGGAGAAAATTAAAAAACAGTTGTTAGGTGTGGGTAGAGTAGGCTTCTCTGAAGAGAAGGGTTTTCAGGGATCGTCTAAAAGCTAATAGAGTAGGAGATAAGCGGACTTATATGCAAACTTACTAAGTGCAAGCATTCTTTGGAATGATCATAGAATGTTAAGATGACATTTTTATTGTTGGTAAGATACAAATATGAATGCCAGCAACATTTTATTGGACATTGCAGCATGTCATATGTGTTGGTATTCTGTATTATGTACTACAAGCATGCTGTAACCGCTTCTTATCAAATATTAATGGCATTGATGCTATTTCTTGCAAAAAAACTCCTGAGGAAGCAGACATTTTAGTCTGTGAAACACGTAAAGCAAAGTACTTTCCACCTATCAATTAATTCAGCAAAACCTGTGAGATCCAGTATGAACTGCATTGATTAAGCTATAAGAGAATTTCATAATGGCTCATGCCAGAATAAGTACTCTTTTGCATGAGTTATATTGCATATAAGAAAAGCGTAAATTGAATTTCAAATTGCAACACATACTAAGCCACAGTATTCTTTAATAAACAGTCAAAGACTAGTTGATTTTTTTTAACACAACTGTGACATTAAAAAAGATGAAGAATTTTTTTTATATTGAGGTTTCTATGATAATTTGGGATACAGTGCATATAATAATTGTGGACTGGCTGACACATACATACCTTTGTTTTAAATTCGAATTGCCACTAAAACATTTTTTGGGGTTTGGTTATAGCATGTGACCCAACAGAGGTTTTAGTTGCCTTCACTAAAATGTGTTATTGATAAATCTATTCCTGTTGGGAAGATTTCCCCTTGTATCCTGTCCTGGTGACAAGAAATCTGCCCAATAGGATCACAGCAACAAATACTTAAAATCATTTCTAATTGTTGCCTCTTGAAATCTGACTTTTGCATGCACTAATGCCCCTTATTCCACCCCAATAATGCCCAGTCTAAGGCTCTAATTGTTGTATTGCACTGTTTTTGAACTTACATCCTCTTATCTTAGAGCCCTTTCACACTGGGGCGGTTTGCAGGCGCTATTGCGCTAATAATAGCGCCTGCAAACCGACCCGAAAGTGCCGCTGCCTTAATTCCAGTGGGAAAGCCCCGAGGGCTTTCCCACTGGAGTGATGCGCTGGCAGGACGGTAAAAAAAGTCCTGCTAGCAGCATCTTCGGAGCGGTGAAGGAGCGGAGTATATACCGCTCCTTCACCGCTCCTGCCCATTGAAATCAATGGGACGGCGCGGCTATACCGCCGGCAAAGCGGTATATTTAGCGGTATATTTTAGCGGTGGTATTTAACCCTTTCTCGGCCGGTAGCGGGGGTAAAACCGCCCCGCTAGCAGCCGAATACCGACGGTAAAACGCCGCTAATAATAGCGGCGTTTTACCGCCGACACCCGCCCCAGTGTGAAAGGGCTCTTACAGGAAGAGGAAAACAGGGATTTTAGAACATAATAACACTTTTACGATGTTTAAAACAGAGTTCCACCCAAAAGTGGAACTTCCGCTTTAAGCACTCCTCGCCCCCTTACATGCCACATCTAGCATGTAATTTTTTTTTGGGGGGGTGTGACTAGTTTTGAGTGGGACTTCCTACTTCCGACTACGGTCCACCTGTCCCACGGTCCAGCAAGGCTCGCTTTGCTGGACCATGGGACAGGTGAGTGTCTTTTGTAGCTGCTGACTTTTTATAAACAAAAAGAAGCCTGAAACTCCGCTTTAATGCTATCGAAATAAACTAAAACCTATTTGGCAAAGCTTTATACTTCTGTCTTGCTGATGCTGACTCCTGCTATGTCCTATGATCTGGGCTGCCCGTCATGACCTTGGCTTGTATGACACTGCTGTTTGTAATATGAATTGGATTTGATGCTTAAACCTTTTTGTCTTTTGGTATTGATCTCTGGTAAGTTTTCATTATTGCTTCTAGATTGTCCTTCTGATATCAGACTCTACTCATCCAGCTATTATAATAGTGTTCATAGGACTTTGGGGGCAGCTAAGTACAGGCTGGCTTACAGAGCCTTATAGGAAAGGCTAAAGAAGAAAGAGGTTATATTATCTAACCTAGGGATTATTTTTCTAGGTGGACCAATGGGGGGGGGGGGGGGGTTAGCTCAAGTGAGGATCACTTTCCCTGGGAAAAGGGCAGTCCAAATAGCAGGTCTTTCCTAAAAGTCTGACTTGTGTATGTTTTTTTTGTTTGTTTGTTTGTTTGTTTTTTTTTAAAGGTTGCAAGCAAAACAAATAGCACAAAACAGAAAATAAATCCTTGCAATCCAAGCACTAAATAAACAGCACAGATTCTTCTCTGACAGGTAAAGGGCTTCTCCCCATCACCAACAAAAAAACAAGTATTTTACAATTTCTAACTTTAAAGTGGATGTCCATGCAAAATCTAAAATCCCTGAATCTATAGACACCAGGGATTTAACACTAGCCTCTCTACCCCTGTAAAGAAAAAAAACGAGTCTACATACCTTTTTTGGAAGCTAATCAGACCCGCTCCGACCGGATCCCACACTGAGCTGTCAGCCACGGCTTCTCTGTGTAGGTGGGTGCAGAGGAGACTGAGGACAACGGGTGACGTCGCTTCCCATTCATTTCACAGCCGTTGTTCTCCATATCCTCTGCAGAGCTTCCGGAGCTGGAGATCAGGTCAGAGCGAGTCAGATCGGCTTCCAAAAAGGTATGTTTACTCATCTTTTCTTTACAGGGATAGCGAGGTTAGTGTTAAGCCTCGTACACACGATCGGATTTTCCAACGGGAATTGTGTGATGACAGGCAGTTGGCGGAAAATCCAACCGTTTGTATGCTCCATCGAACAATTGTCTGATTTTCCACGGACAAATGTTGGATAGCAGGCTTTAAAATTATCCGCGGAGAAATGTCTGTTGTCGGGTTCTCCCAGCGTGTGTACACAAGTCCTTCGGACAAAAGTCCAAAGTACAAACACACATGCTCTGAAGCAAGGACGAGCCAGAAGTGGTTGATCTTGTAAACTAGCCTTCGTAATGCAGAATTAACATTTGTGACGTGGCAAATTATGAAATCTCGAAATGCAGGGCACAATTCTCTTCTACTTTAATGGGATAATAATCAAGCTGCTTTGCTGGTGATACTGATGAAGTTATTGCAAACGAATTTTCAAAGGCTTTTTTTTTTTTTTTTTGTGATGTCAAGAATAATACTGTTATGCTTGTTGTTTTTTTTTTTTTTTTTTTGGTGCAAGTTACCCCGACACCATTATCCTGTATTTTTTAAGATCAAAGATACAACTATGTTGGTGTCCCTTGTTAATTTTACATTGTATTTTTTTAAAATGTAACTGCCTACTCCCAAACTGTCATTTGAAGTAAAACACATAGCCAAGTATTATGTAAACAGGAAGATAATTTGGTGGGATTTTGTGGGTGCCAGGCAAATAGAAACATACACCAAATTAAAAAAAATATTTATCACATTTTATTAAACATAGAAAGAGTTTAAAAATTGTGCTGGCTATACATAAATAACGAAAACAGCAGTACACATCAAATTAGATGGTAAAGAGGGTCACTCAGCACTAATATCCCGACATGTTAGCCAAGTATTATTCTCCACAATTTTTTTATTGTGCATTAAAAAAATAAAACAAATAAAATTAGACATGCTATCTGCCAATAAAACTTAACCAAAAAGTGCATTCTATGCATTCAAAAATATAGAAACTATACCTAATCAAATCATTATTCAACCAAAAAATAAAATAAAAGCTTCATGCATGTGTCCTGCCTCTTAATATAGGGGGTAAACATTGCCTAGAGTTGGTGAAAGTAGGGGTCCGTCACTTGGAGATAATTCCGAAAATCGTCTGGATTATTCTCCTGGAGCTCCCGCAGCAAAGACATATGACATAATTGGTCACTATAAATAAAGCAACCAATTTTTGGTCCAAGAAATCCTCCTCCTCCTGTTCCTGGACTGGACTTAGGTCAAAGCAATAACTCCAAGGCCAATAATAAATAACACGTTACCGCCTCTGTTTCCGCAACATGGCTGGTTGACGAACGGCCGTTCAGAAACTAACTGAAAAGTGCGAAATGAAAAGCGCGAATCAACACTCACCAAACTTCTACTAACAGCACAAAGGGTGGCGTCTGACAATTGAACTTCCTCTTTTTCGGCTCGTAGTATGTCTAGTACGTCACTACGTTCGTGTTTGTTGGCCGAAAATTCTGTACCATTTGTATGCAAGACAAAATCTAGGCACATGCCTTCGGACAAAAGTCTGAGGTTTTGTCTGTGGAAAATCTGATCGTGTGTATGAAGCTTTAGATCCCTGGTGTCTATGGATGCAGGGATTTTTGATTTTGCATGGACTTCCACTTTAACAATTTCTACATGTAGCACTCTCTCTCAGATAGATTTCCTGTGTCCCAGGCCATAGCACCCTCTTGCTCTAGCCCTTCCTTCTTTATCCCACCTTCTTCTGGTCAAAAGTGGGAAGCAAAACCTGGCCCAGATTCTAGACTGCCAAGGTGGCCCAGATAACATGGACTGGATTCCACCATAGTTTCCCACATATGAAAGCATTCAAAGTGAAACATACAGTCCCTCATTTCATTAATTTCAATCCTTTCATTATGTTACACCAACTTGAAATACTGCTTAATATTATTTAAATAATATTTATTGTGAGGCATATCGAAGGATTTTTTTTTTTTTGCATTTATTAGAAACACCTTAATTTGATATTGCTCAAGATATTCCAAGATTTTTTTTTATTAAAGTGGTTGTAAAGGCAGAAGTTTTTTTTATTTTATTTTTTATCTTAATGCATCCTATGCATTAAGATAAAAAGCCTTCTGTGTGCAGCAACCCCACCTAATACTTACCTGAGCCCCATCTCAAGCCAGCAATGTTGCACGAGAGACTCGGCTGTCTCCCTCCTTAATGGCTGAGACAACAATGAAACATCACTGGCTCCCACTGCTGTCAATCAAAGTCAGTGAGCCAATGAGGAGAGAGAGGGGGTGGGGCCAGGCCACGGCTCCATGTCTAAATGGCTGCTTGCTATGGGGCACTCAACAGGAGGGAGGGCCCAGGAGCAAGAGGGACCCAAAAATAGAGGGATCCGGGCTGCTCTGTGCAAAGCCACTACACAGAGCAGATGAGTATGACATATTTAATATTTTCAAACGAAAAAAAAAAATACTTTTTTTTTAGTCCAAAACATAATAAATGTTAAAAAAAGTAACCGCATAACTTCAGTGCCTTTACATTTATTAACCAGAAAAAAAACTTTAAGGACTCTTTTACTTTTGCCATTGAGGGGGGTAAAACCCTTTGAGCCATGTTTTTATCACCCTTCAAGGATTCACCCTATTGCTGCTGAGGCAGCTGGCAGGGTTATACACATGATATGGAAGCAACAGTAATTATAGCCCCTGTCGTGCTCGTTGGATGGTACCATCAAGTGAATGGAGCCACTCTGTAATTAGCCTGCATCTGCGCACAACACTTGCAGTTGCGGCACAGGTGTCAGGTAATTAGCAGATTCAAACAGGCAGTGTGGTGACGACAAAATGCCTCTTTACTGCCTGCCTATTGCTGTCTGAAGCGTAATCTAAATGTGGATTGCACTTCAGACTGTAAAGTAAGTCTAAACAAGGCCTTAAAGTGAATGTAAACCCAATTCATAAAATTTGATCTGGGCACATATATCAGCAGTGTTTTCTTATCTCTCTCCAAAGCCCTGAGTCCCATATCTTTCTGCTGTTTCGTTCTTCTGTTATCAGTATAACTTCTGACAAGTTCTCCGACATGGGAGATAAAACCTGCCTACATTTTGTGTCAGGGTGGGTGCTATAAATAGATTAGCAGATAACTGGTCTATTCAAAGCATAGCTCTGCAAGTCTCTGTCTATGTGGAGAGGGGGTGTGTGCCTTTCCTCCAATCAAGTGTCACACAGTGTATGCCCAGACTTTCAGTGCTGAACATTTCTAACATGATGTGCACTTTCTAAAAAATATAGCAAGCTGAAGACAGCAGATATACATGTAAAAATTATGTAGAGAGATTTGTTTTATATCTGTGCATCATCTGAGGCTATTCACTTTACTGGGTATATGAGCGTTTACATTCACTTTAACTTCTTCCCAGCCATAGGATGTACATGTATGTCCTTGGGATGAAGCAGTTATACCAGGGCCATGGCTGCAGCTACAGTCATGACCCCAGTATCTTTTTTTCAGCTGGCGATTCTGAAAAATGTAAAAGCAATCCAAGTGGCTAAATAGCCTTCCGCTGGCTTATCACAGAGATGGCCAAGGACCGGAACTTCCCCGATCATCTCTATGGTCTAAAAAACTGGAAGCGATAATTATGTCACTATTGGTTTTGGTCTAATGTGAATAGGCTGGTACAGGCCTGTAAAAGCACAAATACACACAGCCAATGATGGTCGCTGCCGCTCTGCTCACTGGAGCTGAATAAACAATCAAGGGGTTAATATGGCGCACAATAGAGGTAGCCGAGTACATATAACTAAAAATGGAGGGGGAAGGGGGTGGGTTGGGGGTTCCTGAGAGGGGGAACTTGGTGTTGTTAGTTAATGTTTCACAACAAGTTCAGGTATTAGTCCATGTAAGGATAAAATGATGCTGAATAAATGGAAGGCAGCCAGTCTATAAAAGCTAGAGCAAGCTCTGGAACAATAAAAAAGAAAGAAGGACGGTGCCCTCTAAGTGCAGCATGTATGTTAAAAATCTTTATTACAATAGATAAAAACACTCACATTTGAGTTGCTAAAAACCAGCATGTAAAGTAGTTTCATCCCCGTGCTCTCGGGGGATGTGGGTGTCACGGGCCAGTGGGGGGGTTCCTGGGATGTGAGTCCTGTGACCTGGGTCCTGGTAGCTGTTCCGGTGGTGCCAAGAATCCTCAGAGCCTCCAGGCGGCCAGGATGTCGGTCATGGATCCTCCGTGGAGCGCCGTGCTGACCTGCGTCTTCCCTTCCGGGAGCGGGGTGAGGCGGGCGGTGCTTCGCGTTCGGAGCATGCATGCTCCTTCATCAGGCTATGCTGGTGGCCATATTCAGTGTGGGAATTTTTACCATAGGCACTGGGAGGGGTGGAGAGGTAATTGAGAGGAGGGCGGGAGTATGTAAAATGATTGGGCGCGTAGGTAACCATGGAGATGGGGTGTACACAATGTGGAAGGGGAGTGAAGGGAGACGGGGAGTGGGTGGGGCGGGGAGTGAGGAGGGGGGAAAGGAGATATGCAAATGAGTATGTTGTGGTAAGAACATATATATGTGTGTGTATATGGATATGCGATCCATATACACACATATATGTTCTTACCACAACATACTCATTTGCATATCTCCTTTTCCCCCCCTCCTCACTCCCACCCCGCCCACTCCCCGTATCCCTTCACTCCCCTTCCACATTGTGCACACCCCATCTCCATGGTTACCTACGCGCCCAATCATTATACATAGTCCCACCCTCCTCTCAATTACCTCTCCACCCCTCCCAGTGTCTATGTTATAAATTCCCACACTGAATATGGCCACCAGCATAGCCTGATGAAGGAGCACGCATGCTCCGAACGCAAAGCACCGCCCGCCTCAGCCCGCTCCCGGAAGTGAAGACGCAGGTCAGCACGGCGCTCCACGGAGGATCCATGACCGACATCCTGGCCGTTCGGAGGCTCTGAGGACCCTCGGCACCACCGGAACAGCTACCAGGACCCAGGTCACAGGACTCACATCCCAGGAACCCCCCCACTGACCCGTAACACCCACATCCCCCGAGAGCACGCGGATGAAACTACTTTACATGCTGGTTTTTAGCAACTCAAATGTGAGTGTTTTTATCTATTGTAATAAATATTTTTAACATACATGAGGGCGCCGTCCTTCTTTCTTTTTTATTGCTTACTGGAGCTGGCCTGCTTTCCAAGTGCCAGAACCAGAAATTACATCACATCGTAAACCAGATATAATGAACATGTTACCGTCTCTACATGTTTCACCATCACGGTGTCCTCAGGAAGCTTCCTGAATTAACATGAAGAAAAGGAGAAACAGGCATCTAGTATAGGGCACTATTTCTGTTCACATTGTGGTGTGGGACTTTTTCATTGTTAACCACTTCCATACAGGGCATTTTCACCCCCTTCCTGCCCAAGCCAATTTTCAGCTTTCAGCACTGTCGCATTTTGAATAACAATTGCGCGGTAATGCAACACTGTACCCAAATGAAATTTTTATCATTTTTTTCCCCACTAATAGAGCTTTCTTTTGGTGGTGTTTGATCACCCCTGCAGTTTTTATTTCTTGCGCTATAAATAAAAAAGTAGTGACAAGTTTGAAAAAAAAACACAATATTTTTTACTTTTTGCTATAATAAATAGCCACATTTAAAAAACAAAAAAAAACAAATGTTTTCCTCAGTTTAGGCCGATACATAATCTTCTACATATTTTTGGTAAAAAATATCGCAATAAGCGTATATTTATTGGTTTGCGCAAAAGTTATAGCGTCTACAAAATAAGGGGATAGATTTATAGCATTTTTATTTATTTATTTATTTTTTTACTAGTAATGGCGGCGATTTGCAATTTTTATCGTGACTGCGATATTGCGGCGGACACATCGGACACTTTTGACACATTTTTGGGACCATTCACATTTATACAGCGATCCGTGCTATAAAAAGGCATTGATTACTGTATAAATGTGACTGGCAATGAAGGGGTTAACCAGGAGTGTTTACATACACAGATCCAAGGTCCTGCTCAGTTACCGGGCAATCACGGGTGCCCGGCGGACATCGCGGCCGCCGGGCACATGCATCGGGACCTGAGTGGGGGCCTGGAAGGCCGTTACGTCATATGATGGCGGCCCAGGATAACAGCTGCACTGTCCTGCCCTCATATAACGGTGGGCGGGCAGCAAGTGGTTAATGAGATTTTGGACTATTATTCAATATTATATATGTGTAACTTAGTATTTCTATAAATTTAGAGTGTAAGCGCCTGACCTCTTTCTTAATTTTATGCACATATTGTGTGACATAAAAAAATGTAACACCCATTATTTTATTCTCTAGGGCCTCTACATATATTATGTTTGGGGGTTCTAAGTAATTTTTTTTTTTTTTTAGCAAAAAAGCTGATTTTTACATTTTATGTGAGAAGTGGTTATACTGTATAGGGATGAGCCGAACACCCCCCTGTTCGGTTCGCACCAGAACATTCGAACAGGCAAAAAATTAGTTAGAACACGCGAACACCGTTAAAGTCTATGGGACTCGAACATGAATAAGCAAAAGTGCTAATTTTAAAGGCTTATATGCAAGTTATTGTCATAAAAAGTGTTTGGGGACCTGGGTCCTGCCCCAGGGGACATGGATCAATGCAAAAAAAAGTTTTAAAAATGGCTGTTTTTTCGGTAGCAGTGATTTTTAATAATGCTTAAAGTGAAACAATAAAAGTGTAATATCCCTTTAAATTTCATACCTGGGGGTGTCTATAGTATGCCTGTAAAGGGGCGTATGTTTCCCGTGTTTAGAACAGTCTGACAGCAAAATGACATTTCAAAGGAAAAAAAGTCATTTAAAACTAACAGATGACCCTTGTCCCCATCAACATGGGTGCTACCCCAAAGCACCCTCCCAATGTTGAGGGCATGTGGCATGGTACGGTTCAGGAGGGAGGGAGGGAGGGTGCTCTCTCGTGCTCCCTCTTTTCCTGCTGCCTGCCAGGTTGCATGCTCGGATAAGGGTCTGGTATGGATTTTTGGGGGGACCCCACGCCATTTTTAAAAAAAATTTTGGCGCAGGGTTCCCCTTAAAATCCATACCAGACCTGAAGGGTCTGGTATAGATTTTGAGGGGGACTCCCACACCATTTTTTTTTTTTTTAATTTTGGCCGGGGTTCCCCTTAATATCCATACCAGACCTAAAGGGCCTGGTATGGAATTTAGGGAGACCCCCCCCATGCCATTTTTTTTTAAATTTTGGTTCGGGGTTCCCCTGTGGGGAAATCCCATGCCGTTTTTATCAATGAACTTTTATGTGTATTGTCGGACCGGCAATTCCTTAATAGCCGCGAGTAGTTTTAAATGCCTTTTTTTCCTTTGAAATGTCATTTTGCTGTCAGACTGTTCTAAACATGGGAAACATGCGCCCCTTTACAGGCATACTATAGACACCCCCCAGGTATGAAATTTAAAGGAATATTACACTTTTATTGTTTCACTTTAAGCATTATTAAAATCACTACGGCCGTTTTTAGAACTTTTTTTTGCATTGATCCATGTCCCCTGGGGCAGGACCCAGGTCCCCAAACACTTTTTATGACAATACCATGCATATAAGCCTTTAAAATTAGCACTTTTGATTTCTCCCATAGACTTTTGTAGGGTTTTCTGCGGCTTTCGAATTTGCCGCGAACACCCCAAATTGTTCGCTGCTCGGCGAACTGGCGAACAGCCGATGTTGGAGTCGAAAATGAGTTCGACTCGAACTCGAAGCTCATCCCTAATACTGTATACCCCTCTCTGATTTAGTTTCACTTTGTTGCTAAGTACCACTGATTTATTAGCTAAGCCATCTGATTGCTGTTCAGTTGCTCATTGAACTTGCCCCAGTAATTATAACAGCACTCTCCCTGGACAGCAGTATGGTAGATAATGAAACATAGCCATTAATAATAATACATAGGAGTTGATTTACTAAACTGGAGAGTGCAAATTATGGTGCAGCTCTGCATAGGAACCTTTTGTCAAAGCTTAATTGAATAATCTGAAGTTAGAAGCTAATTGGCAACCATGAACAGCTGCACCAGATTTTACACTCTCCAGTTTTTGTAAATCAAGCCCATACTGTAAAGAGAGCCTGTCAAGTTTCAACTTTATAGTACCCAGCACCTACATGCCTAGAATTTATCTTCTTGCCTCTTTTCTGACTGGGAGCAGGAGAGAAGGGGGGACTGAAAACTTAAAAGAACAATCACCTAGCATAAGTAAAGTGGTCTTCAGCAGGGCAGGCCACAAAACTTTACTATACACAAAAGCTCCCCACACCAGTGCAGTCAGTTTCCAGTGCAGAAAAAAAGTAGAGCATGCTGCATTTTTTTCTGAACAGAACTGTACTGGAACCTAGCAAATTGTATCAAAAATGCACTAGAACTGCGTGTGGCATGAACTGTAAGCAAAAACTGATCTGGAACCTATCCGGAGTGCATTTTTGTGGTGTGAACTGACCCTAAAAATGTATGCACAGTGTTTTCCATGTATTCCAATGGCTCTAGTTCACACCAGTGCAGTCAGTTCCAGTCAGTTTCCGGTGGAGAAACTGACCAGAAACTGACTGGAACTGACTGCATTGGTGTGAACTAGAGCCATTGGAATACATGAAAAACAACGTGCATGCATTTTTAGTGCAGAAAAAAAGCGCATGGAACTGCAACTGGTGTGAACTGGCCCTAAGGCTTGATTCACTTCTATGAATGTTGCTTTTGAGCGTTTCTGCAGTGTTTTTTGTGGTGCTTGCTGCGTTTTTGAGCAGCGTTTTTACAGCGTAAATACCTTTGCTGCGGGACCATTATGGGGAACTGGTGACATATGTTAAAGATCATCTAACATAGCCGGTGTTATCTGAAGGACATGCTGGGGAGGTTCCAATGTTCAGCCTATACACTGGTGGAACCTCATTTATAGGATGCATTTTTACTTCCAGCTATATGCATTTTTGTTTCTCTGATTATACTTAAATCATGCAATTTTTGTATGTATTCATTATGCTGTGAATCTTTTTCATGCAACATCAAGTGCTTCGTTTTTGCATATAATTAGGGCGCCTTCTAATTCCCCTGAAGCCAATTACTGGGCTGAGTGTGACTACCATTTCCAGTGCTCTAGTGGTGTCTCCCTTGTGTCCTGGAATTCCTGCATGTGGTTTTATTCTCTGCATTATATCTATATACTTCCCTGATGAAGCCAATGTTTTGGGGAAACTAGTTGGGAATAAATGACTACGATCACCCTTCAACATCATTGGTGACGGTCAATACTTTGAACTGCACTTTTGTTTTTGTGTTCTTGAGATTTTTCCATGTATGTATGTTTAATGTACAATTTTTAGCTCTCTTTGATACTAATTAAAATAAATAAGATGATTTTACAATAAAATTGTTCTATCTTATTGGTGGTACCGTAATAATCCCATCCCCCCTCTTTTCCCCACATGAAAAACAACGTGCATGCATTTTTAGTGCAGAAAAAAAGCGCACAGAACTGCATCTGGTGTGAACTGGCCCTAAGGCTCGATTCACATCTATTCATGTTGCTTTTGAGCGTTTCTGCAGTGTTTTTTGTGGTGCTTGCTGCGTTTTTTAGCAGCGTTTTTACAGCGTTTTTGCCGCGTTTTGCGTTTTTTTTTTTTTACAGTTTTTTTAGACTGTATACAGTTTAAAAACAAAAAAAAAGGCAAAACGAGTCAAAAACGCTGCAAAAACGCTGTAAAAACGATGTAAAAACGCTGCAAAAATGCTGCACTTGCGTTTTTGATGCTGGTCCATTGAATTCTATTACATGCAAAACGCTACATTTTGCATGAAAAAAAGTCCCTGACCCTTTCCAAAAACGCAGAGGTACAAAAAGGCATTGATGTGAACATGTTCCATAGGAACCCATGTTAAAAAATTCCCATGCATTTCTGCAAAAAGCAAAATGCATCAAAAAACGCGCTATTGTGAATGGAGCCTTACAGAGCTCTCAACTTGAGATATATATATATATATATATATATATATATATATATATATATATATATATATATATATATATATATATATATATATATATATATAATAGATATACATATATCATATGACGTCCAACAGGATAACATGCTGCCGCGCGCCCGTCAGTCTGACACACCGCTCCACCGATCTTGGTAAAGAGCCTCCGGCGGAAGCTCTTTACCATGTGATCAGCCATGTCCAATCACGGCTGATCACGATGTCAATAGGAAAAGCCGTTGATTGGCTTTTCCTCACTCGTGTCTGACAGACGCAAGTAGAGCAGAGCCGATCGGCAGCTCTCCTGACAGGGGGGTCTGCACTGATTGTTTATCAGTGCAGCCCCCCCTCAGATGCCCGCACTAGACCACCAGGGAAGCTGCCTGGACCACCAGGGAAGTGGGCAACATGTGGATGGCCAGGTATGTACCCCATACCTATTCATCAGTGCCACCCATAAGTACCCATCAGTGCCGCCTATGAGTGCCCATCAGTGCCGCCTATGAGTGCCCATCAGTGCCGCCTACGAGTGCCCATCAGTGCGGCATACCAGTGCCACCTATCAGTGCCCATCAGTGGCGCCTATCAGTGCCCATCATCAGTGCCCGTCATTGAAGAAGAAAACGTACTTATTTACAAACATTTTTAACAGAAACAAAGAAACTTGTTTTTTTCAAAATTTTTGGTCTTTTTTTTATTTGTTGCGCAAAAAATAAAAACCACAGAGGTGATCAAATACCACCAAAAGAAAGCTCTCTTTGTGGGAACAAAATGATAAAAAATTTGTTTGGGTACAGTGTTGCATGACCGCGCAATTGTCATTCAAAATGCGACAGCGCTGAAAGCTGAAAATTGGCTTGGGCAACAAGGTGTCTAAGTGCCTGGTATTGAAGTGGTTAAACTAAAAAAACCTTCCCTACACCATCAGCCTACTTACTGCAATCATGATTTCCAGTGGCGGCTGGTGATAAAAAATTTTTGGGGGCACAAACAAACCCCTCCAGGTCCTTATCTGTAAACCCTCCAGCCTGGATTATCATGGCTCCCCTGATACCCGGTGTCTTCCGCATTCCAAATCCTCTGGGATGAAAAACTGGAAGTGACGCAATGGCGAATTTTGATTTACTAAAATCAAAAGTGGGAGGGCCACGTAAAACAAGCCAATTAGAGCCTCAGGCTCTAGTCACGTGCTTGTTGAAAACTGACAGAGCTAATAGACACTTATTAGTCCGACACCCCACAAAGTGCACTGCACACACATAGAACAATTTATTTTTAAATAAATGATAATATGACTTACATTTTTTAACTTTAAGATGTTAAAATAAATCGTTCTATGAACTTTGTGGGGGGCGCGGTGCTTCTGCACCCCTTATGGACCGATTCACCATTAATGATGTCCATGCTTCTGCAGGCAACCTCTGTGGATGTCTATATGGCCTATGGAATACTTCATATTCCCATCGCACACGTTCCTGGTATAAGCTCTAAAGGTTTGGGTGCTGTAGCAACAAACAGCTGGATACTGGTTCAAGTCACCACGTAGATATTTGCCAGCACACCAAGGATCATCACATGCCTCACGAAGGGGTCTTGCATGACTCCGAAACATTGCACCTTCTTGTGTTGTGATCATGCAATAAACTAAACCGTTTGGACGCAGCGTGGCAGCGTGGTATCGATACGCGTCAGGAGCACGGGACGCTGCCACACACTAGCTGGACGTGACGAGCTCGGCGCTCGTGGATGTTTTACCCCCCAGCTGTTTTTAAATGTAAGTGTACGAGTTTTAGAGATATTTTAATAAAGTATGTGTTAGACAGGATTATGCTATGTGCGGTTTCTGTTTTTTATATACCGCACTAAACAACTCTGCATAACGGGTGGTGGATTTGAAAGCGGGGATAGTCCCTCAGATGATCCAGAACTTGGGACTATACGAGCTCGGCGTTCGTGGGTTGAGGCGTGCGCTCATTGACTAAAAGTGAGTGCAAACCCCCCTCTCCTCTCTCCCACCTGTGCCTCTAAACCAAACGGTATCATACTATGTAGCATTCGCTCTTTGTTTTTTCATATATGATACACGGCAACATCAATCAACGTTATCTGCGGTATTGCTGAACTCCCCCGCCTGTGGAGCTTCTTTGGCATATGCTGTATACCTTACAGCCGTAAGGTAAGGGGCCTGGGAACACGAAGGTGCCCCCACCTGTCAGCACACTGGTTTCTTCCTTTCCCCTGATTCATTCAACATCGTATTCACATCCAGGATTGTTAAATTTGGTGGTGGGACTGCTGTTAGTTTGTGTCATTTTTTACTATTATCATTTTTTATTTTTATGGTATTTTTTTCGCCAAGTGTTGGCGGGACACCAACACCAATCACTGGGACTATTGTTTTATGGACACCTTTTCTCACTTTGTATTCACATTATTTATTATTTCATGTGTGGATTTATTTGTTGATTATTTTATATTTTTGCTACAGACAAGGTTCTAGTAATGTTATTGGAGGTATTTCTTATGTTATCACGATAGACTTTGGATTTATGCCTTTTTCCTAGTAGATTCACCTATCCTTGCATATGATTTTTGCTGGTATATATATATTTATTTTATATACACGTAAAAGCCAGTAAATTAGAATATTTTGAAAAACTTGATTTATTTCAGTAATTGCATTCAAAAGGTGTAACTTGTACATTATATTTATTCATTGCACACAGACTGATGCATTCAAATGTTTATTTCATTTAATTTTGATGATTTGAAGTGGCAACAAATGAAAATCCAAAATTCTGTGTGTCACAAAATTAGAATATTGTGTAAGGGTTAAATTTTGAAGACACCTGGTGCCACAAACTAATCAGCTGATTAACTCAAAACACCTGCAAAGGGCTTTAAATGGTCTCTCAGTCCAGTTCTGAAGCCTACACAAACATGGGGAAGACTTCAGATTTGACAGCTGTCCAAAAGGCGACCATCGACACATTGCACAAGGAGGGAAAGACACAAAAGGTTATTGCTGAAGAGGCTGGCTGTTCTCAGAGCTCTGTGTCCAAACACATTAATAGAGAGGCAAAGGGAAGGAAAAACTGTGGTCAGAAAAAGTGTACAAGCGATAGGGATCACCGCGCCCTAGTCAAGATTGTGAAAAAAAAAACATTCAAAAATGTGGGGGAGATTCACAAGGAGTGGACAGCTGCTGGAGTCAGTGCTTCAAGATCCACCACCAAGAGACGCTTGAAAGACATGGGTTTCAACTGCCGCATACCTCGTGTCAAGCCACTGTTGACCAAGAAACAGCGCGAAAACCGTCTCACCTGGGCTAAGGAAAAAAAGAGCTGGACTTGCTGCTGAGTGGTCCAAAGTCATGTTTTCTGACGAAAGCAAATTTTGCATTTCCTTTGGAAATCGAGGTCCCAGAGTCTGGAGGAAGACAGGAGAGGCACAGGATCCACGTTGCCTGAAGTCTAGTGTAAAGTTTCCACCATCAGTGATGGTTTGGGGTGCCATGTCATCTGCTGGTGTCGGTCCACTCTGTTTCCTGAGATCCAGGGTCAACGCAGCCGTCTACCAGCAAGTTTTAGAGCACTTCATGCTTCCTGCTGCTGACCTGCTCTATGGAGATGGAGATTTCAGGTTCCAACAGGACTTGGCGCCTGCACACAGCGCAAAATCTACCCGTGCCTGGTTTACGGACCATGGTATTTCTGTTCTAAATTGGCCAGCCAACTCCCCTGACCTTAGCCCCATAGAAAATCTGTGGGGTATTGTGAAAAGGAAGATGCAGAATGCCAGACCCAACAACGCAGAAGAGTTGAAGGCCACTATCAGAGCAACCTGGGCTCTCATAACACCTGAGCAGTGCCAGAAACTCATCGACTCCATGCCACGCCGCATTAATGCAGTAATTGAGGCAAAAGGAGCTCCAACCAAGTATTGAGTATTGTACATGCTCATATTTTTCATTTTCATACTTTTCAGTTGGCCAACATTTCTAAAAAATCCCTTTTTTGTATTAGCCTTAAGTAATATTCTAATTTTGTGACACACGGAATTTTGGATTTTCATTTGTTGCCACTTCAAATCATCAAAATTAAATGAAATAAACATTTGAATGCATCAATCTGTGTGCAATGAATAAATATAATGTACAAGTTACACCTTTTGAATGCAATTACTGAAATAAATCAAGTTTTTCAAAATATTCTAATTTACTGGCTTTTACCTGTATATACAGATATTGTGTTTGTGCTTATATTTTTATATTCTAATTGTATTTGATTATACACCCATAGTTGAGTTTGCCTCATTTCACCACGGTCACATGATTTTATTATTTTTTTAGCATAGTCCTACCCCCCTGCCGATCTCCACTCCTCCCCCTTCCCCCCTATTACAGCGCAGCCACTACCCCCTTATTACTACAATATTTTTTTTTTATCTGTTCTGGAGCAGTTTTTTGTGTGTTGCAGCAGTACTCCCTTAGTATAGGATTCCTCTGACAGCGCAGGAGTCTTCTACACAGTCTCATCTTTGATCTTTGTTTAGCCCATTATATATTTTAGTAATTCAAATCACATAAAGCAATCTGAAGTTTGAAGGATATCTCTACCAAAAAATGGAAGGTTAGATATATTAAAATCCTCTCAGTAAACCTGTTGCTTATTGAAAATAAAAGTACCTTGGCCCCAGCTTTCGACTCTTCCAGGAGGCACAGGAGATATACAGTGCTTTGAAAAAGTATTCACACCCCTTGACATTTTCCACATTTTGTCATGTTACAACCAAAAACATAAATGTATTTTATTGGGGTTTTATGTGATAGACCAACAAAGTGGTACATAATTGTGAAGTGGAAGGAAAATAACGCATTTGTATTCAGCCCCTCCGGAGTCAATGCTTTGTAGAACCACCTTTCGCTGCAATTACAGCTGCAAGTCTTTTTGGGGATGTCTCTACTATCTGCACATCTAGACAGTGACATTTTTGCCCATTCTTCTTTGCAAAATAGCTCAAGCTCTGTCAGATTGGATGGAGAGCATCTTTGAACAGAAATTTCAAGTCTTGCCACAGATCCTCAATTGGATTTAGGTCTGGACTTTGACTGGGCCATTCTAACACATGAATATGCTTTGATCTTAACCATTCCATTGTAGCTCTGGCTGTATGTTTAGGGTCATTGTCCTTCTGGAAGGTGAACCTCCGCCCCAGTCTCAAGTCTTATCTAACGGGTTTTCTTCTAAGATTGCCCTGTATTTGGCTCCATCCATCTTCCCATTAACTCTGACCAGCTTCCCTGTCCCTACTGAAGAAAAGCATCCCCACAACATGATGCTGCCCCCACCATGTTTCACGGTAGGGATGGTGTGTTCAGGGTGATGTGCAGTGTTAGTTTTCTACCACACATAGTTTTGCTTTTAGGCCAAAAAGTTCAATTTTGGTCTCATCTGACCAGAACACCTTCTTCCACATGTTTGCTGTGTCCCCCACATGGCTTCTCGCAAACTGCAAACAGGATTTCTTATTTCTTTTTTTCAACAATGGCTTTCTTCTCGTCACACTTCCACAAAGGCCAGATTTGTGGAGAGCACAACTAATAGTTGTCCTGTGGACAGATTCTCCCACCTGAGCTGTGGCTTTCTGCAGCTTCTCCAGAGTTACTATGGGCCTCTTGGCTGCTTCTCTGATTAATGCTCTCCTTGCCCAGCCTGTCAGTTTAGGTGGGCGGCCATATCTTGGTGGGTTTGCAGTTGTGCCATACTCTTTCCATTTTCGGATGATTGATTGAACAGTGCTCCGTGAAATATTCAAAGCTTGGGATATTTTTATAACCTAACCCTGCTTTAAACTTCTCCACAACTTTATCCCTGACCTGTGTGTTCCTTGGCCTTAAATTACACACAGGTGGACTCTATTTACTAATTAGGTGACTTCTGAAGGCAATTGGTTCCACTATATTTTAGTTATAAATCTAGATATTTATTTATAAAAAATGTTGAAAACCATTTATCATTTTCCTTCCACTTCACAATTATGTGCCACTTTGTGTTGGTCTATCACATAAAATCCCAATAAAATACATTTACATTTTTGATTGTAACATGGCAAAATGTGGAAAATTTCAAGGGGTATGGATACTTTTTTCAAGGCACTGTATTGCAAGGGTGCCTCACTCCCTCAACTGTGCCTCACTCCCTCATTGCAGGGGTGTATTTTCAAGGGATTTTCAGCCCCTAGCTATTCTAGAAGCAAGTTGTAAGGCATAATGACATCACTCGCACCTCTCAGGAGTGTTGAAACCAGGGCGAAATTATTATTTTTTTTTTTTATTAGCCGCAACTTTATTTTTTAAATACCTTTGCAGGTAAGTTTACTTTGGTGGATGGGGGTGGAATTGGGGGTCTTTGAATAGAGCAGACCTTCCATTTTCACAGAAGTTTAATTTAATCACAAATACCATGTATCTGATGTGATTACAGGAATAAGCTCAATGCCTAGGTACTTTTCCCCATCAAAACCACTCCAATGTATGCACCTGAAATAGGCAGCTGCTTAAAATCTATTGATCTGATTTATTTCTTTGAAACTCTTATTGGATTTAAATTGTGTGGATTTGCTTCTTTCCTTTCAGATAGAGAACAATTCAAAGCAGAATCTCCAGTGCATGCAGGAATGAAACACGCACTAATGTATTACATCCAGATGTCAGGTTTGCTTTAACACACAATAGACGAATGCTGAAACGGCTTCTCTTATTTTTAAAAACCCTCCCTAACAGGGATTTGGAGAAAAGTTTCCACTGGCCTGGGCCATGTATATTGTAGGATATGGGAACATTCCATGCTGTGCGGCACCATTATAGAGAGATACTAGACTACCACCTAGTGCTCACTTAAGAAATTTGCTTTATGGTTTCATAGCCCTAATTAAATTAAACATTCAGCATGCATTGTTCATTTTTTGTGTTCTATGTTTTGTATGGGGTCAGTTTGCTACTTTGATCCCAGACAAAACTATTTTATTTGCTGTGTTTCCAGATGTACATATTAATTGGTAATACATTAATTTACTACAAAAAAGCCAAAATCTAAAGATTTGTTTTTTACTCATCTGGTTTGTCATGAAACACTTTCTAAGTGTTGCTGCACTATAAAAAATACTTAAATAGAAGCTGAGCTTGCAAAGAAAACGCCTAAGTCCTCACGCTACTGGGTGTTTATCCCTGGTGTCAGGCAACCTGAGGCCAGGTGACAGATGTACACTGTGGGGATCAGGAGTGCACTGCAAGGTAGTGAACCCTACGGCTGACTGCTGCGGATGGGAGTCAGGGTGGTAAAGGAAGGCAGGGCCGCTGGAACTCCAACACGGATCCCACCGGGGGTTAGAGCGTAAGATTCCCTAGGGCGCGGAGTCTAATGCCACGTACACGCAAGCAGAATTTCCGACAGAAAGAGTCCAATGGGAGCTTTTCATTGTATATTCCGATCGTGTGTATGAATGTGAGAGAAAACACTGCGCTAACTAGAATGAAGAAATGAGCAGCTACATACGGTGTGACAAAAACATTGCAAAAAATAGTGAGAAAATGTAGCGCATGGTTAACATACATAAATATTGTAATAATGATGTAAAACAATAAAGTCCATATAACCACAAGTCCTTCGACAAAATGTGATAGACTAAATATGTGACAAACAAAAATCTGAACTGCCAAAAGCAAAAAGGTAAGTGATGTAGTGTCCAGGTGTGTGTAAATATGGATACACCAACTCAGGATGGTGGGTTTCAAAGTGTTAACAATGGCTATGTCGATCCGTACGTGAGAACAACATCAGGTGGAAACAGCATCAATGGATGAGTAGTAAGTGCATGCTCTTACCGGATCAGGTGGATTCCACTGTCAGTGACATGGAGTCTTAAAGGCAATGTGCCACACAAGGCAGATGTGAAGAAATCCAGGTGGTTGAAACCTCTGAGGCGAACTCCACGTAAACTCCAGAAATCATACAGGTCGACCGTCACTCCTGGAACTCACGACTGGAATCTTGAAGGTGGGGTGTACCAGGTATGACAAGGGCAGGATGCTTACTCCCGTCAGGGTAATATGTGGAGAAAAAAATGGTGCTTCCACATAGTGCAGGTAAAAAAGGGTATTTTTATTTCTAAAAAACCAATAATAATAAAAAGTGATCACAATAAAATCAAGGGCAACACGGAGAGTGGTATAATGGCCAGACGCGTTTCTACCTAAGGGTCTTCTACTGGGGCATAAATAACCTCCTCCACGTTACCTATATTTATAAATAAAACAAACTAATACAAGACCAATCAAAAAGGAAGGAACGTTACTTCAGCCCATTGGAAAGGAGCGGTCATCTGACTGTCTACTGTATTCAGATAGACTGATAGTATGCAATAATGGGAAGACAGGTGGGCCAAGCAGCCAACCAGCAGACCAACCGGAAGATCCAGTCTCCATGGCTGCGAGTCCGCATGTCAAACAAAGGGAAATGACGTCGCAGCTGAAAGACCGCCAAACGCAGATCCCGAGTCACGTGGCGAGTGAGGGAAGACCCACTTGACCATAGGAAGGGAAGATCTCACAATCAAACAAAAACCATCACCATGGTCAAGCAGCACATCCTGTCACATGCCCACACTTCACCAACATGACCCAAATAGTAGGTCACTGGGGAAAGTATTACAAAGGAAGACCGCTATGGTATCTGTAATAATCCTGACGATCCCACAAGGTCAATTAATATAACAAGGTCACGATGAGTAAAAATCATCCGAATGGGAAAAGGAAACGGTTCCCCAGTTTGGGAACACACACCAGGTAGGGGAATAATGAAAATCCCCTAACATGAAGTGGCCCCCGAATAGGGAACAACATGTAAAGACTCCTGAATGGTAAGAAATATGATATGAATAGATCTGAGCTCCAATGAAAAATGGGAAATAGCCCAAACAATAGGTACATGTAAGACCCATATCCTAAGTGAACCCCAATATGGGCTAAAAATAAAACTGTAATGGCCCGTACACACGGTCGGATTTTCCGATGGACATTGTCCGATCGGAGCGCGTTGTCGAAAATTCCGACCGTGTGTGGGCTCCATCGGACATTTTCCATCGGATTTTCCGACATACAAAGTTGGACAGAAGGAGATAAAATTTTCCGACAACAAAATCCGATCGCGTCAATTCCAACCGTGTGTGGCCTGTTCCGACGCACAAAGTGCCACGCATGCTGAGAAGAAATTCCGACACGGGACAGCTCGTTCTGGTAAACTTAGCGTTCGTAATGGATACAGCACTTTCGTCACGCTGCAATGTTCAAAATGGTTTAATACAGCGCACTCTCTTCTTCTTTATAATGTGACAAGAATAAAGTAGTTTTGCTGCTCATATTCACACACACTTCTCACAAACTTCTTTCGTTACTATTTATCGGGATTCCCTCAATATATTTTGATTTCTCACATCTGACAACATATTTTTTTTATTTTTTTGACTTTAATGTAGAATCTTTTTTTGTGTTTCTCTTTTTTAATTTTTTTTTTTTGGTGATTTTGATTTGTACTCCCGAAAATGTTTGTGTGTTTTTTGTGACAAGTTCCCACAACACCATTGATATGTTGTTCTATTTAATCTGTAGGAGATTGTTTGTTGTTGTTGTCTCTTGTTAATTTCACATTTTATGTTAGAAATGTACCTGAATCCTCACCAACAAACTGTCCTTTTTGGATGAAAACACACACAGGAGAGTAGAATTTACCTAAAAATATTTTATTAAGGGGTCACAACTATAAACAAAGAGGGAGGCAACGCTGGAGAAACTGCAGAAGTGGGCGAAGCCTTGGACCCCCAGGGCAGACATCAATTATTTAAAAGCAAAATTGGTGGCCTGAGGAGTCCATATCTAAGGGAGGGCAGTCTGGTCCAGAAGTCCCCGGAAAGCAGCAGATGACATCTGTGTCCCCAGGCTGTGGTCATACGAGAGACTGCAGCTTTTGTCAGACCAGACTGAACCCAGGGCAATCACTCTTTGGTCTTCCTTCCACGCTTCCTTCCAGCCTTTGGCTGTGGTGGTGGAGTTGTGGCAGCAGGAGGAGGAGGAGGATCGTCAATCTCAATTACATCCGTCTTGGGTGTCAGTTCCCCACTCAACCCCTTACGTAGGACTTTATAAATCAGGTCCTCAGAGATCTTGCGTTGGCCCTCCTGCATGCCCTGCAATTTGGTGGCAGCCATGCAGGCAAAGGCCTCTTCAGGACTGGGGAAGGCTCTGAGGGACGCAGAAGCCTCCTGGATCAGCCTGTATGCTGAATCCTGCACAGGACTGGGAGTGGCCTTCCTGGCCCTTTTGTATGGCAGGTGGAGGGGAGGAACCTGAGACTCAGTCAGGCTGCGACTTGTCCCAGGCTTCTCTTGGCTGACACTTAGCCCCCCCTCCTCCTGGCTGCCACTAATCCCCGCCTCCTCCTGGCTGACACTAATCCCCGCCTCCTCCTGACTGCCACATTCCACAGCCTTCTCCTGGCTGAGGTCTTCCTGTGTATGAAAAAGGGACATAGTTTTAGTTTTTTTTACATCAATCACACACAATTTTCACCTCCTGACTGCTGCAAATTGAATGTTAACAAATATGACAGACTATCCTTCTGAGCCCAGCATTTTGCATTCTTGTCCCAATTTTGGGTGCCCACTATTGATCTATTGATATGTAAAACACTTTTTTTAATCAGCAATTAATGATCAATAATAACATCTAGTAAACATCATTTCTTTATTGCCCAGAAATCTGTAGAAGAATGCTATACCTGACTCCAGCTGGGCTCCTCCACTTTTTCCTGGCTGGAAGGCCCAGGTTGGCCATCGGAAGCCTCAGCTGGGATGGAAGGAAGAGTGGAAGGAAGAGTGGAGAGGGATTCCCTGACTTCAGTGTGGTCTGACAGAAATCGCAGTCTCTCATAGTACCACAGCCTGGGGACATAAATGTCATCTGCTGCAGCTCCGGACCTCTGGGAATCTGTGACCTTCTTGCGCTCCCTAAGATATGTGCTCCTCAGGCCACCAATTTTAGCTTTTAAATAGGGGATGGTTGCTGTGGGGACCACCGGCTTCACCAACTCCAGCAGTTTCTCCAGCGCTGCCTGCCTCTTTTGTTTGTGGTTATAGTGGGGGTGTCTCACTTGCCACAGACAGGGCAGCTCCCTGTACTTGTCAATGAACAGGGGCAGGAAATTGTGGTCGTTGAACCCATCCATTTTCTCTGCAAGACACAACACAAGACAAACCCTAATGTCAGGCCAAACTCCCCTAATCTTGTTACAATATAGGCTTCAATTTCGAAGCAGTATAGGCCCAAGTTTAGATCCTACCTTCGTTAGCACGATCGGCGTCTCCGATGCTCCTTCCTCCGCTCACAGATCGTACGTAAGACGCGATTTATACACACTGCGCATGCGTATAACTCCGCCCGCCCCTGACGTTCTTTCTATTCTATTCCCCGCCCCTTTTCGTTTGGCGCAGTGGAGGAAGAGCACATGGCGGATAGACAGCAGGATCGTGCTAATTACAGCAACGAGGAGGAGGAGGAAAGGCCAGAGCCTGAAACGTCCCAATCCAGAAGGAGATTAAAGGACTCAAATATGTCCTTTGGGGAGATGTTGGAGATGGTGGACATCCTGAAGAAGGCCGACTATGATGGAAAGTATGGGCCTTACCCCAACCCCAATGTCCGAAAGGCCAAGATCATGGCGAAAGTGGTCAGGAGTCTGCAACGGAAATTCGGGGTACGACGATCGAAAGATCAGCTCAGGAAGCGGTGGTCGGACCTGAAATTACGAGAACATGAGCAGTACAGAAAGATCCGGAGAGTGCTGCAAAAAAGTAAGTAGTTGTGCTGTGTTCCTATTGTTCTTGTGTTTATTACGTTCGTGCTGCTCCATGTGCTTTTAGGAACTGTTGTACAGTTTAAAATGGCAACTTTCATGTTCATGGGCACATTATTCGTTCGGATCACACATTTTTATTTTGGACGATAAAATACCATTGTTTAGGCCATATGCATTTGGCCACCATTTTGAGGCCCTATACTTGTCTTCAAAGAATTGGGTTGTGTAGATGGCTTTGTTACTAGAATGAAATGCAAACTAGATTGTGTGTAAGGAGAGGACACTGAGCAGCTGTTTTCACATCTGGACACTGGAGCACTAGTGTGGGACCCCAGAACACCATTTTTTATTAGGGGGGCCACACAGGTGCTCCAGTGTATACTATAGGGGGGGATACATCTGTAAAGCTTGTACTAAACAGGTAAAGTATCGCAGATTGACAAAGGACACTAAAAATGCTACATCTTGGAACTCTGCTAAAATAGACAATTGTACCCCACTTCCAAGCAATGTTTCATCTTTATAGTTCTGCCATCAAATATCTGTGTGCTAATTATACCATTTTTGTTTTACGTAGGGGAGAAAAGACTCGGAGGACACCCCTCATCCGAGGAGACCAGAGCCCCCCCCCCTCTGGAAGAAGGGGAAATCCACCCAACACAAGATGAGCAGGAGGATGAAGACGTGGTGGAACTAGTCACCACAACAGGTGAGTGTCTGCGACCACAGGCTCATATAAGAGATGGATGGCGGTATTTTTTTTAGACCTAATTTATTTTGGGGTTCCTCTCTTTTTAGGTGATCGTGAGGTTGTGGATGAAGATCCTTTCACATCAGAAAGTGCCCAGATCGTGATCGGGGAGATCATGGGGTGTAATTTACAATTGGAAATCATCAAGCAAAACATCAATGATAATATATATAAAAACATCATTGATGTTTTGGGGCGAGTTTAAAGCCCCTCCAAATCACTTTCTTCTTTTGTGTGCTACAATGTTGCACACAGTGTGTCAACATGTGCTATCTGCCATCACGGGAGATCAATGGACGCGTTTTGGGGGTGCAACCCCTTCCTCAATAATAAAGTAGCGGTGAAGAAGGGCTTTCTCCCCCAAAACACGTCCCTTGATCCCCCGTGATGGCAGGTCGCACATGTTGACATTGTGAAATTTGTGTGCATCTTCCAAATTTGGCTTTTCCAGGGGTGATTTCCCCCCATCTGAACGCAATATCAAACACAGTTCCTAAATACTCATGTCTGATATTGCCTTCAAGTTCTACCAAATGTGAACTTTGTAAGATCAAGATTTGTGTCTTACTTGTGGGTTTTACACAGGCCTGTTTTCTATAAAATGCACATTTTGATTTTGGATAATGCCACCACAAAAATTGTTATACAACAAACATGTTGGTTTGTCAGAAAAACCTTTGGTAAATGCACATGTGATTGTGCAGGTATTAAAAAGATTGTTCATCAAGAATGTGTGGATTATTGTCTCAATGCTACAACACTTTTGGGGTGATGTAATTGTTGTTTTATGAGAAAATGGGGGTTATTTCCTAAGGGCAAATCCACTTTGCACTACAAGTGCAGTTTCAGTGCAGTTGCAAGTGCACTTGTAGTGAAAAGTGTCTTTGCATTTAGTAAATAACAGCCAACAGTGCTTTGTATAAGGTTACACAATCACGACATTTTCTGGACTCCATACATTTCTGTCAGGGTCAGCTCAAACAAACACAAGCAGTAAATGTCCACAAAGAAGAGCCTGGGGGGAGATGCCCGTCGAGAACTTGAGGTCCTGCAGGCTTCTCCCTGTGTCTCCACAGGGTTGAAGCCTCATGGCTTGAGGCTTCAACCCTGTGGAGACACCTTCCGGTAGACCAGCGGCAGACTCACTCCCATCAACGCTTCAGCGGCTTCCCCGCTCTGACGTCATCCATCCATAGACACGGAGCTCCAGCCAGGCTGCCTCCTGCACGGCGGAGTTGCACGCCGCGGTCACTCCACTATCTGCCCGAGCCAGTAAGGCTGCTTCACACAAGGCATAGACACACGCCGTTGTCTTCCCACCATCCGCCAGAGCTATTGAGGCCGCTTTCCTCACAGGGGAACTACACACCTCTACACCGCGCCTTTTCCACCATCTGCCTGTGCCAGTGAGCTCCCCCGCATGACGCCGACCTCTTCTAACAGGAGGTAGTCTCTAGCCTTCCTCTGCGTGTGAGTACTCAATTTTTATCACCTTCATCTCGCTACTGTCATCTGCTTGGAGCCTGTCGTTTGCTTCTATCACTCTACCCAGGGTCTCCTGTGGGACATTATTGAATGGATCTCCGGTGTTAGCCTCCTATTGTTCAAAGCTGGCTGTCCTCTTATTCAAGTATATGTTGATGTGAAGTACAATACATATCTATCATTTCCACAACTGTGAGAAATTGTTTTTTATATTTCAATACTGTGTTATTGTGTTTTTTACATATGTGTTTTTTTCTGTAACAGTGCTTGTACATCTGGTTTCACTAGTAGTTACTATTGTCACCTCAGTTTATTTTCAGGACTGGTCTACCACTGGCCTATTAAAGTATTTAATTTTTTATGCCTGTTGCATTTTGCTTCTCATAAATATCCGGGGCGCTGGACCATATGTGTTGTTCAATTCTTGGTCCATGAACTCCTCCTCACCCTGTTCATGGACTGGACTTGTGTCAAGGTCAGGACCCCAACACCAAGCCCCCGCACAGCACGAACTCTACGAGGAGTACGCATACGAAACATGGCTAGAAAACGGTCGGCTGCTCAGAACGAAGTAACAGAACGCACTGAAGAACAGCAAGGCCTGTGAAGAGCGACCTGAAAAACAGCAACGAGCAGGCAAGATCACACAGAAAACTCAGATGCGAACTGACTGCACGCACTGAAGAGCAGATACAAACCCACAAGCACAAACTGAATGGCAGAAAACGATCTGAAAGCCACGAGTCTGAAAAAGCGCGAATCGTCTCTCACCAAATTTTTACTAACACGAGATTAGCAAAAGGAGCCCAAAGGGTGCCGCGCTTGGTTCTGAACCGGCCTTTTCTAGTCACGTCGTACGTGGTGTACGTCACCGCGTTGTTGGCGATCGGAAATTCCGACAACTTTACAACCTAGGATTTTGTTGTCGGAATGTCCGAACAAAGTCCGACCGTGTGTATGGGGCATAAAGAGGAAAAATTCTAAGATTGGTTAATAAACGAGTTGAGGTCCCACTCCGCATTCAACCCGAACGGGAAATAGGACCTCAACTCATGTATCCAATATGTTTCGAGGCGAGAAATGCCAAGAAGGCGAGACTCACCCCTCCAATGAGGGACAAACTTATCAATTACCTGAAATAGTGTGCCTGTAGGATCTTTGTTATGGTACTGTAAATAATGACGTGGTACTGTGTGTTTGCTCTTCCCACCCCTAATCCCAGCCACATGCTCATTGACTCGGATAGAAAAAGTTCTAATCGTATGGCCAACGTACTGTTTGTGGCAGGGACAAGTGTGCAAATACACAATATATTGGGAAGCACAGGTGGTGAAATGCTTCGTACAATATATACGTGAAGTAACGGTAGATTTAGATTGTGTGTATGCCCCATTGGACTTTTCCCATCGAAAATTCAGACGGACTTAGATCTAGAACATGTTTTAAATTTTTCCGACGGAACTAATTACTATCGGTAAAACCGCTCGTCTGTATGCTGTTCCAACGTACCAAAAACGACGCATGCTCTGAAGCAAGTACGAGACAGAAGAGCTTGGTCTGGTAAAACTAGCATTCGTAATGGAGATAGCACATTCCTCACACTGCAAATTCTGTGATCTTTTAATGCAGCGCATTCTTTTGTGCTTTATAATGCTAGAAGAATGAAGTTGTTTTGCTGCTGATATTCACACAGAGTTCTCATAAACTCCTTTTTTTTAATTATTTCTCGTGATCTTATGAATAATCTTTTATTATTTTAAAGCCAGATCTCCAGAATAATGTTTTGAAAGATTTTTTATAGTCATCTTTTTTTAGAATTTTTTATTTCATCAAGATCTCCTTTTTTTGGATTATTGCAAAGTTAGTTTCTATTGATCTTCATAATATATATATATTTTTTTTTTTTGTTGTGTCAAGTTACCACAATAACATTATTATCTTGTATTTTGTGACCTCAAGGTGACTGGTTGGTGTCCCTTGTTAATTTGACATTGTATTTTTAAAATGTACCTGCATACTCACAAACAATCTGTCCTATTTTTATAAAAACACATAGGCAAGTATTTTCAGAAAACAAAATATCCATTTATCAGGGTAACAAAATAAAGAGGAAGGCAACGCTGGAGAAACCTTTGTATTTTGTGAAGCCTTTTGGCCCCAGGACACACATCAAGTCTGTGGGACTTCCTTGGAGGCCGGTGGTGGACTTGTGGGAGGAGGAGGATGGGTGAGATTATATATGTGGCTGTTCTCTGTCAGCTGGCCCCTCAACCCCTTCTGAAGGGCCTTAACAATAATTCCCTCACAGAGGAAGCGTTGGCCCTCCTCCAATTTCAACAATCTTGTGGCTAGATAGCAGCCATAGGTCTCTTCAGAGTCGGGTTGGCTTCTGAGGACATCAGTTGCTTCCCTAATGAGGCCCAGTGCTGCCTACTCCATCCTCATCCCCTTCCTGGGCCTTTTTGTTTGAAGGCAGAGGGGAGGCATTTGGGATTGGGTGAGGCTCCTACTGAGCCCACCTACATCCTGGCTGACACTGGGCTCACCTACCTCTTGGCTGTCACTGGGCACGGCCACCTCCTGGCTAGAGCTGCACGATTCTGAGAATCACAATTTTTTTGCTTAGAAGATAGATCATGATTCTCTCATGATTCTATCAGCGTAACATCATCTTTCACATTAAAACAAAAAAAAAAAAAAATTGGTCTAACTTTACTGTTTCGTGTTTTTTTTTTTTTTTTATTCATTGAAGTGTATTTTTTCCCCAAAAAATTGCATTTGAAAGACCGCTGGGCAAATAGAGTGTGACATAAAATATTGCAGCAATTGCCATTTTATTCCCTAGGGCAGGGATATGCAATTAGCGGACCTCCAGCTGTTGCAGAACTACAAGTCCCAAGATGCATAGCAAGACTCTGACAGCCACAAGCATGACACCCAGAGGCAGAGGCATGATGGGACTTGTAGTTTTGCAACAGCTGGAGGTCCGCTAATTGCATATCCCTGCCCCAGGGTCTCTGCTAAACTATATATAATGTTTAAAGGTTTTCTAGCAAAAAATATTGATTTTAACTTAAGAAAGAAGTGTCAGAAAAAGATTTAGACTTTAATGCCGCGTACACACGGTCGGACTTTTCGTCTACAAAAGTCCAACGGACGCCGACGGACTAAAGCTGGCTGGTAATCCGTTCGTGTGTGGGCTTCTCCGGACTTTCAGCAGACTTTTTCAGCCTCAAATCCGACGGACTTTAGATTTGAAACATGCTTCAAATCTTTACGTCGTAACTACGACGGACCCGAAATCCGCTCGTCTGTGTGCTAGTCCGACGGACAAAAACCCATGCTAGGGCAGCTATTGGCTACTGGCTATGAACTTCCTTATTTTAGTCCGGTGTACGTCATCACGTACGAATCCGTCGGACTTTTGTGTGGTCGTGTGTAGGCAAGTCCGTTCGTTAGAAAGTCTGCTGCAAGTCCGCCGAAAGTCCGCCGGAAGTCTGTCGGACAGGCTGTCGGACTTTTGTAGACGAAAAGTCCGACCGCGTGTACGCGGCATAAGTGGTTAAACTTCCTGCATTTACACGTTGATGTTAATAAATAGAAAAGACTATCATTCTGACCCCAGCATTTTTCTTTCTTGTCCCAATCATTATTGGCCACTACTGACTATTGATATGTAAATCACTTGGTTTTAAATCATTAATTAGTTATCAATTATAACATCTAGTTAACATCATTAATAGTAGGACAACAAATATGTAGTAAAATAATACACCTGCTTCCAGCTGGGCGCATCCACTTCTTCCAGGATGGAAGGCCCAGGTTGTTCCTCGTCAGCCTCTGCTGGGGTTGAGGGAAGGGTGGAGGGAAGGCTGCAGGGAAGGGTAGAAAGTGATTCCCTGGCTTCAGTCTGGTCGTCCAGAAACCGCAGTTTGTTGAAGTACCACAGCCTGATTACATACACTTGCGTTGCTGGATCTTATTATGCTCCGTCTTATACATGTTCCTCAAGATCCCAATTTTACTTTCCAAAAAGTGGATGGTTGCATCGGGGACCCGAGTCTTCACAAATTACAGAAGTTTCTCCAGCGTTGACCTCCTAGCTTGTTTATTATAATATAAGGTGTTTTTAACCTCCCACAAATTACTCATCTCCCTGTATCTGTCTATGAAACTGACCATGAATTCTGGGTCCTTAAACTGATTCATCTTTGCTGTAAGACAATACACAAGACAAAAACACTAATTCTCATTATCATATCCCAATATAGGCCTCAATCTTGAAGCAGTATAGGCCACTGTGATGGACCAAGTTCAAATTTTACCTTCGTTTAGGACGCTCGCCACTTCTGTTCGTTCTTCCTCTGCACACAGATCGTACGTACGACACATGCGTGTTAGCTTGATATACACTGCACATGCGTAAACTCCGCCCGCGTTGCCCGCCCCTGACGTTCAGCTGGTCCGACCTGAAACTGAGGGAGCAGGATCAGTATAGAAGAATAAAGAGAGTGCTTCTAAAAAGTAAGTAGTTGTGGTATGTTCCTATCATTATTATTCCTTGCATGCTGCTCCATGTGCTTTTCTTTACTGTTGTACAGTTTAAAGTGGCGACTTTCATGTTGGTGGGCACAGTAATCGGTCGTAGGAAACATCGTTCGCTCATTAAATACGATGTTTTGGGCAGATACAGGTTAAATACATTTGGTCATGCCTATTTGTATAAAATTAAGTTTTATACATTGCTGTCTAGATGTGTTTGTAACTAGAATGAAATGCAAGCTTGATTCAGTGTAATGTAAGGAGAGGACAATCAGCAGCTGTTTACACATCTGGACTCAGGAGCACTAGTGTGGTGTCCCACACAGATACTCCAATGGATACTTGGTGTGAAAATTGTCAGAAAAAGGTAATTATTCCAGCTTTGGTAAGGTAATAAATATAGTCTTCAACTTGGAACTCTGCCCAGAACAGACAATTGTACCCCACTTCCAAGCAATGTTTCATATTCACATTTCTGGACTCAAATATCTGTGTGCTAAGTATACCTTTTGTTTCATTCTCATAGGGGAGAAAAGACTCAGAGGACACCACTCAGAGGACACCAGGGACCCCACACATCACCAAGAAGAGGAAGTTAGCCCAAGGCAACACCCCGAGGATCTGGAGGAAGGAAAGGTGGAGGAAGTGGGCGCGATTGTCCTCCAAAAGAAGAAGAAGCTTGCTGCGCACCAGCTGCATGCTAATAGCGCCCATCCTAGGCCAGTCATCAAAAGTATTCCATACACACAATACCTAAGACTGCGTTGCAATTGCACCCATCTAGAAGAATTTAAAGTTCAAGCTGATATGCTCCATAATAGGCTCTTGGCGAGGGGTTATACAAAAACGTTACTATGTAGAGCATACAATAAAGCTATACGTCAATCACAAAACTCTCTTTTGTATAAAAAGAAACCAACCATTACTAACCCCTCGGTTAGATTCATTACGAGATTCTCGCAACAACATGAACAACTTCGATTCTTTTGGAGGACCCTATTCTCAAAAAATATATCGGTCCCTCCCCACAAATTACATTTAGACGGGCGAGATCTTTAGGTGACAGATTAACCTCTAGTCACTACTCCTCGACCCCTGCACACAAGCAACTTAAACAGGGGATCTCACAGTGTGGAAAATGTTCATTCTGTCTATGGATAAAAGCGGGTAAAACATTTATACTCCCGAATGGCGAAACTTTTACACCAAAATTTCATGCAAACTGTGACACGGAAGGAGTAGTATATCTTATGCTATGTCAATGCGGAGCCTTTTATGTAGGCAAAACTTTCAGACACCTGCGATGCAGAATAAAAGATCATGTTTACTACTCAGCGTAAGGCAAGATGGTTACGGCAGTTAGTAGGCACCTGGATCTATATCACAAATTTGATGTATCTATGATATCATTCATTGTTTTAACAGTAGTCCCTAAAGATCCCAGAGGTGGAGATTGGGATAAACATATCTGTCAAAAAGAAACAATGTGGATAGAGCGTCTTGGTGCCACCCACTCCCCTGGCATTAATGAGGCCCACACATATAAGCCTTTCCTATAGAATGCATTAGGCTACTCCAGTTCTCTACTGTAACTCCTCTGGATTTGTCATTCGCTTTGGTATCCTCTATCCTCTCCTACAACATGCATGACAATTTGGCTTTAATCTAGGGTAACTTTGAGATGCCTTGTTGACTGTCATTTAGATAGTGTTTGACTGCTATTCAGATATTTGGCACATTAATAATAATATCTTGTTTCCCAATTTGTTTCGTTTTCACCAAAATCCTGATTGTTGATGTTTTTATATAGCCATCCTCTTTAATATCATTATTATGGTACATCTACATATAAAGCTATTTATAGAACTATTACAATTGCGATCCTGTTACCGGTGCTGTCCTGGTAGTTCACGAGAGGTGTACTCTGCATTGCCCTGGTCTGTTTTCAGCACTATGCGGCCGCCCAGTGCTACGCCCCCCCCCCCTTCAGGGCGATAGGCGCAACATGGGAGTACTGGTTTTCCAGTATACCTGGGGTTGCAACCGCATTCTCCCTGTCTCACGCGTCGGGTGGTTTCCATGCCGACGCTGTGAGCTGGGACATGCGCGGTGTGCACCCGGCGGCCGGCTTGGATGACGTCACATCGGCGATCCCGATTGGTGACTACAAGCAGGGCGTGTGTACAAAGAGATGCCACTCAGCATCCCTTTACCCACGCCCTATATCGCAGTCGCTCTCTACTCCGAGCGACTGTGTGAATGCCGTCTCTGGTAACACTATGGAAACTTATGCTTAATCGCTTACAGGTATGTGCCTGCATGGAAATGGACACATGTGTACTGTCGTGAATAGGGATGAGCTTCGAGTTCGAGTCGAACTCATGTTCGACTCGAACATTGGCTGTTCGCAAGTTCACCGAACAGCGAACAATTTGGGGTGTTCGCGGCAAATTCGAATGCCGCGGAACACCCTTTAAAAGTCTATGGGAGAAATCAAAAGTGCTAATTTTAAAGGCTAATATGCAAGTTATTGTCATAAAAAGTGTTTGGGGACCTGGGTCCTGCCCCAGGGGACATGGATCAATGCAAAAAAAAGTTTTAAAAACGGCCGTTTTTTCAGGAGCAGTGATTTTAATAATACTTAAAGTCAATCAATAAAAGTGTAATATCCCTTTAAATTTCGTACCTGGGGGGTGTCTATAGTGTGCCTGTAAAGGGGCGCATGTTTCCTGTGTTTAGAACAGTCTGACAGCAAAATGACATTTTGAAGGAAAAAACTCATTTAAAACTACCCGCGGCTATTGCATTGCCGACAATACACATAGAAGTTCATTGATAAAAACGGCATGGGAATTCCCCAAAGGGGAACCCCGAACCAAAATTAAAAAAAAAAAATGACGTGGGGATCCCCCTAAATTCCATACCAGGCCCTTCAGGTCTGGTATGGATATTAAGGGGAACCCCGGCCAAAATTTAAAAAAAAAAATGACGTGGGGTTCCCCCTAAATTCCATACCAGACCCTTCAGGTCTGGTATGGATTTTAAGGGGAACCCCGCGCCAAAAAAAAAACGGCGTGGGGTCCCCCCAAAAATCCATACCAGACCCTTATCCGAGCACGCAACCTGGCAGGCCGCAGGAAAAGAGGGGGGGACAAGAGTGCGGCCCCCCCTCCCTCCTGAACCGTACCAGGCCACATGCCCTCAACATTGGGAGGGTGCTTTGGGGTAGCCCCCCAAAACACCTTGTCCCCATGTTGATGAGGACAAGGGCCTCATCCCCACAACCCTGGCCGGTGGTTGTGGGGGTCTGCGGGCGGGGGGCTTATCGGAATCTGGAAGCCCCCTTTAACAAGGTGACCCCCAGATCCCGGCCCCCCCCCTGTGTGAAATGGTAAGGGGGTACATAAGTACCCCTACCATTTCACGAAAAAAGTGTCAAAAATGTTAAAAATGACAAGAGACAGTTTTTGACAATTCCTTTATTTAAATGCTTCTTCTTTCTTCTATCTTGCTTCATCTTCTGGTTCTTCTGGCTCTTCTGGTTCTTCTGGTTCTTCCTCCGGCGTTCTCGTCCAGCATCTCCTCCGCGGCGTCTTCTGTCTTCTTCTCCTCGGGCCGCTCCGCACCCATGGCATGGGGGGGAGGCTCCCGCTCTTCTCTTCTTCTTTTCTTCTTTTCTTCTTTTCTTCTTTTCTTCTCTTCTTCTCTTCTTCTTCATTTTCTTCTCCGGGCCGCTCCGCAATCCATGCTGACATGGAGGGAGGCTCCCGCTGTGTGACGGCGCTCCTCGTCTGACAGTTCTTAAATAACGGGGGGGCGGGGCCACCCGGTGACCCCGCCCCCCTCTGACGCACGGTGACTTGACGGGACTTCCCTGTGGCATTCCCCGTGATGTCACAGGGAAGTCCCGTCAAGTCACCGTGCGTCAGAGGGGGGCGGGGTCACCGGGTGGCCCCGCCCCCCCCGTTATTTAAGAACTGTCAGACGAGGAGCGCCGTCACACAGCGGGAGCCTCCCTCCATGCCAGCATGGATTGCGGAGCGGCCCGGAGAAGAAAATGAAGAAGAAGAGAAGAAGAGAAGAAAAGAAGAAAAGAAGAAGAGAAGAAGAGAAGAAGAGAAGAGCGGGAGCCTCCCCCCCATGCCATGGGTGCGGAGCGGCCCGAGGAGAAGAAGACAGAAGACGCCGCGGAGGAGATGCTGGACGAGAACGCCGGAGGAAGAACCAGAAGAACCAGAAGAGCCAGAAGAACCAGAAGATGAAGCAAGATAGAAGAAAGAAGAAGCATTTAAATAAAGGAATTGTCAAAAACTGTCTCTTGTCATTTTTAACATTTTTGACACTTTTTTCGTGAAATGGTAGGGGTACTTATGTACCCCCTTACCATTTCACACAGGGGGGGGGCCGGGATCTGGGGGTCACCTTGTTAAAGGGGGCTTCCAGATTCCGATAAGCCCCCCGCCCGCAGACCCCCACAACCACCGGCCAGGGTTGTGGGGATGAGGCCCTTGTCCTCATCAACATGGGGACAAGGTGTTTTGGGGGGCTACCCCAAAGCACCCTCCCAATGTTGAGGGCATGTGGCCTGGTATGGTTCAGGAGGGAGGGGGGGCCGCACTCTCGTCCCCCCCTCTTTTCCTGCGGCCTGCCAGGTTGCGTGCTCGGATAAGGGTCTGGTATGGATTTTTGGGGGGACCCCACGCCGTTTTTTTTTTTTTTTTTGGCGCGGGGTTCCCCTTAAAATCCATACCAGACCTGAAGGGTCTGGTATGGAATTTAGGGGGAACCCCACGTCATTTTTTTTTTTAAATTTTGGCCGGGGTTCCCCTTAATATCCATACCAGACCTGAAGGGCCTGGTATGGAATTTAGGGGGACCCCCACGTCATTTTTTTTTTTTAATTTTGGTTCGGGGTTCCCCTTTGGGGAATTCCCAATGCCGTTTTTATCAATGAACTTCTATGTGTATTGTCGGCAATGCAATAGCCGCGGGTAGTTTTAAATGAGTTTTTTCCTTCAAAATGTCATTTTGCTGTCAGACTGTTCTAAACACAGGAAACATGCGCCCCTTTACAGGCATACTATAGACACCCCCCAGGTACGAAATTTAAAGGGATATTACACTTTTATTGTTTGACTTTAAGCATTATTAAAATCACTGCTCCTGAAAAAACGGCCGTTTTTAAAACTTTTTTTTGCATTGATCCATGTCCCCTGGGGCAGGACCCAGGTCCCCAAACACTTTTTATGACAATAACTTGCATATAAGCCTTGAAAATTAGCACTTTTGATTATTCATGTTCGTGTCCCATAGACTTTAACGGTGTTCGCATGTTCGAACGAACTTTTTTCCTGTTCGCATGTTCTGGTGCGAACCGAACAGGGGGGTGTTCGGCTCATCCCTAGTCGTGAATAATAAGTAATAATAAGTTGTGCCTTTTTAAGGACAGGTTTCCCGCACAATAATTATTATTGAGTAATTTTTAACGAAGATATTTTTAAGATACAAAATCAATCTATATGACACAGTCTGTACATGTGAAACTTATTCACGGAGATGTGAGCATACGAAACAGTTATTTATTGGTTGACAAAAACAAATAATCACATGAAATTAAGATACCGATTGCGTTACATGAACGTCTTGAAAATCAATAAAAACACTTGCAAAAATGGGCGTACCGTCCCTTTGACCTAATACCACCATGATAACTTCTCGGTAGAATCAATAACATTGTGAACTTGACAATTAAACAGAACGTCAGTATTTCACACGTACAACCGTTACTATACTGCAGGTAAGTAAGTGGTTAAGAATGTGAAATAAATTAGACGTTTGTATTGTCAATAAATGTGGTAACTATGCAAAAAGAAAAATATGATGAAAAATTTGAATCTTTAGAGAAAAATCTACAAGGCGGTTATTGATTCGGGAGAATGATTATCAATTGTATAATATTCAATACATCAATATTTGAGAGAATATATCAATATTTGAGAGAACATACAAGATAAAATTACATGACATAATTACCCATTCCAGGATGGCTACTGTTCCTATTGGCTGGTTACCAGAGTTAAGATGGCTGCCGTAGTTTCAAAATGGATACTCTTAAGAAGGATTTACTTCTTGTGACCTCCGAGTTCTAAGTATTAGTTGTCGAGGAATCTTCATGAATGTAAAGATATGTATTCATGCATGGTGCATGAGTGTCAGTCTGGGAGTGTGTGTATCTCCCAGTGTCCCCCCTCAGGGTGGATCCCTGAGCTTCCTTTCCCCCCCTTTCTTTCTTTTTTCTTTACTTGCCTCTAAATACCATTTCAGATAATAAGACTATAAAAATTATAATGGCTCTGCCCAAAAGGACGTGGCTTCTTTCTATTGGGTTAGGAGACTTAATTATTAACCTTCTCTGGAAATTTAGGGAGTCCGCATAATACCATCTCCAACCACCAGGTGTCTCACATGTGTCTTGAGTCTATCCTTTTAAGTTAATACGTTCTATTTTTATAATGTGTATAATGGTAAGAATAGTATATACCTTTAAATATTCTGGTAATCGGTCTAATATAAAATACACTCAGTATAAGTCACCATTACATAACTTGGTTATATATATGTATCTCTATAAATGTATATCTGTAAAAACTGGTCTATCTATGAAATACACATGTTGTGATATATATTAATCAATACTACCTAAAAATGATTATCTATATGGATACCTGTATAATTCTGGTATCTCCAATGAATATTCGTTTACCTAAGCATAGGCTACAGTCTTATATAGTTATAATCATAATTATATGTTTTTCCTAATACTAATTAGTTTCTTAAAACACTTCTACTTATAAAATCACACTTTCATATATATATTTTTTTATACCACAGTTGTTGGGTCTTGCAGATGCTAAAATTATGATCGTCTCTGTGACCTACAATGTCATAGATAGTTTGAAATTACGGTACTTATAATAACCTTATAGATACTTTTAAAATATTTTTGACTTGCACCAACTTCAAATCTTTCCCACTGGATGTTTAAAGATGACTTGTTTGTCTAAACAGTTCCTAAAATTCACACAATGGGTTTTGTTAGCCAAGGTGTTAGCTATTTAAACAGTCCCTCACTTGAACACAATAGGTTTAGGCCAGGTGAGGTTATTTCTATGTGAGAATAGTCTGTATAACCTTGTGTCCTATGGCTATAAGGATAGTTTTCGTTTATTCACTAATACCATGTAAATATCTCCTTGTTTTGTGACGAGAGCAGCCATTGTTCCATGAGTTTTCCTCACAATACATGCTTGTAAAAGTCTTCAATATTTGAAGTAGTAGAAAAACTTGGTAAAACATGAGAACGTCTATTTTGTCCTAAAGGTCTCCAAAAGGGCAACAGTTCAATTATTGCAACATCACAGTTCATCTACTTTTTGAGGCCTAAGCATCTCCCATGTTTCTGCCAGTAAATATAAAATATATTTGTACATGAATTCACAACAGTACACACTAGTCAATACATAGATCTGACTGTGCTATCTCCACCTTTCCATACCTAGTCACTACCATCCCCTATTCCTCTGTTCTTTGCTCTCTCTCCCCACCAGGAGTTCCTTTTGAAATAATATAATTTATTTATACCTTGATCTTCTTATCAAACAATTATTATATGTTTTGCCTGTTTGTATTACAACAGGTTCGGTACTACAGCCAAACTTTTTGGATACCGAATCACTCTTTAACACCATACACAATCGATGTTGATTGGATGTCTGACATACATAGACCAATCTATGTGAATAATCAGCGGATCATATCCCTCTCGCCTCTGTTGGACGATTTAATCGCCCTCTTTTGCTTTATATGCTGAAAAATCCAGTCACAAACTGATTGAACCCCAAGATACATAGTGGATAATGTTTTATCAATCATTCTGGGCTTATATATATATATCTTTTCATTAGCATGAGAATGGTAAGTGCTTTTTACCTTTAAATTAACTATCTATACTGGTACTCACTGACTTGATTCCCAGCTGATTACACAAATCATCTCTTAAAATCCATATCCTATACTCATAGCTACTTTTTGATAGTGTAATACTATATAGTGTCCCTCCTATGCCAGAATAATCCACGAACACTAGCCACAAGGGTTATCTTATAAGTACCTTCACTACTATGTGTCCTTATCTGAGTGACATATGCAATGCGTCCCCCACTCATATGATACATACATCATAACCCATGAGAGCCTGGTAGGTGATTACAGGACATATTTATAGCGGTCATCTACGCACATTATGTCAAACATTATTACACCGATCTAATATAATCACCTTTGAATTGTCTAGGTATGACTACCCGATACTCATTGGAATAGACCTCTATACTAGCTTGTTAATTTGTCTTTTCATATATTTTCGTTTATGTTTTCCTCAGTCCTGGTTTCTATATTCTTATCTTCTCTCCTCTCTGTCTCCAATTCTCTTCCTTTTACCTGTTTCTTTCTCCATCCCACTTTTTTTCCTCTCTATATATGCCCAACACAATGCACGTAAGCAGTCACATTTCCCTATTGATTCAATTATACTTACCATTACTTACCTACATTTCCATCATGTTACATACGTCCCCATAGTGTTTGAATATCATCGGGGCTTTGTTGGATGGGTGCCATCTGGTGGGCTTTCATAGCATTGATATCAATTTCGCAATGTACTATTATCATCTAGTTACTGTCCTTTTAAATAGTTTATTCAAGTCATAGTTATTGGTTGTTTTGTATATTTCAGTAATCTGTTCTATGCTCCTAAAGAAGCGCTTTGGCTTGCAACATGTTGAGCAAGCTGTAGACACCGATTACTACGAACTGCATAGCTCCTCCATAACTATATAATAACTTCATGGTGGAAGGATTGGTATTCCATTTTTATATGATATATCTTTACAATATAGAGCTATGTATGGAGTGTATAATTGTAATTGTGGATATATGAACTGATTTCTGTATTTGTCCTCCTTTTATTCTTGTCTTTTAATCATATTTTGAAAAAATTCTATTTTTTAATATACTTTAGTAATCATTGTGCCTAAAAAGTCCAAAGCCCAAACTTATTTCTTTGAATATTTATAATACATGTTTTTAATCCAATTTTTAGGTGATGTGTTGGTTGTAGAACAGCAAGCTGAACATTTCACAAGTGACAGTTACCAAAGGCTCATCCACGACATCATGGTGTGAAATGGTGAAATCGACATTATAAGGAAGAAACTGAATGTTATGGAACAACAAATGAAGAACATGATAGATGTGTTGGGGAGAATATAAATTTCTTTCAAATCCCATCCATTTTCACTTTTGTTGGACTAACACAATTTTTTTTGTTGTAAATTTTAAAAGCCAAATTTTGAAGATGCACACGGTGTGTCAACATGTGCTATCTGCCATCAGGGGATCCCAATGTACGCGTTTTGTGGGTGCAACCCTTCCTCGTAACTCTAGTAGGTGAGAGGAAGGGGTTGCACCTCCAAAACATGTCCATTGATCCCCCATGATGGGAGATAGCACATGTTGACATTAGGCATGGAAATCAAGAGGGAAATACCCATGTTGACTCCCAATTTGTGTGCATCTTCAAAATTTGGCTTTTACAGGGGTGACATCACCCCATCTGATGAAGGCAATATCAAGACATTTGATATAATGTCTGATATTGCCTTCAGTTTTTATATGTTGAACTTTGTAAGTTCCAGAGTTATGTATGCTATGTTTTGAAACTTGCCTGTTTGTAAAAAAAAAATTTAATTGAGGAAAATTTTTTTTTATTTTTCTAAAACATTTTTATAACGCACATGTGAATGTGCACAGAGTAAACATTTTGCTAATCAACAATGTGTGGCTCCTTCTTTCAATGCTCAATACCAATTTTGGAAGTAATTTTGTGTTTACAGTGGCAATGGGGCTTATTTACTAAAGGAAAATCCACTTGGCACTACAAGTGCACTAGGAGAACCTAGGAGACAGCCAAAAAGAAACACAAGCGATAAAGAAAATGCAAGATTTTATCAGATATTATTTTTTAAAAAATATTTTAGACATTGTCTGGCATTGCAATGGCCCCCCACCCATAAAATAATTGACATATTTATCCCGGACTTCACGGGCGCTTTGAGGTGCCAAGCCAGGATGGCCAGTATCCAGGCCCGGCAGAGGATTTGAAGGAAGTCCGGCCTCATGCCCAACTGAGGCTATATAATTGTGGGCATTTTTTCTTAAAAAAATGTGCAATATGCAGCAGGATAAAATGATGTGGTTGAGTTTGTATTCCGCCATGTGTATGGCTGTCAGAAACAGGCAGAACTGGCTGGCCATTATCCCAAAGGCATTCTCAACGACCCTTCTGGCTCTGGCCAGCTGGTAGTTAAAAACCTTCCTCTGCGGGGTGAGGGTCCTCTGGGGGAATGGCCTCATCAGGTGCTCACCCAGACTGAACGCTTCATCAGCAAGAAAGATGAATGGAAGTCCTTCAATGTTGTCCGCATCAGGTGGCAATCCCAGGCCACCACTCTGGAGCCATTGGTAAAACTCTGTCTGGGCGAAGACTCCTCCATCCGACATCCGGCCATTCTTCCCCACGTCAACATAGAGGAACTCATATTGTGCCGAAACCTCCACCATTAACACTATACGATGAAACCCTTTATAGTTATAATAGTAAGACCCCGAATGGGGTGGTGGCACGATGTGGACGTGCTTCCCATCTATAGCCCCTCCACAGTTGGGAAAGTCCCAACGGTCAGCAAAATGGGAGGCCACAGTCTGCCATTCCTGTGGCGTTGAAGGAAACTGTGGAGTCAAAACAGAAAAATATATATTAGTACTTTTGCACATAACATTGCAAGCAAATTAGACACAAACATTCTTGGCCAACATCAGTATAACATATATTTTAAGGAATATTTTAAGACAAAAATATAAGGTCCCCTTATCAGACTCCTCTCCCTCTCTGATGGCTCATTGTAAAAATGTAGGGGGGGATTCGAGCTGAGTTTGGGACCCCCAAAAAAGCCTATGGCACTCTGCCTGAATTTAAGGACAACAATAACATTTGTACACATTTTAGGGGGTGTTTAGGGTAAGCACTACAATAGAGTTGACAAAATACATTGTTAAGTGGCTAGACTATAGGTGTATATGGGCCCAGGATAGCATGCTGGGGAGGTTAGTGAAGACAAATATGCATGAAGGACAAAAAAGGAGCATTAAAAGATTACAGCATGCATGAGAACAAAGGGGACATTTACAGCATATTACAATCATGGTAATTATGGAATGAGGAAAGAAATACAAAACATTAGCAAACATTAAATACATAGAATGTGATGTTAAAGGAGAAAACTTACCCTAATATAGTCCTTCTGCAGGACCTGAATTATAGCAGAACAGGTCTCTGGGATAATGATCCCAGAGCCTGGGGGGAGATGCCTGTCGAGAACTTGAGGTCCTGCAGGTTTCTCCCAGTCACGAAGTACCGCAACATGGTGACTAGCCTCTGCTCCGGAGTGATGGCTTGCCTCATGCAGGTATCCTGCCTGCTAATATAAGGGGTCAGCAAAGCCAACAGACAGTGAAAAATGGGGTCCATCATCCTGAGAAAGTTTCTGAAATCATCAGGATTATTCTCCTGGATCCCACTAAGCAAAGGCATATGAGAGAATTGGTCACGCTGGAGTAACCAATTCTTGGTCCATGAACTCCTCCCCACCCTGTTCATGGACTGGGCTTGGGTCAAAGAATGAACCCCAACACCAAGCCCCCGCATAGCACGAACTCTACCCACAACATGGCTTCAAAATGGTCGGCTGGTAGGAACGAACTAACAGAACGCACTGAAGAACAGCAAGGCCTGTGAAGAGCGAGCTGAAAATCAGACACGAGCAGGCAAGAACACACTGAAAAAACAGATGCAAACTATCTACACGCTCTGAAAAGCAGATACAAACCCACAAATAGGGATGAGCTTCGAGTTTGAGTCGAACTCATGTTCGACTCGAACATCGGCTGTTCGCCAGTTCGCCGAACAGCGAACAATTTGGGGTGTTCGCGGTAAATTCGAATGCCGCGGAACACCCTTTAAAAGTCTATGGGAGAAATAAAAAGTGCTAATTTTAAAGGCTTATATTCATGGTATTGTCATAAAAAGTGTTTGGGGACCTGGGTCCTGCCCCAGGGGACATGGATCAATGCAAAAAAAAAGTTTTAAAAACGGCCGTTTTTTCAGGAGCAGTGATTTTAATAATGCTTAAAGTGAAATAAATAAAAGTGTAATATCTCTACAAATTTCGTAACTGGGGGGTGTCTATAGTATGCCCATAAAGGGGCGCATGTTTCCCGTGTTTAGAACAGTCTGACAGCAAAATGACATTTCAAAGGAAAAAAAGTCATTTAAACTACTCGCGGCTATTAATGAATTGCCGGTCCGACAATACACATAAAAGTTCATTGATAAAAACGGCATGGAAATGCCCCACAGGGGAACCCCGAACCAAAATTAAAAAAAAAATGATGTGGGGGTCCCCCTAAATTCCATACCAGGCCCTTCAGGTCTGGTATGGATTTTAAGGGGAACCCCGTGCCAAAATAAAAAAAACGGCGTGGGGTCCCCCCAAAAATCCATACCAGACCCTTATCCTAGCATGCAACCTGGCAGGCCGCAGGAAAAGAGGGGGGGACGAGAGAGCGCCCCCCTCCTGAACCGTACCAGGCCACATGCCCTCAACATTGGGAGGATGCTTTGGAGTAGCCCCCCAAAACACCTTGTCCCCAAGGGCCTCATCCCCACAACCCTTGGCCGGTGGTTGTGGGGGTCTGCGGGCGGGGGGATTATCAGAATCTGGAAGCTCCCTTTAACAAGGGTACCCTCTGATCCCGGCCCTCCCCCCCTGTGTGAAATGGTAAGAGGGTACCATTTCACTAAAAAAGTGTCAAAAATGTTAAAAATGACAAGAGACAGTTTTTGACAATTCCTTTATTTAAATGCTTCTTCTGTCTTCTATCTTGCACTTCCTTTTTCTAGTCCCATCGTATGTGGTGTACGTCACCTCGTTCTAGAGGGTCAGACTTTGGTGTGACCGTGTGTAGGCAAGACCACTTGAGCGGAATTCTGTCGGGTTTCTGTCAGAGAAACCTTTGGAGTTTATTCCGACGGCAAAACCGGTCGCGTGTACGTGGCATAAGAGCCAGCAGGTGTTCACCAGAGAATCTAGTGGTGAGGATAGACTGGGCTGCAACTGGCTCCAGGTCGCGACCTCCAGGGTCCCCTAGCTCACGCACACAGTAGGCAACAGGAGGATAGGGATAGTAAGGGAATAAGCCAAGGTCGGGGCACTAGCAGACAAGGACAACAGAGTACATGCAAAAGGTTCAAGGTCACAGGCAAACAGGGATAGTCAGGGACACGCCAAAAGGTCAGGGTCATGAGCAGACAGGAATAGTCGAGAACACGCCAAAGTCAGTAAGAGAGACAAACGTAGAGCACACGGCAAGCAGGAAACAGGAAGCCAAACACACATGTGGATCAGCAGGGCTGGCCTGCAGTGCACAGGTTAATATAGATTTCTCTGATAGAAGCTGGGGTGGAGCCATGCTTAGAGGAGAGATTATAAAAGCAGTCAGGTGAGAGTGGCTGGTCTCTAGAGATGAACACATGGTGAGAGGTAAGCTGACAGACAAACTCTATTGCATAACCATGACACCTGGCGTTTGAGGCTTCTGCGTTTAGTTTCAGCTGGAGGGCCCAGGCGGATCATCAGCAGCCTGTTTAACTCTATGAGAGTCTGAGAGCTACTGTGACTGGACGGGGCTGGGCAGTGCACTCAGTAGTACTTCGGTTTAGGACAGTATGCACTTGGGGGTGAATGTCCGGGATGCAAACTGCTTACATTCTGAACATTTGTCCCTGGGCACAAACTGCCCTAAATGTGCATACTGCTAGGTACACTGCCCTGCCCTGTTCAGCAGCTGTCAGACTCTCATAGAGTTTAAACAGGCGGCCTGCGGCGGGGCTGGATGGTGCATCTGTGCCTTCCAGCCACATCTAAAGGCTGGAGCCTCATGCATCAGGGTTAAATGCCCAGTGTGCATGAGGCCTTACACTTAGCTAACCCCATGCTACCAAATCACCTGCCTTGTAGAGTTAATATTGCTTAAAAAATTTCTGCATCTGACACCCCTGAGAGTGGTAGATACTTGTGTTCCCCACTCTGTACTTTGTAGTTTTATCCACTGGCTTCTATGTCACTGAGGCAGTAGTGATTTACAGGCCAGTGGAATGAACCACAGAGCACCCAGAAGTATGCCAGATGCCTACAATGTGTCAGCAACTTGATCTTTTCAACGAGGTGTTCAGTAGCACAGGTGGGACAGGTACTAGAGAACAATTCTAGGTATGGATATTTTGTCAAAGTTAAATTGATGCAGACTGGACCAATGTGACTGTGCATACACCATACTTGCGAGATCCCTCTAGAAGCTGTAAATCACTGTAGTAGACTACAATGATCTCCACTAGCTTCTGGGTCCGAGTGGCTGCTCTGCTGTATTTTAAAAGCAGGCAATAGGTGGCTCATTATGGGTGCCATTCAGAGAATGCTTTGCATTTTTTCAGTGAATACAAAGTGATCTCTGATTGGACAAGGTGCAGAAGTGGCGTAGTAACACTTCTTTTTAGGTTTTTGAAAAAAATTAAAAATATTCAAAATAAACTACCAGTACTTACTGCAAAGAAGACAACAAATACTCACCTATCAAGCTATTTGTTCTGCCGATCTCTGCTGAAGTGAAGAGGAATTACTGGCTAAAGAATCCAACACTTCCCCAAGGACCCCTTCATCACTACAAGCACAGTAATGTTGTACTATTAGTTTAGTTTTAAGCAGAGGAAGATCAAAGAACCCCCACCCTGATATCCCCCATCTTTATACAGTTATATACAGTACATATATACCATTGTAAGAAATAGCTTCTAAAATCCTCATGAACTAACTGAAATTCTTTGTATAGCATACTTCTTTTTTTGTTGTCCTATCTGTAATGACGTTATGCTTTTGTGATTTAATAAGGCCATTCTAGTCAGCAGTCAAATTTTTGTATATTCAGCTAAATGTACAACATTCTTAAGTATATGATGATAATACATTTCTCTGTTTCTTAAGAATATGGGATGAAAGGGAACAATCTGGCAAAATAGTGTGTGTTAAGTACATAAATCACATCAGTAACTGGAGGCCAAGATGTTTGGCCCCTAGCACCATACTGAAATACACATTCACATCCAGGTTGCTGCCTACACTTAAAGTCTACATGCTTCTGCTGGTGCACATGAACAGTAATTGTGCATCCACAGATATGTGCACAAAAACTTAGGGGTCTTTTTAAAAATTGCTGTGCGAACATCTCAGGATTCGTTTAAAGGTCACAAATACTAACTTTGTGTGAAATTTCAGGTTTTTTTTTTTTGCTTTTTTGCAATGCATCATTCCCTAACATTTGGGATTAAGAGAAAAATAGCCATGGGAACATTCTGAAAGAAAAATTAACCTGTTCACGACTGCTCTATAGCCGAATGACGGCTACAGTGTGTTCACATTTTGCTGGGAGGTCATCATATGACATCCTCCCGAGCTCGCGCTACCTGCACACCCCCTGCGGTGCACATCGGCAGTGATCTAGGATATCTGCTTCCTTTCGACGCAGCTGATCACAGATCGGGGTAAAGGGCCAATCACGGCGGCTCTTTACCACGTGATCAGCTGTGTCCAATTACAGCTGATCACAATCTAAACAGGATTTGCTGATTATCTGCAGAGACGATAACCGACAAATCCATACAGGGGACATCTACATTTATAATCAGGGCACTGATCATCAGTTTTCTGATGATCAGTGCAGCCCAGACGGGGCCCATCAGTGCTGCCAATCAGTGCCCATCAGTGATGCCTATCAGTGCAGCCTATCAGTGACACCTATCAGTGCCGCCTATTAGTGCCCATCAGTGCCGCCTATTAGTGCCCATCAATGCTACGTATCAGTGCCCATTAGTACTGCATATCAGTGCAGCCTCATCAGTGCCGCCTCATCAGTGACCATCAGTGCTGCCTCATTGGTGCCCATCAGTGCCGCCTATCAGTGCCCATCAGTGTGCCTATTAGTTCCCATCAGTGCCGCATATCAGTGCAGCCTCATCAGTGCTTCCTCATCAGTGCCCATCAGTGCCGTCTTATCAGTGCAGCCTCATCAGTGCAGCCTCATCAGCGTACATCAGCAAAGGAGAAAAATTACTTATTTACTAAATCTTATGACAGAAACTAAGAAAAACATTTTTTTTTTTTAAATGTCGGTCTTTTTTTGTTTGTTTAGTAAAAAAATAAAAACCCTAGTGGTGATTATATAACACCAAAAGAAAGCTCTATCTATCTTAAAAAAATTATAACAATTTGGTTTGGGTACGGTGTTGCATGACCACGCAATTGTCATTCAAAATGCGACAGCACTGAAAGCTAATAATTGGCCTGGGCAGGAAGGGGGTGAAAGTGCCCAGTAAGCAAGTGGTTGAAGAACATTTGACCACTAGGGAAAACAGCCTAACCATACAGGCTAAGAACATTTGACCAAAAGAGGAAATAATATGATGATGACCTTTGCATTGTAAGCTAAGGTGCTAATTTATAAAGAATTTGCATAACCATTTACTCAATCATTTATGTAAATAGACTTTCTGTTCTTTTCAAATGTAAATGATTTATTTAAAACAGAAAATACTGCATTTGGCTACTAAAAGGACCTAGTATTATTGTATTTATGTTTCTGTGAGAGTGAAATGCAATACAAAACTGATACCCCTTTAGGGGTTCCCCCTAAAAATGTATACCAGAGCCCTTATACTTGATGATCCTTGAGGGTCTGGTATGAATGTCAATAGAAATGTTTACTTAAAGTGGTTGTAAAGTCATAAGGTTTTTGATCTTAATGCATTCTATGCATTAAGATAACAAACCTTCTGTGTGTAGCAGCCCCCCTCAGCCCCCAATACTTACCTGAGCCCATCTCGATCCAGCGATGTTGCAGGAGAGTCTTGACTGCCCAGGTCTCTCCCTCCTCATTGACTGAGACAGCAGCGCTGCGCCATTGGCTCTCACTGCGTTGGGTTCCCCCATAGCAAGCTACAGGAAGAAGGGGCCAGGAGTTCTGGAGAGGGACCTGAGAAGAGGAGGATCTGGGCTGTACAATGTACCCCTACACATTCACTTGGGGGGTGGGATCTGGGGGCCTCCTTGTTAAAGAGGGCTTCGAGATTCCAATAAGCCCCTCACCCGCAGACTCCCGCAACCACCGGGCCAGGGTTCTGGGGACAAGGCCCTTGTCCCCCCATGTTGAGGGCAAGTGACCTGGTATGGTTCAGGAGGGGGCGGTAGCTCGTCCCTCCCCCCCTTTCCTGGCCTGCCAGGCTACTTGCTCGGTTAAGGGTCTGGTATGGATTTTGGGGGTGACCCCACGCCAATTTTTTTTTTTTTAATTTTGACGCAGAGTTTCCCTTAAAATCTATGCCAGACTCAAAGGGCCTGGTATGGATTTTGGGGGGGACCCCACGCTGTTTTTTTCATTTTTATTTTGGCGTGGAGTTCTCCTTAAAATCCATACCAGACCCAAAAGGCCTGGTATGGACTGGGTGGAGGACCCATGCGGTTTTTTGAATTTTAGTCTATTTTGCCGGGAGCCGACAATACATTACAGCTGCGAGCAAGTTTAACCACTTCAGCACGGAAGATTTTACCCCCTTCCTGACCAGAGCACTTTTTACGATTCGGCACTGCGTCGCTTTAACTGACAATTGCGCGGCCATGCGCTATTGTACCTAAACAAAATTGACGTGCTTTTTTCCCCACAAATAGAGCTTTCTTTTGGTGGTATTTGATCGTGGTTTTTATTTTTTGCGCTACAAACAAAAAAGGAGTGACTATTTTGAAAAAAACACAATATTTTTTACTTTTTGCTATTATAAATATCCCCTAAAAATATATAAAAAAACTATTTTTTTTCCTCAGTTTAGGCCGATATGTATTCGTCTACGTATTTTTGGTAAGAAAAATCGCAATAAGCATATATTGATTGGTTTATGCAAAATTTATAGCGTCTACAAAATAGGGGATAGTTTTATGGCATTTTTATTTTTAATTTTTTTTTTACTAGTAATGGCAGCGACCTGCACTTTTTATCGGGACTGCGACATTATGGCGGACACATCGGACATTTTTGACACTATTTTGGGACCATTGTCATTTATACAGTGATCAATGCTATAAAAATGCATTGATTACTTTATAAATGAAACTGGCAGTGAAGGGGTTAACCACTTGGGGGTGGTGAAGGGGTTAAGAGTGTCCTAGGGAGTGGTTCTAACTGTGAGGGGGCTGTGCTTCAACACACAGGACAGTGATCACTGCTCTCGATGACAGAGAGCTGTGATCTCTGTCCTGTCACTAGGCAGAACGGGGAAATGCTTTGTTTACAAAAGCATCTCCCCGTTCTTCCTCTCCATAACATGATTGCGGGCACCTGGCAGACATTGAGTCCGCAGGACCCGCGGTCATGGAGACCACCGCTTCTTAAAGTGGACGTACCTGTACGCCCTTTTACCTACCAGCACCATTCTGCCGATGTACATCGGCGTGCGCTGGTCGGCAAGCCGAAAATTTTGCATTTTTTCCTTTGGAAATTTTATTTTGCTGTGGCACTGTTCAAAACATCACACAGATGCACCACTTTACAGGCAGGCTAAGGGGACCCCCCAGGCATGATATTTGAAGGAATATTTTATTTTTATTGTTTCACTTTAAGCATTATTAAAATCACTGCTCCTGAAAAAAATGTTTGTTTTAAAAACTTTTTTTTGCATTGATACATGTCCCCTGGGGCAGTACCCGGTTCCCCATACACTTTTTATGGCAAAAATATGCATATAAGCCTTTAAAATTAGCACTTTTGATTTTTCATGTTCGTATCCCATAGACTTAAATAGGGTTCGAATGTTCGCTAGAACTTTTTGCCTGTTCGCATGTTCTGGTGCAAATCGAACCGGGGGTGTTCGGTTCATCCCTATTCATCATCTATCAACAGCACAAGATTAAGTTATTAACATTCATGGACTCATTCAAGAGATTGTATTGAGATATTAAGGGAAAAGTCCAGCACCTAAGGTTGTTTCACAGTTATGAAATGTTGGCTATATTGGACAAAATTGGACTGTGTGAAGGCAAACTTCACACATGCTGTTTTCCACCAGCAGTATTTACTTCATTAGAGGATGAAAGTATTGGCAAAGCTTGTAGACAGATTGCCTACAGAAATGTTAGTTTTAGTTAGGGACAACTCTAGGGTCCAGGAAGACGGGAAAGTGTTAATTTGTGTGCTGCTGTTCCCAGGCTTTTTAGATCCAGCCTGCCTACCTGTAATGAAAACAGGGGGAAGGTGTGGAGCCAGAGAGCTGCTCTTAGATATACATGCTGAGATTGCTGTGGAGGACTGCTGCGACTTGCAGCTTGCTGGGGGGCACTGGGAATCCAGAGATCAGCCAGGAAAATGCTTTGAAGAAGTGGACTACTACCTTTTCGGAGGTATGCCTGAGCAGCCAAGTAAAGATAGATAGGGACATGACAGGGTTATTGTTCACATTGAACTGTATTGCTAAATACTTTTAAAGTATCACTAAGGGCAAACATGTTTTTTTTGTTTTGGATAGAGTACAGAAGGATTAGAACACCTGTCAATCTCTTTTGCCTTCTATGCCCCCGTTAGGGAGATACATCCTCTCTATTTGTCCTGTTTCCTATTATTATTGAAAGTGAATGTAAAATAAAATCCCAAATTTTGAGTTGTCCCTAGAAAATTAATAGAGGGGAAATCTTTCAACGGGGACCCCAGTTCTGGACATCTGGGGGACACTAAGGAATTCTCTTAATTTACAGGGATTTCCTATCACATCCTGTTTGGCATTTGAACAGGAAGTGAAGGGAAATCTTCACAATGGGACAAGGATGGTGGAACAAAACCTGACAGGGGTTATAACCCTCCCTTATTCTATCAAAAATGAAAAAAAAAGTTTTGCCTATAGTTCTACTTTAAGTAAAAGTTGCATCAACTGTTCTGAGCCTGACCTGAAGTTCTTTAAAGGGATGCATGATGGTTCCTGGCATATCGAAAGAACTAGGGTTAGTAAAGCACATGTGGGTATGAAGCAAAGCCACTACAAAAGGTGTATTTGGCAAGGAAAACAGGAGGAGTAATGCAGTTGCTATGGGTAAGGAGTGCAAGGTATATTGCAGCCAGTCGTAAAGGATCTCTGGTAGCGAGGGGGTTCATGCTCTGGCTCCCTCCCCAGTGGACGGTCTCCCATAGCAACCAGGACAGACCTGTGTTACTGAGAAGGAAGGAGTTAATAAGTGCACGAATGAGGTCCACGCTATGTGCACGGTGGGACCCTATTCTGTTACTGGGGGGAGGGGACAGAGGTACTCTGGAATTGTGGAGAGGGCGTGGGCTCAGCAGCATCCCTCCTGAATGCAACATACAACAGGCGACAGTGTGTATTGACATGGGACAGAACTTTTCAGAGAAACCGTGCACTTTTATTACTGCACACAGGGACATGGCTCATCTCTAAGTTGGGGAATTGGCTTAATGTTTGATTCGCACATGACCGAAGTCCCTGCCTGGTCCCGGGCATTGATGAGTGAGTTCATGGTGAAAGGTACCCCCACGTGCAGGATGAGTGGCCCCACTCACAAGCTGATAAAACTGTGCAGGGAGAGATTGCAGCAAGTTTGGAAACTATACTGTGCTTCAATGGGATCGTAGTCATAACCAATAACAATTGATATTTAATAACATATTATTTGAACGAATGATACTTTCGTAAAATACCTGTGGTTTAAATTGGCCATGGCCTTTTATTTATAGGTATAATCTATAAATCAATTCATATTAACTTTTAATAAATCATAAATAATCAACACACTAATGCCCCGTACGCACGGACGGATTTTCCAACAGAAAATGTGCTATCGGATCGTGTTGTCGGAAATTCCGACCGTGTGTGGGCTCCATCGGACATTTTCCATTGGATTTTCCGACACGCAAAGTTTGAGAGCAGGCTATAAAATTTTCCGACAACAAAATCCGATCGCGTCAATTCGACCGTGTGTGGACAATTCCGACACACAAAGTGCCACGCATGCTCAGAAGAAATTCTGAGATGGAACAGCTCGGTCTGGTAAAATTAGCGTTCGGAATGGATACAGCACTTTCGTCATGCTGCAATGTTTTAAATTGTTTAATACAGCGCACTCTCTTCTTCTTTATAATGTGAGAAGAATGAAGTAGTTTTGCTGCTCATATTCACACAGACTTCTCACAAACTTCTTTATTTATTATTTATCGTGATTCCCTCAATATATTTTGATTTGTCACATCTGACCAAATTTCTTTTTTGTTGTTTTATTTTTGTTTTGTATTTTTTTCAAGGCTGATCATTTTTTTTTTTGTGTTTGTATTTTTTTCCAGGCTGATGTATTTTTTTCTTTTTTTTGGGTTTTGCTCCATAATATTTTTGTGTGTGTTTTGTGTGTCAAGTTACCACAACACCATTATTATCTTCTTGTATTATTTCATCTCCAGGAGGTTGCTTGGTGTTGGTGTCTCTTGTTAATTTCACATTGTATTTTTGAAATGTACCTGCCTCCTCACAAACTGTCCTTTTTGAAGGAAAACACACATAGGCGAGTATAATTGAAACAAAAATTCCTTTATTAAGGGCTCAGAACCAAACAAAGAGGGAGGCAACGCTGGAGAAACAGCAGAAATTGGCGAAGCCTTTGGCCCCCAGGGCACACATCAATTCTTTTCCAGCAAAATTGGTGGCCTGAGGAGTCCATATATAAGGGAGTACAGTCTGGTCCAGAAGTCCCAGAGATCCTGAAAGCAGCAGATGACATCTGTGTCCCCAGGCTGTGGTGATACAAGAGACTGCATCTTTTGTCACACCAGACTGAACCCAGGGTCATCACTCTCTGGTCTTCCTTCCACGCTTCCTTCCACGCTGTGGCTGTGGTGGTGTAGTTGTGGCAGGAGGAGGAGGAGGATGGTCCAACTCAATCACGTCGGTATTGGGTGTGTTTTCGCCACTCACCCCCTTAGTTAGGACTTTATAAAGAAGTTTCTCACACATGAGGCGTTGACCCTCCTGCATGCCCTTCAGTTTGCCGGCAGCCATGCTGGCAAAGGCCTCTTCAAGAGTGGGTAAGGCTCTGAGGGACGCAGAATCCTCCTGAATCAGCCTGAGTGCTGAATCCTGCACGTGCCTCCCCTTCCTGGGTCTTTTGTTTGGAAGGCGGAGGGGAGGAACCTGCGATTCGGTCAGGCTCCTACTGGTCCCAGGCTTCTCCTGGCTGCCACTTAGCCCCGCCTCCTCCTGGCTGCCACTAACCCCCGCCTCTTCCTGGCTGCCACATTCCACAGCCTCCTCCTGTGTGCCACATTCCACAGCCTCGTCCTGGCTGAGGTCTTCCTATGTATGAAAAAGGGACATAGTTTTAGTTTTTTCTTCATCAATCACACACAATTTTCACCTCATGACTGTTGCAAACTGAATGTTAACAAATATAACAGACTATCCTTCTGAGCCCAGCATTTTTCAGTCTTGTCCCAATTATTTTTGCCCACTACTCTCTATTAATATGTAAAAAACTGTATTAAATCAGCAATTAGTGATCAATAATAACATCTAGTAAAGATCATTTATTTTTTGACCAGAAATCTGTAGAACAATGCTGACTCCATCTGGGCTCCTCCACTTCTTCCTAGCTGGAAGTCTCAGGTTGGACATCGGAAGCCTCAGCTGGGGTGGAAGGAAGGGTTGAGAGGGATTCCCTGACTCCAGTCTGGTCTGACAGAAATCGCAGTCTCTCATAGTACCACAGCCTGGGGACATAAATGTCATCTGCTCCTACTCCTGATCTCTGGGAATCCGGGACCTTCTTGCGCTCCCTTAGATAAGTGCTCCTCAGGCCACCAATTTTGGCTTTTAAATAGGGGATGTTTGCCGTGGGGACCTCCGGCTTCACCAACTCCAGCAGTCTCTCCAGCGCTGTCTGCCTCTTTTGTTTATGATTATAATCTGGATGTTTGACCTGCCACAGACAGGGCAGCTCCCTGTACTTGTCTATGAACAGGGGGAGGAAGTTGTGGTCATTGAAGCCATCCATTTTATCTGCAAGACACAACACGAGACAAAACCTAATGTCAGGCAAAACTCTCCTAATCTTGTTACAATATAGGCCTCAATCTAGAAGCAGTATAGGCCCAAGTTTTGCTCTTACCTTCCTTATCACGATCAGCGCCTCCGATACTCCTTCCTCCGCTCACAGATCGTACGTACTACACGCGTGTTATGCTTTATACACACTGCGCATGCGTGTAACTCCGCCCGCCCCTGATGTTCTTTCTAGTCTATTCCCTGCCCCTTTTTGTTCGGCGCAGTGGGGGAAGAGCACATGGTGGAGACACAGCAGGTGCGTGCTAATTACAGCAACGAGGAGGAGGAAAGCCCGGAGCCAGAAACGTCTCGATCCAAAAGGAGACGATTTAAGGCCTCAAATATGTCCTTTGGGGACATGATGGAGATGGTCGACATCCTGAAGAAGGCCGACTATGACGGGAAGTATGGACCTTACCCCAACCCCAATGTCAGAAAGGCCAAGATCATGGCGAAAGTGGTCAAGAGTCTGCACCGGAATTTCGGGGTACGACGATCGAAAGATCAGCTCAGGAAGCGATGGTCGGACTTGAAATTAAGAGAGCATGAGCAGTACCGAAAGATCCGGAGAGTGCTGCAAAAAAGTAAATAGTTGTCCTGTGTTCCTATTCTTTATGTTTATTACGTTTGTGCTGCTCCATGTGCTTTTCTTAACTGTTATCCAGTTTCAAAAGGCAACTTTCATGTTCATGGGCACATTATTCGTTCGTAAAAAACATTGTTCGTTCGGCCTAGAAAACACCATTGTTTTGGTCATATGCATTTGCCCACATTTTTTAGGGCCTACTTGTCTGAAACTAATTTGGTTGTGTAGATGTGTTTGTTACTAGAATGAAATGCAAACTAGATTCTGTGTAAGGAGAGGACACTCAGCAGCTGGTTACACATCTGGATGCTGGAGCACTAGTGTGGGACACAAGAACACCCTTTTTATTAGGGGGACCACACAGGTGCTCCAGTGTATACTATAGGGGTGTCTCCATCTGTGAAGCTTGTACAAAACAGGTAAAGTATTGAAGCTTGACAAAGGACACTAAAAATTCTACATCTTGGAACTCTGCCAAAATAGACAATTGTACCCCACTTCCAAGCAATGTTTCATATTTATAGTTCTGCCATCAAATATCTGTGTGCTAAGTATACCAATTTTTTTTTACATAGGGGAGAAAAGACTCGGAGGACACCCCTCATCCGAGGAGACCACAGACCCCCCACCTCTGGAAGAAGGGGAAATCCACCCAAGACAAGCAGAGCAGGAGGAGGAAGATGTGGTGGAAATTGGCACCACAACAGGTGAGTGTCTGCGACCACAGGCTCAGGTAAGAGATGGATGCCGGCATATTTATAATACATGGTGTTTTTTGATTTCTATCTTTTTAGGTGATCGTGATGTTGTGGATCCAGATCCTTTCACCTCGTAAAGTGCACAGATCCTGATCGGGGAGATCATGGGGTGTAATAGAGACTTGGAAAACATCAAGAAAAACATCAATGATGTTCTTCAAAAAATGAAGAACATCGTTGATGTTTTAGGGAGTTTAAAATCCCTCCAAATCCCTTTGTTTTTTGTGTGCTACAAATTTTTGACATTTTTTGACAAATTTGAGAAAAGCCAAATTTTGAAGAGGCACACAGTGTGTCAACATGTGCTATCTGCCATCACGGGAGATCAATGGACGCGTTTTGGGGGTGCAACCCCTTCCTCAATAATAAAGTAGCTGTGAGGAAGGGGTTGCACCCCCCCAAACACATCCCTTGATCCCCGTGATGGCAGGTAGCACATGTTGACATTCGTAAATTTGTGTGCATCTTCAAAATTTGGCTTTTCCTGGGGTGACTTCACCCCATCTGAACACAATATCAAACACAGTTTAAGTTAAATACTCATGTCTGATATTGCCTTCAAGTTCTACCAAATGTGAACTTTGTAAGTTCAAGATTTGTGTCTTTCTTGTTGGTTTTAAACATGCCTGTTTTATCTTAAATGGACACTTCTACTTTTTCTAATGTGACCCCAAAAATTGTTATACAAACAAACATGTTGGTTTGTTTTAAAAACCTTTTCTAAATGCACATGTGATTGTGCTGGTATTAAAAGATTGTTAATCAAGAATGTGTGGATTATTGTCTCAATGCTACAACACTTTTGTGGTGCTCTAATTGGTGTTTTCTGTGACAATGGGTGTTATTTCCTAATGGGCAAATCCACTTTGCACTACAAGTGCAGTTTCAGTGCAGTTTCAAGTGCACTTGTAGTGCAAAGTGTCTTTGCCTTTAGTAAATAACACCCAACAGTGCTTTGTAAGGTTACACAATCATGCCATTTTCAGGACTCACCACATTTCTGTCAGGGTCAGCTAAAACAAACACAAGCAGTAAATGCCACCAAAGATTTGAGTAGTTTTTTTTTATTTGACAAAGGTTTTAGACATTGTATGGCATATTGATAGCCCCCCTACCCACAAAGAATTCCAGGTATCTTAGCCGGACATCACGGGCACTCAGGGGGGCAAGCCAGGACGGCCACTTTCAAGTGCCGTCAGGGTTGGTTCATTTGGAATTCCAGCCTCAGGCCCAACTGAGCCAGCATAGTTGGCAGAATGTTTCCATAAAAAGTTGTGTAGAACACAGCATGCCAGGATAATATGATTCAGTTTGTACTCCGCCACGTGTATGGGTGTAAGAAATAGGCGGAACCGGCTGGCCATGATTCCAAACGTGTTCTCCACCACTCTTCTGGCTCTGGCCAGCCGGTAATTAAAAACCCTCTGGTCCAGGGTGAGGGTCCTCATCGGGAATGGCCGCATAAGATGGTCCCCCAGCGAAAATGCTTCATCCGCAATAAATACGAATGGTCTTGTCATTGTCTTCTGGAGGTGGCAAGTCCAAGCTGCCATTCTGGAGATGCCTGTAGAACTCCGTCTGGGGGATGACTCCACCATCGGACATCCGGCCATTCTTCCCAACGTCCACATACAGGAACACATAAGTAGCTGACACCACCGCCAACATCACAATCCTATTGAACCCCTTATAATTATAATAGCATGACCCCCGAGTTGGGTGGTGGGACGATGTGGACGTGTTTCCCATCAATTGCCCCTCCGCAGTTAGGAAAGTCCCACCGCTGGGCAAAGTGGGAGGCCACAGTCTGCCATTCCTGTGGCGTGGAAGGAAAGTGCGGAGTCAAACCAAAAAAAAAAACAATTATTCATTTTGCACATAAACAGGGAAAGCAGATTAGACACAAACATTCTTGGCCAACATCAAGATAACATTTATTTGAGGGAGTTTTTAAAGACCAAAGTATAAGGTACACCTATCAGATTCCCCCTCCCCCCCTCTCATGGGCCATTTCTAACATTATGGGGGGGGCTCTTGGACAGGTAACCCTCTCCACTTAATTGAGAGATGAATGCCTAAATAATGGGTATTGCTTTGAACAGCCCCTCCTTAGTTACACTATTGGCAGCCCACTGGACAGGTAAGGAGTGTCATAATACAAAGATATAAATATACACTGTACACATTTGAGCACATTTGGACATTCTGCTATTACCTATCAAGATAATAATAGAATACAAAAAACTTGAAACAGTACCATTTGAAAGTATACAGGCAGGCCCTTGCTCTACATGCTTTGGGGAATTCATCCATAAATCTGACCACAAAAGAGATGGGTATAGTGTGTATGGGTTTGCCAATGTCAGCAGATAGATGATTGAGGATAGATAGAGAATTGGTATCAGCTGACTTAGCAGTTGGGGGGAGGGAGGGTTAAAAATGATTTGGGGACACCCAAAAAAAGCCTCTGGCACTCTGCCTGAATTTAAACCACAAATCACATTTATAAACATTTTAGGGGGTATTTAGGGTAAAGCGTAGTGCTTATCAGCTATGGAGCTGATAAAATACATTGTTAAGTGACTACATGAGGTGAATATAGGGCCAGGAGACCATGCTGGGGAGGTAAGTGAAGGCAAATATGTATGAAGGACAAAAAAATTAAATACATAAAAATCCAGCATGCATGAGGACAAAGGGGACATTCACAGCATATTACAATCATGGTATTTAGGGAATGTGGAAAGAAATACAACATTATCAAATAAAATGTGATGTTAAAAGATAAAAATCTTACCTTAATATACTCCTTCTGCAGGACCTGGATGATGGCAGAACAGGTCTCTGGGATAATGATCCCCAGAGCCTGGGGGGAGATGCCTGTCGAGAACTTGAGGTCCTGCAGGCTTCTCCCCTTCGCCAAGTACCGCAGGGTGGTGACTAGCCTCTGCTCCGGAGTGATGGCTTGCCTCATGCAGGTATCCTGCCTGCTGATATAGGGGGTCAGCAAAGCCAACAAACAGTGAAATACGGGATCCGTCATCCGGAGAAAGTTCCTGAAATCATCAGGATTATTCTCACGGATCTCACGGAGCAAAGGCATATGACAGAACTGGTTCATGGACTGGACTTGTGGCAAGGTAAGGACCCCAACACCAAGCCCCCGCACAGCACGAACTCTACGAGGAGTACATATACGCAACATGGCTAAAAAACGGTCAGCTGCTCAGAACGAAGTAACAGAACGCAAGAAGAACAGCAAGGCCTGTAAAGAGTGACCTGAAAAACAGTAACGAACGAACAAGAACACAATGACAGAGTCACGCGTAGCTTGCTGCTCGCACTGAAGAGCAGATACAAACCCACAAGCACAAACTGAACAGCAGAAAACGATCTGAAAATCACGAGTCTGAAAAAGCGCGAATCGTCTCTCACCAGACTTTTACTAACACGAGATTAGCAAAAGGAGCCCAAGGGTGCCGCGCTTGGTTCTGAACTGGCCTTTTCTAGTCTTGTCATACGTGGTGTACGTCACCGCGTTCTTGGTAATCGGAAATTCCGACAACTTTGTGCAACCGTGTGTACGCAAAACAAGTTTGAGCCAACATCCGTCAGAAAAAATCCATGGATTTTGTTGTCGGAATGTCCGATCAATGTGCGATCGTGTGTACGGGGCATAAATGTGAGTTAAAAATAAAAATATTAATAGTACATCAATATAAATATATATCAATAGCTCAGCCATTTAAGCTCAAGCCATATAAATAAAAACAAAAACAATTATCCATACACCAGGCTCAGAATCTTAAGGAGCCTGGCACCCCACCAAGGCAACAGCCAATTCAACACAGGTTTGAAAATCTAAATTTAAAATGTCTAGAGCAACATCAGATAAATGCACATTGTCTGGTCTATAAAAAACAGGCAAAACGCCTTCCAAGTTCACATGTCGAAAAGACATACCATGAACCGAAGGCATGAATTTATCCAAAGCCCTAATAATTCACTTACGAATTTTCTCCAAATACCTATGTTCAGAGCAGAGTAACCAATCAAGTCGAGGGATTATTTCAGAAAAAATTAACACAGTATCAGGTAAGATAGCATGTAGACATAACAGGTCAAGCATAATCTGAGAAAGCAATTCTAATGTCTTACGTTTGCCAAGATCATTACCAGATAAATTAAAAATAATGATCTGAGGAACAGGCCAGCAATCATGTAAATAAGACAGAATAGAACGTAGATCGCTCCAACGCATGCCACGTTTTCCATACCAGTGAACAGTAAAACCAGAATAAGGTAATCATAAATTATTGCCATAGACTCTAAATTCAGCTCTCTTCTGAGCCCAAAAAATATAAGAATGTCCAATAATCCAGATGACACGGTGAGCATCTAAAATTAAAAACAAAATTTAGGTCTATAACAGTTTGATCTCCAACCACCAATATCCTTAATCATAGATTCAGTAAGACCTACCAAAGCTGCAGTAGTGGCTGCACCAATACGAAATGAGTGAGATTTAATTTGCAGATGTTCCAAACGTAATGCTTTGAGGCATCTACGCAGAACAGGCTTGAATTGATAAATAGTCACCGGAGTACCCGTGAAATGAATCAGCAATTGTCTATAAGATGCAGGTCTAATACTCAAAAATTGCTTAACCAAAGAGAAAACACAATAATGAGCACCAGGATTAGCTTGCAAAGTAATCCATCTACCATGACCCAAATGATCAGTTTTACTCCTACGAAGTAAAACTTGAATATAATCTATTTCAACAAAAACATCATGAAAGAACAAACCTGAGTTGTCAGAAATTTTAAGCGGCAGCAATTCAGAAACTCGAAAAGCCCCCAAAAAACATAAACAAAATGCCAAATTAAATAACAACGATTCATAAGGAGAAAAACAAACAACCTTAGAAACGTCACAAAGATGACCCAAAAGGTCAACAGAAATCGGCAATATCGTATCAGCAATTGTTCGATTCCCCTCGTAACCTTTTAAAGCATGCCTAACAGAGAAAAATGACATACAAGATCTCCCGCCTTGCATGCGCATGAAAAAGGAAACACCTGACAAAGTCTTAATGATAAGAGAATGTGAATAACCACGAGACATCAATAAATTCAGAAAAGATAAAACTAATCCCTCAGAAAAAAGGGGACAATGATCCCCGAAAGAAAGTAAGAAGGAACACCACAAAGACCACGCAGCTTTATAAGATGCCCACGTGGAATTTGCCAAAGAAGCCCGAATAGCAGCGAAGACAGGATTCACCGAAGGTCCCATAAGTGTGGAGGGCATAATAGGCCAGTAGGATCTGCATGCGGTACCAAAAGCTGGATGGGAATGGGACAGAGCATCAGCAATTAGATTGTCCTTACCAGGAATGTATTTGGCTTTGCGCCATATATTAAGATCTAAACATTTAAATACTAACAATCTAAGCACAGCAAGTACTGGAAGAGATTTAGAAGACAAACAATTAAGAGCAAAGACAACACCCTTATTATCAGAATATAGTAAAATACGACAATTCTTAAAATGAACACCCCATAATTCCAAAGCCACTAAAACAGGAAAAATTTCCAACAAAACTATATTAGACGTCAGACCCGAATCTCTCCAAGACGTGGGCCACAAATCGGCAGACCAATGCCCATCCCAATAAGCACCATAGCCACAAGATCCAGCGGCATCAGTATGCAGATGTAACGCAGAAACCGAACAAAAAGGGGTCTGCCATAAACAACTACCATTAAATGTAGATAAAAAAATGATGCCACACTAGAAGATCGTCCCTCATTCCAGAAGTAATCCGCACGAAATGAAAAGGAGAAGAAATTCCCGATATAGCGTGATACAACCGTTTCGAGAAAACACGACCCATAGGTAACACTCTAGACGCAAATGCCAATAAACCAAGCAAAGACTGTAAAACTTTCAATCTAACTTTGCGTTTAGAAAGAACAAAATCCAATAATATCTGAATTTTTACAATCATCACATCAGGCAGACGAAACTCCATTGATACCGTATCAATTTGTATACTTAGAAATCAAGGCAAGATGTAGGGTAGACAGATTTCTCATCAGCCAACGGTATACCAAACTCCCTACAAACAATTTTAAAAACAGTAAATAAATATAAACAATCAGACGAACCAGCCTTACCAATAAAAAGAAAATTATCTAAATAATGTAATAAATCATTGGAACCTGTACAAAAACTAACAACCCATTCAATAAATGTAGAAAACAGTTCAAAATAATAACAAGGAAGTGAACATCCCATAGGGAGACACTTATCAAAGTAAAATTCATCTTGAAAATAGAAGCCCAAAGAGTTAAAAGCCGACGGGTGAATAGGAAGTAAACGAAACGCAGACTGTATGTCAACTTTAGCAAGCAAAGCAGAAGAACCAACGTTCCTAATTTTAAACAATGCATCATCAAACAAGGAATACTGTACAGAACACCATGACGAGTCAATATCATCGTTCAAAGAAAAACCGATAGGGAAAGATAGATGGTGTATCAACCTAAAAGAGTTCGGCTCCTTTTTCGGAACAATACCAGGTGGCGAAACGCGAAAATTCACGAAAGGAGGAGTAGAAAACGAACCCGCAATTCTACCAGCCTGTAATTCCTTATTCAATTTCTCACGAACAACAGACAAATGAATAGAAACTGAAGGCAAATTCGGAAATATGCGACAACCAGTCCCAGAAAAGGAAGGCAAATGAAAGGCAGAAAACAAAAAACCATCACGCAAGACGACTGCCTTTAGAGGCTCTGGGTACGTGTGAAGCCAAGGCAACATGCTTAGAATTTTCACTGGCGTTGTGGCTTTTAAGAAAAAGCTCTTTTGAAGGAGCAGAAGAGCTAGATGACAATTTCTTAAAACAGCACGAAGCCGGGTGAGAACCAGCACAATGACTACATTCATGTATGTATTTACAGTTATTAGGCCATTTGCACAGCCCATCATTGAAATGAAAACAGACGCCCCGGCGATATATAGTAGTGGGATTGGAAGTATTACCTTTAAACAAAGGTTTCTGAGGCAACAAAAGATTGAGCCATAGACCAACATCTTTTGAGCCCCATTTCATACATTTGTGTACAGACAATTTCTGGCGAAAGGCCTCATCATAATAAAACCACGAAAAACCAGGGAAATCCTTGAATGCTTCTAAAATGATCTTGACATGCTGGAACAAGCCTGAACACAAATCAGGAGGTTTCTCACCTAGCACGCCAGCGTAAATGCAAAAAGCTTGCAGCCAACTTTCTTCTTATCATCATCTCTTCTATCACCATCCCTCTTATCCAATCTATGTTCATGATTGGACGGAAGCAAAGACAAAATTTCAATATACTCTCCCGACCAAATTCTGTCTTTCATTGTTCTAGTCAAATGAAAACCCAGGGGGGATAATTCACACGTCACAACTTCCTTCAAGCAAGAATCTGAAATCAGCGGAGGAATTACCACCCCAGGAGCATCAGGAAGCACAGTTGCAGTAGCCACCAAGGTAGAGACTGGAACACTATGCAAGATCCAGCCACACTGAAGCAGCACTTGGAGTTGACTTGGGTTGGTCAACAATAACCGAACTAGCGAATGTGGACAAAAATTTAGAAAACGAACAAAACAATTCTTTAAGTCTTGAAGAATCAGCAAACTCACCAGTAGGATTGGAAACAATAGCATCAGTAGTATTCGCAGATTCAGATAGCATAGGCGCCTGCGAAATCTCACATTCAGTAGATGTACGGTCAGGCACCATGGTAACACGATCAGACAGCAACGAAGGACCAGCAGAAGATGTATTTGGCTGTGAAATACCTGGATCAAGAAAATAATTCAAATTAGGATCTAAAAATATATCACCACTTAACACTGTAGAAGGCAACACAATACGTTTAGTTTTACAAAGATGCTTTTTTCCAATTTGCATGCTTTCAGCACCAGTCACCATGACAACGGGATTTGCAGTCATTGAAAGACCCGCAGAAGAAGCCTGCGTCACTTTAGCAGAAGCATTAGCACTAGAAAGGGGTTAAAACAACAGTAGGAAATCAAGAACAATAAACAAACTAATTACAGTAATTATAGCACATCTAGTATCAAATAACCTCTTATGATTGAATCTCCCATCTACATGCCCATCTGGGGAATCGAACCTGCGAGGTCATTTCAGATGTCTCTGTGTTTTCCTGCCAGAATGAACTGCGCATGTGCCAACGATCCCGTCTGAAGTAGAAGGCTGCATGACATCGTGAATGTAAGGAGGGCCCGGAGGAAACGAAGAAGGCAGAGATGACGACATCAGAATCCGAGGCAGTGAGGAACCGTCATGCACCGGACCGGACGGAAAAGAAGAATGTCCGCTCCAGAAAACAGGAGGATCAGGAGCAGAAAAGGGGGAAGACATGTCCTCAGTAGATAAATGAAGGGAAGAAAATGGGGGGCTAGAGGACGGAAAGGACCACGGAACCGGAGGATCAGAAACAACGGAGCCAGAGGGGAAAACGGCAGGAGAAGTAGATGGTGGAATCTGTCCCAGGATAGCAGAAGAGCCAGGAAGAGAGAGGCAGTGACACATCCAAATGTCACCATCCTCAGATGCCGCCCGGTCCATCATCTGGCGGAGTAATTGCTCCATGACAGGTAAGTGCAGATGTGCTCTTCTTCTGATCTTCGCCGTCTTCTGCCCAGTAATGATGCATCCTCTTTTCTTTTATAGGCTGATGCTCATGGCAGAGGACCGTTTGGGGCAACTGTCAAACTCATTAACCAATCCAAGGTAAGTCATTTTAATAAGAATTATTATTTATTTATTTTTTTAAATAACTTTAATTATTTAATTCGGGCTGACACGATCCCACAGGTGGTGGGGGCGGGGACATTTCATGCCCCGCCCTTCACCTTTATTCTGATTACTAGCTGTTTGGGCAAATATCCCGTTGTTGCTTTTTTGTTCTGATTATTGGGCTTTTTGTCTTTTTGCTGCAAAGCTTCACCTTAAAAAATAGGCTTTTGTTTTGGAGGGGGAATATTTTGGGGTTTTAAAGAATAGGGTTATCTTTACCAGAGTGCTACATGATACACCTGTATTTCACATTTACATTCGTGTCATATTTAAAATCGGTGTGACTGTGCGATCTTTCAATGAATAAACTGTTAAGTCCAGTTGTTTTGGTTGCGTTTAGTAAGGTCACGTTGCAATAAAGCCAAGGAAGCTTAGACCTCTGTAGTGTATTAACCCCTTTCCCGCCGACCTCACAGATACTGTATATGTGGCCTCACTGAAGTGGGCTTTTTTCCATAGGGGCGAATATATGCATATCTCCCTTTGTGCTGGCAGTGTGCCGCACAGTGTTCCACGCCCTGGAGGAAGCTAACAAGTTCCAGCAAGCAGCATCAGACACCACGAGACAGCTGAAGATGGCAGCGGGCAATCGGCTGATGCCCACGTCACAATGGTTATCTGACATGCAGGAGCAGGCACTGGTAGACACTGGTGTTCGGCTGGAGATTTGTGGAGGGCTCGCCTTGTGGGTGATAGAAGGAGTGGAGTGGGTGATAGAAGGAGTGGAGTGACTGTGTCTACTCTGTCCCAAGTGTTGGATCCCAACGGTGGGCCCGGTGCGGCCATTGTGGAGAGCCACTAACCAGGATGAGACCTGTTTAGCAGGAATTAAGGTACTACAGTGTCAACCTGCTTTCAGGACTTTGTATGCTGCAGCCGCAGGAGACTCGGATAGGGTCAGAGATCACCAGCCAAAGGCGGAGAGGTGTTGCGGTCTGGTGAATCCTCCACAAAGATAATGGACATATGTGATGAATAGGATGCTGCCGTGACCTGTGGCCTGGCCAGGGGCCCGGCGACTGCACGTGCCAGTGTACAGGAGCCGGATGACATCCCTAAAGAGCCTTTCTGTTCTAAGTCCCTTGCTGTGCCTCTCCAGAAGGAGCCCATGCTAGAGGGAGGTGTGCCTCCAGGTGAGCTGGATAAGGTAAGTGAGGGCCAGGTCATTGATCGGGGTTCCCCCATAATACTGGAAAAGTTTTGGTCTTTGGCAGGACTATTTGAGTGGTCACCCCCTGAGGAGAGTTCCTAACAGAAGGAGTGGGAGACAGGAGGTTCCGATCCCACAGAGACCCAGTCAGAGGCAGGAGAAAGTACTCACCCCACAGTATGGACCCCTATCCCTTGCAGCAAACTCTTTGAAAGCTGACCCTCCACTACCCAGACCAGAGCATCCACTTACAGGCAGTGGGTGGTAAAGTCCCAGGATGCATGTGTCTTGCCAGGAAAGGGGAAGCTTAAAGAATTGACCAGGTTTTCTCGCTTCCAGAGGGATATACAGAGACGGGTTGCTCTGGAGTGGGGTCTGGACTATCCATATGTCCCCTCCCAGATAATGGACATCGCTGAGAACTCCTGGGGAAAGTGGGAGGATGACCTTGCATGTTCCCAAGCCTTTGTGGGTGCCAGAAAGTAATGTCTGGGCCTGGTTCGTGAACATTCAGGAGGAATGGAAGCTGGGATGTGCCATTTACAGGACCGAGTCCTGGTTGTAAAGGCGGGTTGGCCTGCCATTTGATCTCTGTCAGAGAGGAAGGGGATAGCAGGAGGAGATTGCTGGATCTCCACTTCTATGTGTGAGGAGGACTGTTGTGTTGTACAGCCACCATAGAAGCAGCCACAAGGACTGAAGGGAAGTGGCAGACCTGTGTGTGGTTTTCCTTTTTTTTTCCTTTTGCAGGGACAAACTTTGCCTGCCACCCAGTGTGCCTGATGGAAGGACTGTGATCATGGATGCTTTGAGTGTACTGTCCCTGCCCACCTCTTTGCATCCTGTTGTCCAAGGAGGGGCCCCTCCTATCAGGAGCAAAAGAAGGACTACTTGCAAGTGTCAGAGACCATGAAATCAGGCCGAGACAGAAGAATAGTTAAATCACACTTGTTTAATAATAAAAGAAAAAAGAACAAACATAGTCAAAACATAGCCAAAGTTCAGTAACCGGAACGGATAGTCAGCCAAGCCAGAAGTCAGGGATCAATGTAGCAAGCAGGATCTGGAGCCAGAAGGGATGTCAGCAAAGCAAGTCTTTAAACAGGAGGGCAGGAGATTGTCTCTTGTGATGTTGATCAAGGCAAAGGCAGAGAACCTCTGGACTGGACAGCTTAAGTAGGCAGGACTGATGAGCAGGATATCATCAACAGCTGAGTAACTGTGGATAGATAGGAGCTGGCAATTATCCAATAGCTGAGCAGCCAGTTCAGAGAAGGAAGGGCTGAGCCCAGCCCTGACAGTACCCTCTCCTCAACGACCCCTCCCACTCGGAGGACCACCAGGCTTGAGGGGAAAACGTCTATGGTAATCATGGAGGAGGACAGGGGCATTTACATCCAAGGATGAGACCCAAGAGCGTTTCTCCAGACCGTACCCTTTCCAATGTACCAGGTACTGTATGCGCCCACGAAACCTACGGTTATCAACAATGGACTGTACTTCATACTCCTCATGGTTCTCAACCTGTACAGGGCGAGGACATGCCACCGAGGTGGTAAAGTGGTTGCAGACCAAAGGTTTTAATAAAGAGACATGAAAGCCACTGGGTTAATCCTGCGAAGAATACGGAAAGGCCCAATAAACCGAGGTGCGAACTTCAGTGAGGGAACACAAAGTCGGAGGTTGCGAGATGACAGCCAGACCCTGTCCCCACACACACAACAAACCAAGTTTAGCGCTGTCCCCACTATACCTATTCCAACAGTAAACAGTCTGTATGTATATTCCTCGCTTAAGGTGTTGCAGCTCTCCCAAAAGTCCACTGGGTGGTAGACATGCATTAGAGGAGCATCTCCGTGGTCTTCGTTCTACTTTGGCACAAGTCCAGGAGGCTTTGCGACATGCTAATGATAGGTACAGACTCCTTGCTGACCGCAGACGCCTGCCTGCAACCTCCTACCAGGTTGGGGACAGGGTCTGAAAATATATAAAAACAAGAGAGAGCGCACGCCAGCCCTAGTGTGTTATCGTTTAATAGATGAAGATAAGTGTATAAGATAAGTGTATAAAAAACGAGGGTTGCAGTCACAAACATCCAGCGTTAAATGGCATAAACAGCTCCATAATAGCTAACTGATCCCTACAGACCAGGAGAGGAGGCTATTATGGAGCTGTTTATGCCATTTAATGCTGGATGTTTGTGAGTGCAACCCTCGTTTTTTATACACTTCATCTATTAAACGATAACACACTAGGGCTGGCGTGCGCTCTCTCTTGTTTTTATATATTTTCAGACCCTGTCCCCAACCTGGTAGGAGGTTGCAGGCAGGCGTCTGCGGTCAGCATGGAGTCTGTACCTATCATTAGCATGTCGCAAAGCCTCCTGGACTTGTGCCAAAGTAGAACGAAGACCACGGAAATGCTCCTCTAATGCAGGAATACTCTGCGGAACAAACGAGTCATGCAACATGGAAGGTTGGAAACCATAATTCGCCATAAATGGGGACAATCGGGAAGCAGAATTCAAGGCACTGTTGTGAGTAAACTCTGCCCACGGTAATAGGTCAAGCCAGTTGTTATGATGGTCAGAAATATAGCAACGTAGGAATTGCTCCAAGGACTAATTGGCTCGTTCTGCGGCCCCATTAGACTGCGGGTGATACGCAGAGGAGACAGCAAGCTGAATTCCCAACTATGCACAAAAGGCTCGCCAGAACCGGGAGACAAACTGACTGCCCCTGTCTGAGACAATCACCTTGGGTAGCCCATGTAAGCGAAAGATCTCCCAAGCAAAAATGGAAGCCAGTTCCTTAGAAGTGGGCAACTATTTAAGTGGAATACAATGACACATCTTTGAGAACCGGTCAACCACATAAGGATAACTGTGTTGCCCTGGGAGCTGGGTAACTCCACAATGAAGTCCATAGACAGGGGGGTCCAGGGCCTCTCTCCATGGGTTTTAGGAGGCCCACTGGAAGGTGTCGTGGAGTCTTACTCTGAGCACACACGGAACAGGCAGCTACGAAGGCAGTTACATCAGCGCGTAGACTAGGCCACCAGAATTATTGGGAAATGGCCCAAAAGAGTTGATTCTTCCCAGGGTGGCCAGCAGCCGTGGGAGAATGATAAGCTGGGTCTGGAGCACAGCAGTACAGAGACTCTCTGAGACAAAGCAGCGGTCACAAGGTTTAAGGTTTCTCAGGAGGAGCGTGGACCTGGGCAGCAAGAATTTTGTCACCCAAAGGAGAAGTGAGACTGGTGCGAACCGTAACCTGAATACGATCAGGAGGAATCACAGGAACCGGAACAAACTCCATCTTGGAAGTGGAGGAAAATTGTCGTGACAAGGCGTCAGCCCTTACATTGTTAGTATGGGGTAAGAATGAGACAATGTAATTGAAACTTGAGTAAAGAGCCCATTGCGCCCTTCTGGGAGAGAGGCATTTAGCCTTATGGTCAGTAAGAATGAGAACCGGCACAGTGGTATCTTCGAGGAGATGTCTCCATTCTTTCAGGTTTAAAATGTCACCAATCTCGTAATTGCACTCCGTAGGTGACAATTTCTTGGAAAAGTAACCACAAGGATGCATAGCGCTCTCAGAGGTAAGGCGTTGAGACAAAAGGGCGTCAACACTAGTCTCAGAAGCATCACCCTCAAGGATAAAAGGTAACGTAGGATCAGGATGTGCCAACACAGGAGCAGAAACAAAGGCAGCCTTGAGACTCTCAAAGGCCTTAATGGACTCTGGAGACCAACTCTGTGGGTTACCGTCCTTTCTGGTCATATCAGTCAGGGGCTTGACCAGAGACGAGAAGTTACCAATAAACTTCCGATAATAGTTGGCAAAGCCCAGGAAACGTTGCAGAGGACGTAAACACACGGGTCGGGGCCACTGTAGAACTGCCGAAAGTTTCTCTGGGTCCATTGAAAAATCAGCAGTGATAACTCTGTAATCAATGGCATCGGATAGGCATTCTTAATTGTGAAATGATTGAGACCCCTATAATCAATAAAAGGTCTCAATTCACCACTCTTCTTCATAAAGAAGAAACCAGCACCAGTAGGAGATGAGGATTTGCGGATGAACCCTCGAGAAAGTGCGTCTGCAACATACTCCTCCATGGCCTTATCTCCAAGACCGACAAAGGGTAAACCCGGCCACGAGGGGGTGTGGCACCAGGTTGAACGTCAATTGCGCAATCATACGGCCGGTGTGGAGGCAAACTACCGGCTTGACCTTTTGTCAAAGACATCGCTAAAATCACGGTACTCCTCCGGCAGGAAGAGGTGCACAGAACTTTGGCTACCTTCTGAAAGCATGTCTCACTGCATTGTGGTGACCAGGAGAGAACCTCAGCACGGAGCCAATCAAAAGAGGGGTTGTGCCTCTGTAACCAAGGATAACCAATAACTAGCAGAAACTTAGGTGTGGAAATAACTTGGAATTGGATTATCTCATGGTGAATAGGCCCTACGGCCATGGACAACGGAACTGTCTCATGAGTCACATGGGCAGGCTGTAGGGATCTCCCATCTAGAGCCTCAATGGCAAGTGGAGTGTCACGCAGCTGCAGCGGAATCGATTGCTTCAATACAAAGGCAGCATCAATGAAAAGGCCTGCATCCCCAGAGTTGATTAGAGCTTGTATCTCGAAGTATGACTCAGCCCAAGAAAGGGTGACCGAAACCAGGGACTTATCCTTCTGGATAACTGGGGATGCCACCTAAGGTCTGTCCGTGACAGGACTTCAGGGTTTGGGCGTTCCCTGGACGGGTAGGACAAGACTTCAAAAAGTGACCTGCCTGGCCACAATAAAGGCACAATCAGACGCGTGTAATCCAAGTGCATGGGTTCACCTTCACTGACTGACTTGGTACCAGGAGGCATGGGAGGTGAGGGAGGCACAGGTGGGACTGCAAAGCTCGGAGACAAACGTACAGGAGGCTTCCGCAAGTGCTCCTTGCTATGAGTAAGCACTTGGTGTAAGTGCGAAACGCGTCAGCTATTCTTGTACCACCCCACAGTCATGTTTTGTGTACCCCAAGTTCCTGTATTTTGAATAAAAAGACGGATTTATCCATTCCGGTGTGCGGCTGTCCAGGTCGTCTTGTTCTCTTCTACAAGGAAGGGCTGAGCCTAGACCTGACAGTACCCCCTCCTCAATGACCCCTCCCACTCGGAGGATCACCAGGTTTGAGGGGAAAACATCTATGGTAATCACGGAGGAGGACAGGGGCATTTACGTCCAAGGATGAGACCCAAGAGCGTTCCAAAACGCGATGACACCAGCACGTCAGCTCCTCCCGACGTACGTTTCGTCAAATAGTGCCCCAGATGACGTCACTATTTGACAAAACATACTTCGGGAGGAGCTGACATCATCGCATGCAGGTGTCTAAGCGGACGGGCGTTTTGCACAGCCCGTATGTCTTTATCCATCCATATGTCTGGATAAAGGCCCTGACCGGGTATTTGGCCACAAGCTTATCTAGTTTGCCATATTTTATGTGGTGTTCACATTTTGGTTGCGGTGGAGGAATCGTCACTTTTTTAACTTTTATATATATTTTTGTTTTATGGATTTTGGTTGTGATTGAATTCACAGTAGAAGAGTTCTACCTTACACCATATTATACCGTTTTTTTGGTTTATTTTTATATACACATTGGACTCTTATTTTTTTTCACTGATTAATTGGTTTTAGGTGTATTCATATTTATTTTTATTGGTCAATACCTATAATATTATTTATTCATTCTTTTTTGTGGTTCATATATAGTATACAGGTAGCATGTAAGTGTAGGATGTGATGCATTATGTCTTGTTTTAGGACCTTCAGAGATGGGACGGCTGTCCATCTCCATCGCTCCAGAGGATAAGAAATATGTGAATCAGTGTATTCTTCCTGTAGGAGCAATACTCTGGCTCAAAAGTGTTTAAGTGTCTAGCTGCAGGGACCTGTAGCTAGGGTTGTTTAGTGATGATGTACCGTGTATATATGTGGCAGAAATTGTACATATTTATTTTTGTACGTAATTTATTTGTACCATAGACCTGTCCAAGTTATTTCCCCTCCCCCATCCAACTAATTCATGGGATGCCCTTGCTCCTGGGCCCAGGAGTGATTTTTCTATTATTTTTCACAGCTAGGGACCAGCTGTATTCTGGTGGGGGTGAGTGTAGCACTCTCTACCTTTTAGGTAGGTGTTAGAGTAGTGTTTTTTTGTGCTATGAGCTAGACCTGTTTGTTTTTTATCTGGAGGCAGGAGAGTGGTTTAGTGTAGCAGCAGATGACTGACATGTTTGACTGACATTGGGCGCCTCCTCTGTTTCCAGTGAGAATGTTCTGAAAAAGAGGCAGGGCAGAGTGCTGGAGTGACAGGGGGTGTATTTGGGAGCCCTGACCAATCCCCAACTAGGATTGGCAGGGGGCAGGCCTCCTATATATACCCATGGTCATCCTGTTGTAGGAGGAGTTGTTGGGTGGAAGAACTGATTGATGGAGTGTTAGACTGTCAAGGTCTGAGGGAACTCCCTTTCTGGGGGAAGGGGGTGAACTCAGGCCCATAGCTCGGGAGCTGGGAGGGAGCCTCTCTTTACATGGTCATTGAGAGGTGTCCTGGAACAGGAGCAGGAGGAGGACAGTTGGGAGCACTGCCATGCAAGTCATTCAGGAGGGTTCCATGCCGGGGTCGTGAGTGAGAAGCACAGTGTGAAGCTCTGGGAGGGACATGTCAGGATTTGGATGTGGAGCCAGAGGGAGAGACTGTGGTGTTGTTTTGGAGTCAAGTCAGTGCAGCCACGAGGGCTAACAGGATTTGCATCGGACGTCCTGGGAGCAGTAGTCCACCAAGGATCAGTTAGCACAATTATCTTCTTCATCTAATGTGGTTGCTACTAGGAAAATCTTAGGACTTATTCAGAGTGAGGCCTAGCCATGTGCTAACGGTGACAGGAATCTGGAACTGGACAGTAAGGAAAGCAAGTGATCTCAAGTAGTGTGCTGGAGGACATGTGAAGTAGCAGAGACTCTCAGTTTAGATTTCACTACATTTATTTTCATTACTAAATATTCATCATTGGAGCATCTCATGTCCCTTTTCCCCATCCAAGTTTAATCCCCTAATAAAAAAAAGAAACTGTTCATTGACTGGAAAAGTGTGCCTAAAATGGATGTCTGACCAGCAGGGTAATGTGTGAATGCTAGAACACGCAGCAACACCATGGTGGCACAGCTACAAAAGTTTATAAAACATACCTGTGTACATTATTCTGGCTCTCAACCAGTGGCAGCTGGTGCTCAAAAATTTTTTGGGGGGAGCAAACGAACTGAAAAATTCTGAAAAATACTGAAACAAAAACATCACATGCAGCCTCACTGTGCCCATCATATGCGGCCACTGTACCCATCATATGCAGCCACTGTGCCCATCAAATGTAGCCACTGTGCCCATCATCAGTGCCATCTTAAGAGCATTATAGCCCCCATGGCAATACAGTGCACTGGGGCCCTGTCTACACAATCACGCACGAGAATAAATATGCAAATTATCAATAAGGCTAATGGTGTGTGAGAGAGAGGGGCTGCAATGGTGTGAGAGAGAGAGGGGCTGCAATGGTGTGGGAGAGAGAGAGAGAGGGGCTGCAATGGTGTATGGACCAGTGCAGCCTCACCAGTAGGGATGAGCTGAACACCCCCCTGTTCGGTTCGCACTAGAACATGCGAACAGGAAAAAAGTTTGTTCGAACACGCGAACACCGTTAAAGTCTATGGGACACGAACATGAATAATCAAAAGTGCTAATTTTAAAGGCTTATATGCAAGTTATTGTCATAAAAAGTGTTTGGGGACCTGGGTCCTGCCCCAGGGGACATGGATCAAAGCAAAAAAAACTTTTAAAAATGGCCGTTTTTTCAGGAGCAGTGATTTTAATAATGCTTAAAGTCAAACAATAAAAGTGTAATATCCCTTTAAATTTCGTAGCTGGGGGGTGTCTATAGTATGCCTGTAAAGGGGCGCATGTTTCCCCTGTTTAGAACAGTCTGACAGCAAAATGACATTTCAAAGGAAAAAAGCCATTTAAAACTATTTGCGGCTATTGCATTGCCGGTCCGACAATACACATAGAAGTTCATTGATAAAAACGGCATGGGAATTCCCCACAGGGGAACCCCGAACCAAAATTAAAAAAAAAAATGACGTGGGGGTCCCCCTAAATTCCATACCAGGCCCTTCAGGTCTGGTATGGATATTAAGGGGAACCCCGGCCAAAATTTAAAAAAAAAAATGACGTGGGGGTCCCCCTAAATTCCATACCAGACCCTTCAGGTCTGGTATGGATTTTAAGGGGAACCCCGCGCCAAAAAAAAAAAAAAAAAACGGCGTGGGGTCCCCTCAAAAATTCATACCAGACCCTTATCCGAGCATGCAACCTGGCAGGCCGCAGGAAAAGAGGGGGGGACGAGAGAGCACCCCCCTGAACCGTACCAGGCCACATGCCCTCAACATTGGGAGGGTGCTTTGGGGTAGCCCCCAAAACACCTTGTCCCCATGTTGATGAGGACAAGGGCCTCATCCCCACAACCCTGGCCAGTGGTTGTGGGGGTCTGCGGGCGGGGGGCTTATCGGAATCTGGAATCCCCCTTTAACAAGGGGACCCCCAGATCCTGCCCCCCCCCCTGTGTGAAATGGTAAGGGGGTACTTACCCCTACCATTTCACTAAAAAACTGTCAAAAATGTTAAAAATGACAAGAGACAGTTTTTGACAATTCCTTTATTTAAATGCTTCTTCTTTCTTCTATCTTTCTTCATCTTCTTCTTCTTCTTCTGGTTCTTCTTGCTGTTCTGGTTCTTCCTCCGGCATTCTCGTTCAGCATCTCCTCCGCGGTGCCTTCTATCTTCTTCTCCTCGGGCCGCTCCGCACCCATGGGGGGAGGCTCCCGCTCTTCTCTTCATCATCTTCTTCTCCATCTTCTTCTCTTCTTCATCTTCTCATCCGGGCCACTCCGCATCCATGCTGGCATGGAGGGAGGCTCCCGCTGTGTGACGGCATCTCCTTGTCTGACGGTTCTTAAATAACAGGGGGCGGGGCCACCCAGTGACCCCGCCCCCCTCTGACGCATGGTGATTTGACAGGACTTCCCTGTGACATCCCTTTGGCCTTCAGATGTGAGCAGTTGGCTTGCTGCCGCCATGTTGGTTTGCTCTGCCATGAGTTCTGCTGTTGTGGCTGACGGTGTGATGACCCCCAGTGGATGCCGTTAGAAGTTTCCATAGTCTGTTTTAAAGTTTGCCTGCTAGCTGTGATCCTCTGTAGTGGGGGATCATGGCCACTCGGTAAGAAGTAACCCCTTCCATTCTCGGCGGTGGATCCTCCTTTGTGGTCACGGATTAACTATTAATCATCACTTGGACTTTTCCTTTATTACTTGTGGGCTATTTGGAGTCACTATTCTATTACATTGAGTTTTCTTCACTTGATGGGACACTTTTGTGGATTATATGCAGTTGCTATCTGCATTCGTCCTCGTTTACACATATTACCAAATTTTTTACTTATGTTATGTATGTAAAACTGCACATGTATTAGCGCAATTCTTTTATTTTTTATGTTTTACTCCACAATTGATGTTTATTGTTGGGATTGCAGCTTTTTTTATTATTAATTGTTCACTTGTTTTATAGCGCAGTTTGTATTTCTATTTTTCCTATAATGCCACAGGGAAGTCCCGTCATATCCCGTGCGTCAGAGGGGGGCGGGGTCACCGGGTGGCCCCACCCCCCGTTATTTAAGAAACATCAGATTTAAGAACCATCAGAAGAGGAGACGCCGTCACACAGCGGGAGCCTCCCTCCATGCCAGCATGGATGCGGAGCGGCCCGGAGAAGAAGATGAAGAAGAGAAGAAGAGAAGAAAAGAAGAAGATGAAGAAGAAGATGAAGAAGAGAAGAAGATGAAGAGAAGAACGGGAGCCTCCCCCCATGCAATGGGTGCGGAGCGGCCCGAGGAGAAGAAGATAGAAGACGCAGCGGAGGAGATGCTGGACGAGAACGCCGGAGGAAGAACCAGAAGAGCCAGAAGAACCAGAAGAAGAAGATGAAGGAAGATAGAAGAAAGAAGAAGCATTTAAATAAAGGAATTGTCAAAAACTGTCTCTTGTCATTTTTAACATTTTTGACATTTTTCTAGTGAAATGGTAGGGGTACTTTTGTACCCCCTTACCATTTCACACAGGGGGGGCAGGATCTGGGGGTCCCCTTGTTAAAGGGGGCTTCCAGATTCCGATAAGCCCCCTGCCCACAGACCCCCAAAACCACTGGCCAGGGTTGTGGGGATGAGGCCCTTGTCCTCATCAACATGGGGACAAGGTGTTTTGGGGGGCTACCCCAAAGCACCCTCCCAATGTTGAGGGCATGTGGCCTGGTATGGTTCAGGAGGGGGGGGCGCTCTCTCATCCCCCCCTCTTTTCCTGCAGCCTGCCAGGTTGCGTGCTCGGATAAGGGTCTGGTATGGATTTTTGGGGGGACCCCACGCCGTTTATTTTTTTTGGCGAGGGGTTCCCCTTAAAATCCATACCAGACCTGAAGGGTCTGGTATGTAATTTAGGGGGACCCCCACGTCATTTTTTTAAAAAAATTTTGGCCGGGGTTCCCCTTAATATCCATACCAGGCCTGAAGGGCCTGGTATGGAATTTAGGGGGACCCTTCACGTCATTTTTTTTTAAATTTTGGTTTGGGGTTCCCCTGTGGGGAATTCCCATGCCATTTTTATCAACTTCTATGTGTATTGTCGGACCGGCAATGCAATAGCCGCGAGTAGTTTTAAATGGCTTTTTTCCTTTGAAATGTCATTTTGCTGTCAGACTGTTCTAAAACATGGGAAACAAGCGCCCCTTTACAGGCATACTATAGACACCCCAGCTACAAAATTTAAAGGAATATTACACTTTTATTGTTTGACTTTAAGCATTATTAAAATCACTGCTCCTGAAAAAACGGCCGTTTTTTAAAAGTTTTTTTTTGCATTGATCCATGTCCCCTGGGGCAGGACCCAAGTCCCCAAACACTTTTTATGACAATAACTTGCATATAAGCCTTTAAAATTAGCACTTTTGATTTCTCCCATATACTTTTAAAGGGTGTTCCGCGGCATTCGAATTTGCCGCGAACACCCCAAATTGTTCGCTGTTCGGCGAACTTGCGAACAGCCAATGTTCAAGTCGAACGTGAGTTCGACTCGAACTCGAAGCTCATCCTACTCACCAGTGTACATCTATGCAGCCTGACCAGTGCAGCCTCACCAGTGCACATCTATGCAGCCTGACCAGTGCAGCCTCACCAGTGCGCATCTATGCAGCCTGACCAGTGCAGCCTCACCAGTATGCATCTAAGCAGCCTGACCAGTGCAGCCTCACCAGTGCACATATATGCAGCCTGACCAGTGCAGCCTCACCAGTGCGTATCTATGCAGCCTGACCAGTGCAGCCTCAACAGTGTGCAGCTATGCAGCCTCACCAGTGCAGCCTCAACAGTGTGCAGCTATGCAGCCTGACCAGTGCAGCGTCACCAGTGTACATCCATGCAGCCTGACCAGTGCAGCCTCACCAGTGCACATCTATGCAGCCTGACCAGTGTGCAGCCTCAACAGTGTGCGTCAATGCAGCCTGACCAGTGTGCAGCTATGCAGCCTGACCAGTGCCCATCAGTGAGAGAAAAAAAATCCAGCACCTTAATTCATCTGCCGTTCTCCCTCTGCATGTCACTCCTCACTGGCCACAGGCAGGAGTTTAGTGGGCAGTGCCACGCTGGATTGAAAAAGGAATCCAGCGGCCGTTCTCCCGCTGCCCCATAGGCATATCACTCCGCAGAGCAGGAACCCGTTCAGTGGGAGGGGGGCGGGGACAGAAGAGGAGGGGGTTTTGAGTTCTTTTCTCTTTTGGGCTATATACTGAGAGTATGGATACCGTAGCCGGAATTAGTGAGTGATTTCTATCATCCGAGTCATCATCCCTATTGTGATCATCTGCAAGCTTAGAGGCCTGGGCTGGGCTAAAAGCCATCTGCCTTTAAAGCCTGCTGTCTGGTAAGCCTAATCTACAGCTACGGTGGTCGGGCACTTTACCTTGTTTGTGTGTGCACACTATGGTGATTCTAGACTCTAAGTGCTTCCATTGGATATTCATAAGTTTTGGACTTATTTCTATCTCTTTTAGCGCAGCTTCTTTATTTATTTTTGGACTTTTTGTGTTATCATACTGCATGCTGCTGCTTTTCCATCGGTGCATTCAAGGACACATTTTTTCAGCGCGTATTTTTTCCTTTATATTCATATAAGACTGCGGGTAAAACAGGAAATAAACAAACCCGGCAATAACCGACAAGACCTGAGCGGATCCTTGAAACACAATCCAAGACTCACTATGGACTGAAAACAATCCAACACCAGCGAGTCACGGGACCGCATGCCAAGCCTCACTTTGGGTCATCCAGTGAACATGTAAACATTAAATTGCCAGTAATGTTTTAATGCAATCTTATTTTATTCATATAGAGTACAAGAGAGATAGAAGAATATATAAACATTACAAACATTGGTAAGGTACACCAACAACAAGTATTGTGTATATATAGAAAGAACCGCGCTAACAGAAGAAATTAATAAGCAGCAGCATATAGTGCGATTACACCAATATTCTAAAATCCTGTAAAAAAAGCTGCGCTAAAAGTTAAATGATAGTCCATACGAATAACATCAAGGAAAAAGAATATGAATCCTTCCAGAGTAAAGACACCACCACCGTGCACTTATAAGCAATACTGTCAATCCACCGTAGTAGTTGATTCTGCTTACCAGATGGCAAGCATAAAAGGGCAAGTGGCTTTAGCCCAGCCAAGGCCTTTTAGCTTGCTGACACTCCCGGTGTTCCGATGGCAGGGGGTAAATCTCCAGGCTCACACATGATGTCCACAAATCTCCATTTTGCAAAGGAAAACCCGGATAACTCAGAGGAAAGAGAGACTTGCCATAGTGTGATATCCTCCAAAAAATGTATTTAAAAACAAGTAATCACTTACATTTAAAATAGCAGAGTTGCGTATATACGAAAAGCCGGCCGGCATACAAACAAAACGGAGCCCGTTCTCTCACTCCGAAAGTGCGGTGACGTCAGTGCGTACCCGACCAGGCACTTTTCGTCATCATCTGGTGTTGTCAATGGGGAACGGGCAACGCAATGATTCACCACCATATAAAGGGAGCCAAGCCTCGCTCTGAGTAACGAGCATCCAGGCGCCATATTAGGTATGGGAAAAATTCCCTTAACTTAAGGACATTTAAAAGGATGTGCATTGCTGCATATGTCTGCCCCGAAAAACAAAAAAAAAAACTAACCAGTTGAAGACATTATTAGTGTCTATCACAACCTTATGTGTATAAAAATTATGTAAAAAGGTGTAAGTGAAAAGATATGTGTAATAATATTGCTCCTATCCCAAACTGAAATGTGTATACATATACACATAAGGAAAAAAAAATATATATATAACGAACGCCATATGTGAATCCAAATCCACATCTATCATCAGGAAAGAAAGATCTTTTTATAAAATATACGATCCCTCATGACGTTTCAGCTACATGCAAAAATATGAATATAAAATATAGAAAAAATCATATTATATATGTGTGCAAATACAAACCATACATGTCGATTGGTGCTGATACCAATTAACACAAATCTCCATCAAATGTACTTTGTGGATGTATTGGTTAGACTAAACTATAAATATTAAATCGTGAAAATTATTTAAAAAAATGTATGATGAATGCATAGAGTACTACGTGCTTCAACAATTAAATATATCATACCCCAAACCAAGGTACTTAGTGAGTATTTTGTGTATCTAAACTGTAAATACTAAATCATAAAAATTATTTGGGAAATTATGATGAATATGTAAAGCACTACATGCTTCACCAATTAAATTCATCATATTCCAAACCAAAGTGCTATAGTGATGTAAGTATATCTCAGCACTACCACAACCAATATTGCATTATATGAAGGTTAACTTCAAAAAGGGGCCCCCGCATGCTCGTGTCTCAGATCGAGTTCACAAACCCCAAAAAACTGAATTAAAAATTAAAGATTAAAATAATTTTAACCAGATTTATAAAAGATCTACATCATTATGGACAATCATGAATTGTCAATAAAGGCATTGACATCGGTGTCAATGTTCAACCCATAGGGTGCGTAAGTTCTTAATCTATGGATCCAGGCCATCTCTAATCTCGATATTTCTCTCACTAAGGAACTCCCTCTCCAATGGGGACTAAACCTATCAATACCCAGAAATATTGTGTTGGAGGGGTCTTTACCATGTACTTGTAGGTAGTGCTTTGATACGGAGTGGTTCTTAAACCCACTCTTAATGTTAGTGATATGTTCATTAAGGCGGACCTGAAGAGGTCGTTTGGTCCTGCCCACATATTGCAGGCCACTGCAACATGTATACTACCCCCTCCGTAGTGCAAGTAATAAACGGTTTAATCGTATATGATTTTCTAGTACTAGTGGAGGAAAAAGTGATAGTCCGTCCGTGGGGACAAGCACTATATGCGCAGACCCTGCATCGTCTGCATTGATAAAATCCTTTTAAGTGATTAAAGAAACTAGGTTTTGAAATCGGTGGATATAGAATATTGGGAGCCAACCGATTGCGTAACGATGGTACACCCCTAAAAATAACTTGAGGTTTCTCTGGCAGCACCTTATTCCATTATCACATCGCTACGTGCAACATGCCAATGTTTATATATAAGGTTCCTAATGGAATTGTGCTGCAAAGAGTAGGTAGTCAGAAAGGGGACACCAGAAGAGAAGTCATCATTAGTACGAGACACCCTTTCCACCAACAAGTCCTCTCTGTTAACTTCCTTGACCCTATCCAAGGTCGTCACCAGGAATTCTTTAGAGTACCCTTTTTCCAGAAACCTATCTGTGAGAACATTCGCCTGCTCCATAAATTGGGTCTGGCTAGAACAGTTCCTCTTAAGATGAAGATATTGACTTTTTGGAACTGACTCCAGCCAGGGACGATGATGACAATTGTCCACAGGTATAAATGAATTCCTGTCAGTTTCCTTAAAGAAGGTTGACGTAACGATATTGTTCCCATTAATAGAGATGTTTAAATCTAGGAAAGTAATACTAGTCTGACTCATCTCATAATTCAAACTAATGCCTCTCTGATTGGCATTAAGAAAGGACAAAAATTCCTGTAAGGCCCCTTGCTCACCATCCCATAGGAGGAGGATGTCATCTATCTACCTCGCCCACAGAATAATCTGAGGCACCTCGTGAGCATAGATGACATCCTCCTCCCATTTCCCCATAAAAAGGTTCACCAGGCTGGGGGCATATTTAGCCCCCATAGCAACTCCCGTATTCTGCCTATAAAAGTTGTTGTTGAACCAAAAATATTTGTGGGAGGCAGTGTATTCCAATAATTCCATTATGAATTCCACCTGATTTAATGAGAGGCCGGAATCTCTATCGAGAAAATGTTTAACCGCCCCCAAACCCAACAGATGTGGGATTATGGTATATAGGGATGACACATCAGCAGTGACCAACCACATCCCAGCCCTAACTTCAACACCAGAAAGTATTGTGTACATCAGAACAAATGCATATCCAGGTTACCAAAAAATGGAGTGGAAATTTATGTGGCACATCAGGAGACCATCTGTGTTAGCAACCACTGAAAACATTACAGGTCAAAGTAACATTCACCATCATTTCAGAAAAGGGGATCATAGTTGTCCCATACGTAATGCATCAGGAAAGGTTATATGAAAAACCTGTCTTTATGAAAAATAATACAGTGTAAGGGTCACCCACTGAATCAGTAACAATGGATAAGTCAAAGTCATAGTACATTTGCTCAATGGATTCCTAAGGGTGTATTTAGACATAGAGGAAAAGGAATAGGGGCAGAATAGAGGAGGCATAAAGACAGGGGACAAGAAGCACTCCATCATAGTCTTTACCATATTCCTCCCCCAACAGACGTTCAAGGTCCCTTATGCGGTCCACTTCAGTAGCCCAATCCCCCAGGGAAGGCATGATTGTCAATCTCCAGTGATGAGGAATCACTACTCTGGCTGCTGCAAGAAAGTGTCACAATACATCTTTTTTAATGGATTTGAATTTGCCAGGGAGTATAGATAAGAGAGCCACCTCAGGTGAAGGTTGAATAGAAGTTGCCATCAGTTTACAGTATAATTTGAAGATCTGTTGCCAAAATCCCTGTGCAGGAGGGCATTCCCACCAGATGTGGAGAATGGTACCCCGGGAGCTAAGACACCGCCAACAGGTATCTGGTACTGCCGAGCTGAAATGGTGTATAGTAGAAGGACATCTGTACAATCTCGTTACCAGTTCAAATCATTTTTCTTGGGTCTTGGTGGCTACGGATTATTTGTGCGTTAGGATAAAACATTATAGGGGAGATAGAGTGACGTGGTTCTGCCTCCCAGGCCACTGTAAATAGTGGAAGGTCAGGAGAAGATATACTGAGCAAGAGGGAGTAAAGTTGAAATACCACATGTGTTGGAGGTTCTGCCTGCATGAGCAGTTCCTCAAATCCTGCTGGTTCAGCTAGGACAGTGATGGCAAACCTATGGCATGCGTGCCACAGCTGGCACGTCAAGCCCTCTGTCGGCATGCCAGGGGAACCCCCAGCCAGGCAGTCACTTGCACTGATGGTGCAGGCAGGGAGGAGCCGGCTCCCTTCCTTGCATCAGTGGCAGTGATGTCGGCAGGGGGGGTGGACAGCCAGTCATCTTGTTCCATGTGTGCTGTTTAGGAGGGGTGTAAAATTCTTCTTCCTCCCGACTTTGTTCGGCAGCTTATTGCCTCTCCCGGACCCCTACACTTCTGGTAAGGCATTCGGGGATTCCTTTCTGCAGGTACTCTATTTCAGCTCCCCCTGCTCCAGGACGACTTTGGTTCAGTCTGTAGTGCAGCCTGTGAAAAAGCGGAGGAGGAGTGGCGGTGCTCGGAGCTGATCTTCCATGGGGAGAGGTACAATGGCTGCTAGCTGACATCCAGATGGTGGAGATATCGAGGAGCGGCTGGATGGCGGGGATTCCTTCAATACTGCCTGGGGAGAGCTGGACGATGAGGCAATGGAAAGGTAAGGAGGAGGATGAATCCTCCAATCTACATTGTACTGTGTGGGGGGATGTTAGTAGTACAGGAAGCATGTGTCATGAAGGTAAGTGCATGTGTCATGTAGGTGAGTGCATGTGTCATGTAGGTGAGTGCATGTGTCATGTAGGGGAGTGCATGTGTCATGTAGGTGAGTGCATGTGTCATGTAGGTGAGTGTAATGGTCAGGTAGGTGAGTGTAATGGTCATGTAGGTGAGTGCAATGGTCATGTAGGTGAGTGCATGTGTCATGTAGGTGAGTGCATGTGCCAGGCCAGGTAGGTGAGTGCATGTGTCATGTAGGTGAGTGTAATGGTCAGGTAGGTGAGTGTAATGGTCAGGTAGGTAAGTGTAATGGTCAGGTAGGTAAATGCATGTGTCATGTAGGTGAGTGTAATGGTCAGGTAGGTGAGTGCATGTGTCAGGTAGGTGAGTGCAATGGTCAGGTAGGTGAGTGCATGTGTCTTGTAGGTGAGTGCATGTGTCTTGTAGGTGAGTGCATGTGTCTTGTAGGTGAGTGTATGTGTCATGTAGGTGAGTGCATGTGTTAGGTAGCTGAGTGTAATGGTCAGGTAGGTAAATGCATGTGTCATGTAGGTGAGTGCATGTGTTAGGTAGGTGAGTGCATGTGTCATGTAGGTGAGTGTAATGGTCAGGTAGGTGAGAGCATGTGTCAGGTAGGTGAGTGTATGTGTCATGTAGGTGAGTGCATGTGTCTTGTAGGTGAGTGTAATGCTCAGGTAGGTGAGTGCAATGGTCAGGTAGGTCAGTGTATGTTGCACAGTGCATTCTGCATTCTTTTTGATCCCTTAGGGCTCATTTAGAGGGATGATCAGTCCCATCCTCTGTACAGAGACATTGGTAGGTTTAATTCTGTGTTGGCACTTTGAAAGAAGAAAGTTGGTTTTGCGTCGCGGTTTGGGCACTCTGGCTCAAAAAGGTTCACCATCACTGAGCTAGGATGTCTGTAATGGACAGAAAAGTTTGGATGTATGAAGTAGTCTGTTGTCTCTGAAGCCACTGCATGGGGTGTCGGAAAAGTGAACCAGGAGGGGTATCTGTCCTTACAGTGAGGTCTGCTCAAAGGACCCAGGAAAGTCTCCTATGATCTTCTTTTCGCCATGGTCTGAATCCTGTTACGTACATAGCCGGCAGGAAGGCCCAGGGTCCCAAGGAAGAGAGTCATAGGCCCCATGTAATTCGATAGGCCCCTTCTGGACAGCATGCGATCCCAGATCTGAATTGTTTGACTAATATGTGAGTGAGCGCCGCTGCTTTATGGTATAAGGGGGCGTCCGGGGCTCCAGCCCCCCCCGAAACTTTAGAAGAGAAAATGTTTCATATCGTATTCTGGGATGGGCAGCATTCCAAATGCACTTGGAGAACAGCTGGCATAGTTTCCGAAAGTACAAATTAGGTATGTGTATACCAATGGTTTGGAACAAATACAGGAACCGAGGGAGAACATCCATTTTCAGGGCAATCACTCTATCCAGCCATGCGAGCCATTTGGATGCATGTATGTAAATAAATCAGCTTGGGTTCTAAGGAGTAAAGGAGTAAAGTTCTGGGAAAAGAGCTGGGATGCATCAGCCGGTACTTGAATTCTGAGGTACCTGATGGAAGTGGAAACAGTTTTGAAAGAGAAAGTGGTCGAGAGTCGTTGTAGGCCCGACTTAGGGATATGTTAAGGATTTCCAATTTGATGTAATTCACTTTGAAGTTACTAACTGCTCCAAACTGCACCTCTGGAACTCCTGCAATACTGAGGGCAAGGATGTGTGTGGGTACGTCACAAACAGGAGCAGATTGTCTGCGAAGAGGGTGAGTTTAGTATGGGTGGGCATGACTGTTATACCTTGGATAGAGGAATTGTTACATAAAGCGATAGCCAAATGTTCCATAGTAAGAACATTGAGGAGGGTGGACAAGGGACACATCTGTCGCATCTTGTTAAAAATAGAAAAGGCTGGAGACAAAGAACCATTCAGTCTAATCCTAGCAGATGGAGAGGAGTAAAGGGACATTATCCTCGCTATCATATTAGTTCCCAAATCTATTTGTTGTAGGGATAAACAAAGGAATTGCCAGTCTACTCGGTCAAATGGTTTCTCTGCATTGCTTGTTAAGATGCATAATGGAATATCATGGGTCCGGGCATAGTTAGTTAGAATAAGGGTCTTCAGGGGTATTGTCCCATGTTTCACGGCCACTCACAAAGCTGACCCGATCTAAGTGGATTAACCCGGGGAACAATGGTTGTAACCTATTGGCCAGGATTTTAGCGAAGACTTTCAAGTCAACACCAATCAAAGATATTGGCCTATAGTTTGCGCACAGAGTTGGGTCCTTGTCCGGCTTTGGGATGAGGGAAATATGAGCCTCGATTGTTTGTGGAGGGAACATTGAGCCCTCTGACAAAGAGTTGAACATCTTAGTGAGGAAGGGCACGAGAAGGGGAGCAAAATGTTTATAAAACTTAGGAGTGAAGCCGTCAGGGCCTGGACTCTTTCCATTTGGTGTACCCATAATGGCTTTGGCAACTTCATCCTCTGTAATAGGAGTTTCCAGATCTGTAATTGTGTCACCATCCAAAGTAGGGAGCGCAGTTCAATTGAGACTCAGATATTGTACAGGGATTGATAAAAGTCCCTGAATTCCTGAGCCATCTTAGAAGGTGAGGAGATCAATTCTCCCTGCGCCCCCCGAATATGGGGCACAAAAGTGGAAGATACTTTTGGATACAGAGAGTGAGCCAATGATCTACCACATTTGTCTTGAAATTTATACTGGTGGAAAGCGAGCTTATCCACATATGTGCATGCGGAGGTCTCATACAGTCCTCTGAGTTGTGATCGGGCATTGGAAACGTCCGCCAGTGTCAACACTGTTGGGGAACATTTGTGCTCAGTTTCCACGTTTCTAAGTGTTTGAATTGCAGCCATTATGGCGGCCAAATGTTCCTTTTTCAGACGTGTACCCAATTGAATAAAGGTTTCGCGTAAAACTGCTTTTAGTGCCTCCCATTTGAATGGGCAACGATATTGTATCTGAAGCGTGGTCAACAAAATAGTTAGATATTGTGTCTGAAACCCTTGTCACACATTCCGAATTCATAAGCAACGAATCGTCCATCGCCATGTCCACATCCTGATCAGAGTGGAGGGGAGCGAGAATGCCAGGTGTATAGGAAAGTGGTCGGACCACACCATTGAGTCTATGTTGCATTCAGGAGACCAATCCAGACAGCTGTTGTCACTCATTAGGTAGTCAATGCGACTATACGTCTGATGTACATGAGAGAAGTGGGTATAGTTACGGGACATGGGGTTCAACACCCTCCAAACATCTACAAGATGCAGATCATAGAATGCATGTTTCAAAATCCTCAGTTTGGGGAATGAGATACACGACCGCGAAGTGGGAGTCTAAAGTGTTTCCAGAGGGGTGTTGAAATCCCCATGTAAGATGAGCTTACCCTCCATGAATCCAGACAGAATCCTCAAATACTGCAACACGGATGGCACTTGATTGATATTCGGTAGGCAGGGCTGGACTGGGGATAAAAACCAGCCCTGAAAAAAATATCATACCAGCACCATAGCATTATTATACCAGCCCAACATCATAAAGTAATTTCCTTTTTCATGAAAGGGAAAACCATGTGTATATATGTATATATATATATATATATATATATATATATATATATATATATATATATACAGTATATATATATATATATATATATATATATATATATATATATATATATATATATATATATATACATAGAAGGCAGATATGAAAGCACATAGGGCTGGGAGGGAATCTGGTTTCCAGAGACCACCTTCCGCAGAAAGAATGGGGGGGTTACTGATATAAGGGGGAAACCTTTATATCAATGCCCCCTTATATTATTGTATTCACTCCCCCCTTACATCAGTGACCCCCCCTCAGACTTGCCTTGCGGCGCTATCACTGACCTCCTCTCAGGTGCACTGTGCAGGGCTCAGTTAGATGGCTCCAGGTTGGGGGCTCTGGTTTTACCCTATAGTCTCCTTTCCACAGTCCACACACATCTGACTTCTCCCATGACCCCCATCCTGGCAGCACTCCCACTCTTAACTCCTCTCCAGACTCCCCCTCAGAGACTGCAAACATGATATAAGACAAGAGATAGTCAGAGGTTGCGGACATGATACAAGTGATGTTTAGAGACTGAGGACATGATACAAGAGATACAAACAAAACCTGCGCTGGCAACTTCTAAAGTATATAAAAAAAGGAAAAGAAAAAAGAATATATAAAAAAGAATATGTAAAAAATATATATGTATAGTTGGTGGTGATTAGGGATGAGCCGAACACCCCCCGGTGTGAACGGACCGAAAGTTCGCACGAACGTTAGAACCCCATTGACGTCTATGGGACTCGAACATTCGAAATCAAAAGTGCTCATTTTAAAGGCTAATTTGCATGGTATTGTCCTAAAAAGGGTTTGGGGACCCGGGTCCTACCCCAGGGGACATGTATCAATGCAAAAAAAACTTTTAAAAACGGCCGTTTTTTCGGGAGCAGTGATTTTAATGATGCTTAAAGTAAAAAAAAAAAAAGTGAAATATTCCTTTAAATATCGTACCTGGGGGGTGTCTATAGTATGCCTGTAAAGTGGCGCGTGTTTCCCGTGTTTAGAACAGTCCCTGCACCAAATGTCATTTTTAAAGGAAAAAATCTCATTTAAAACTGCTTGCGGGTTTAATGTAATGTCGGGTCCTGGCAATATGGATGAAAATCAGTGAGACAAACGGCATGGGTACCCCCCAGTCCATTACCAGGCCCTTTGGGTCTTGTATGGATATTAAGGGGAACCCCGCACCCAAATTAAAATAAGGAAAGGTGTGGGGCCACCAGGCCCTATATACTCTGAACAGCAGTATACAGGCGGTGCAAACAAGACAGGGACTGTAGGTTTGTTGTTAAGTAGAATCTGTTTGTCATTTTGAACGGGTACATTTTTAACGTGTTTAGCTCCAGCCAAAATATCTTTTTTAAGCTTTTTGGAAAAAATAGGGAAGGGTTATCACCCCTGTGACATTTGTTTTGCTGTCTTTCCTCCTCTTTAGAAGATTTCACCTCACTTTTTGTCCCAATGACAAATGTTTTTTGAGAATTTGGGTTTTTTTGTGGAACAAGGATTGGAAAGTATCACTGGTAAGGAGAAATGTTTTTCCCATATTAACTCTTACAGGAGAGAATTTCCCTTCCTAGGGGTAGATTTCATCTCACTTCCTGTTGTCTCCTTCCGTATGCAAGTAGGAGTTAGATGTTTGAAAGTAGGGGCCTGCTCTATATACTCAGCAGAAATTTGGGCCTTAGGTGTTGTTGTGGCCACAACAACGTAAGCCCTCACAGGGCCCTGCTGTGAAATATTAGATCAAGAATTGTAATTACATGCCCCTGTTGAACAGGGGCAGAAAAACTGGGCCTTTGGTGGTGGTGGTGGTGGTGCTGGTGCCACAACACTGTAAGTCCTCACTCGCTCTTGGTGGGTGCAGAAATGGGCCCTGCTGTGAAATATTAGATCAAGAATTGTAATTACATGCCCCTGTTGAACAGGGGCAGAAAAATTGGGCCTTTGGTGGTGGTGGTGGTGGTGCTGGTGCCACAACACTGCAACCCATCACAGACACTCTAGTTGGAACGCAGGAACGAGCCCTGCTGCAAAGTATTGCATCAAAAATTGTAATTACACGCCCCTGTTAAACAGGGGCAGAAAAATTGGGCCTTAGGCACTGGTGCTGGTGCCACAACACTGCAACCCCTCACAGACACTCTAGTTGGAACGCAGGAACGAGCCTGCTGCAAAGTATTGCATCAAAAATTGTAATTACACGCCCCTGTTAAACAGGGGCAGAAAAATTGGGCCTTAGGCACTGGTGCTGGTGCCACAACACTGCAACCCCTCACAGACACTCTAGTTGGAACACAGGAACGAGCCCTGCTGCAAATTATTGCATCAAAAATTGTAATTACATGCCCCTGTTAAACCGGTGGCTGAAAAATTGTGCCTTAGGCACTGGTGGTGGCGCCCAGAACCAAAAACGTTCTTACAAGCTATCAGCGTGATGATTGAGGAGGAAGAGGATAATTACTCAGGGATAGTCACTCAGCATCAGCATAGGCAGTCTTTGAAGGGATCTGAGATTTAAAAAAAAATTATTCGGTTACATCAGCATCAGGTGCTTGGTAGCTGGTGGCGATCCAAGACTGATTCATTTTTATGAAGGTCAGTCGATCGACCGAGTCGGTGGACAGACGCACCCTGTGATCGGTTACCATGCCTCCAGCAGCACTGAATGTGCGTTCCAAAAGAACGCTGGATGCAGGACAGGCCAGTAGCTCAATTGCATACTGTGCAAGCTCTGGCCAGTGATCCATCCTCAAGACCCAGTAACCCAGAGGATTTTCGGTGGGAAAGGTGTCCAAGTCTGATCTTGCCCCTACGTATTCCTGCACCATGTAAAACAGACGCTGGTGATGGTTGCTGGAACCGATCATACCTTGGGGCTGTGGACCAAAAAATTGTCTGAACGCATCGGTCAGACGGCCACCTTCTCCACCGCTCCTTCTTTGACTGACCGAAGCCTCAGCAACACGTTGTCCAGAAACAGGAGTTTGTAACCTCCTAGTCTCTGGGAACGCGTTGCACAGACCTTTCTGCAAGGCCTCCCGAAGATGTTTCATCCTCTGCTCCCTCTGCGATGGCCAGATAAGGTCCGCAACCTTACCTTGTAACGTGGATCAAGGAGGGTTGCCAGCCAGTATTGGTCCTTCTCCTTGATACCACGAATACGAGGATCCTTACGCAGGCTTTGCAGGATCAGGGAGGCCATGCAGCGTAGGTTTGCTGAGGCATTTGGTCCGGAGTCCTCTGGGTCACTAAGGACGACATGGTCTGCAGCCACCTCCTCCCAGCCACGTACAAGTCCATGTGTTTCTTGGGACTGATCCCTTAAAGACTGCTGCTGATGCTGAGTGCCAGGCTCCACCTCCATACTGACACAATCTTCCTCCTCCTCCTCGTCCTCTTCCTGTGTGATCGGCGGGCACGCAGGAACACTGTCTGGATAAAGGGGGCCTTGAGAGCTAAGGAAGTCCTCCTCTTCCTGCCTCTGTTCTGCCTCAAGTGCCCTGTCCATTATTCCACGCAGCGTGTGCTCCAACAGGTGGACAAGGGGGACAGTGTCACTGATGCATGCACTGTCACTGCTCACCATTGTCGTGGCCTCTTCAAATGGTGACAGGACAGTGCATGCATCCCTGATCATGGCCCACTGGCGTGGGGAAAAAAACCAAGCTCCCCTGAACCTGTCCTGGTGCCATAGTCGCACAGGTACTCATTGATGGCCCTCTGCTGCGTGTGCAGCCGCTGCAGCATGGCCAACGTTGGGTTCCACCTGGTGGGCATGTCACAGATTAGGCGGTTCTTGGGCAGGTTAAACTCCTTTTGGAGGTCCGTCAGCCGAGCACTGGCATTATATGACCGGCGGAAATGCACACAGACTTTCCTGGCCTGCCTCAGGACATCCTGTAAGCCCAGGTACCTGCTCAAGAACCGCTGCACCACCAAGTTAAGGACGTGAGCCAAACAGGGCACATGGGTCATTTGTCCCTGTCGGAGGGCAGAGAGGAGGTTGGTGCCATTGTCGCAAGCCACCATTCCTGCCTTAAGTTGGCGTGGCGTCAACCACCTCTGAACCTGCCCCTGCAGAGCTGACAGAACCTCTGCCCCAGTGTGGCTCCTGTCCCCCAAGCACACCAGCTCAAGCACCGCATGGCATCTTTTGGCCTGCATACTTGCGTAGCCCCTTGAACGGCTACGGAGCACGGCTGGTTCCGAGGACAAAGCACAGGAAGAGGCCATGGAGGAAGAAGAAGAGGAGGGGGTGGAGGAGAGAGGTGTGTCACAATCATTAGCATTTTGGAGGCGTGGTGGCGGAACAACCTCCAACACTACTGCACCTTGTCCTGCATCCTTCCCAGCTGCCAGCAAAGTCACCCAATGCGCCGTGAAACTTAGGTAACGTCCCTGTCCATGCCTGCTGGACCATGAGTCAGCGGTAATATGCACCTTACCGCTGACCGCCCTGTCCAGCGAGGCATGGACATTGCCTTCCACATGCCGGTAGAGAGCCGGAATCGCCTTCCGTGAGAAAAAGTGGCATTAGGGTACCTGCCACTGAGGAACCACACATTCCACAAACTCACGGAAGGGGGCAGAGTCTACCAACTGAAAAGGCAGCAGTTGAAGTGCTAGCAATTTTGCCAAGCTAGCATTCAACCGCTGGGCATGTGGATGGCTGGGAGCAAACTTCTTTCGGCGGTGCAGCAGCTGGGGCAGGGAAATCTGCCTGGTACAATCTGACGTCGGTGTACCAAAAGCAGATTGCCCACAAGTACTTGGCTGTGACACACCTAATTCTACACCTTCATTCCTCTCAGTGCAGGTCTCAGAGAGGACTGAAGGTATACTGGGGTTGGAAATCTCAGCTGATGAGGAGCAAGGAGAGGTCCTCTTTGTTCTTTGGTGTGGGTCTTTTAGATACGCTTGCCAACGAACTGCATGGCAGGTCAACATATGTCTGATCAAGCATGTGGTACCCAAGCGGGAGATGTTTTGGCCACGCGAGATACGCTTGAGACATATGTTGCAAATAGCAGCAGTGCGATCTGATGCACTCGTCTCAAAAAAGGCCCACACCAAAGAACTTTTTGAATAACGCGCAGAGACTGCAGCGCCCTGCACATGTGGAGCTTTGGGGTGTGATGCAGTCAATGTGCTGCCCTTATGATGTGCCACCTCCTCCTCCTCCTCCTCTCTTCTATCAGGCACCCACGTTGAGTCAGTGACCTCATCATCCCCTCCCTCCTCATCATGGAGCAAACCTGGCAGTATGCTGCAGCAGAGGGAGCATGACTGCCAGATTGCTGTCCTTCTTGGGCACCCCCTCTGTCCGTGCTCATGTTACTGCCTTCATCGAGCTCAGTATCATCATCAGAGCCTTCCAAACGCTGGGCATCCTCCTAGAGCATGTACCCAACACTGTGGTCAAACAGTTCGAGGGACTCCTCAGGAGGACATGGTGGGGCTAGGGAAGGAGTCACTGATGACATTGAGCCGAGGGAAGAGGCCGCTGCTTTGCCAGACAAAGTACCCTGGGCATAGGTGAGAGAGGATGAGGAGGATGAGGACGGCTTGGTCATCCACTCGACCAAGTCTTCCGCATGTTGCGGCTCAACACGGCCAGCTGCCGAAAAAAAGGCCAAGCGTGTCCCACGGCCACGTGCTGATGAGGATGCACGTCTCCACGACCAGCACTAGACACAGAGCCTGCTTGCCCTCTCTTATTGGCTTGTGACTGTCTGCCTCTCCTTCTTGGCCTTCCAGACATACTGATGGCCTGTAGCTGCACTAAGCTGGGATATATATATATATATATATATATATATATATATATATATATATATGTACTGATACTGCAGCTAGCAAAATCAACTGCCTGCCTGTAGTATGAGAACACCACCAACCTTCTACAGGTAGCTTTAGCTGAACACTGTGAGGTGGATGCACCCCACTAACTTGTAGGTTTAGCTGAACACTGTGAACAGGACGCACCCCACTAACTTGTAGGTTTAGCTGAATACTGTGAGCAGGACGCACCCCACTAACTTGTAGGTTTAGCTGAACACTGTGAGGTGAACGCACCACACTAACTTGTAGGTTTAGCTGAACACTGTGAGCAGGACGCACCCCACTAACTTGTAGGTTTAGCTGAACACTGTGAGCAGGACGCACTGCACTAACTGTAAATAGTCTAGCTGCCTGACTGTGGTACTAATAGGATCAAAAGAACACCAGTAATTTTCTTCAGGTAGCTGTATATACTGTAACAAGACAAGCCTGCCTGTCAGTAAGAAGATAACAGGAACAGATCTAGCTGAACACTGTGAGCAGGACGCACTGCACTAACTTGTAGGTTTAGCTGAACACTGTGAGGTGGACGCACCCCACTAACTTGTAGGTTTAGCTGAACACTGTGAGCAGGACGCACTGCACTAACTGTAAATAGTCTAGCTGCCTGACTGTGGTACTAATAGGATTAAAAAAACACCAGTAATTTTCTTCAGGTAGCTGTATATACTGTAACAAGACAAGCCTGCCTGTCAGTAAGAAGATAACAGGAACGGATCTAGCTGAACACTGTGAGCAGGACGCACCCCACTAACTTGTAGGTTTAGCTAAACACTGTGAGCAGGACGCACCCCACTAACTTGTAGGTTTAGCTGAACACTGTGAGGTGGACGCACCACACTAACTTGTAGGTTTAGCTGAACACTGTGAGCAGGACGCACCCCACTAACTTGTAGGTTTAGCTGAACACTGTGATCAGAACGCACCCCACTAACTTGTAGGTTTAGCTGAACACTGTGAGCAGGACGCACCCCACTAACTTGTAGGTTTAGCTGAACACTGTGAGCAGGACGCACCGCACTAACTTGTAGGTTTAGCCGAACACTGTGAGCAGGACGCACCCCACTAACTTGTAGGTTTAGCTGAACACTGTGAGCAGGATGCACCCCACTAACTTGTAGGTTTAGCTGAACACTGTGAGCAGGACGCACTGCACTAACTGTAAATAGTCTAGCTGCCTGACTGTGGTACTAATAGGATCAAAAGAACACCAGCAATTTTGTTCAGGTAGCTGTATATACTGTAACAAGACAAGCCTGCCTGTCAGTAAGAAGATAACAGGAATGGATCTAGCTGAACACTGTGAGCAGGACGCACTGCACTAACTTGTAGGTTTAGCTGAACACTGTGAGGTGGACGCACCCCACTAACTTGTAGGTTTAGCTGAACACTGTGAGCAGGACGCACTGCACTAACTGTAAATAGTCTAGCTGCCTGACTGTGGTACTAATAGTATCAAAAGAACACCAGCAATTTTCTTCAGGTAGCTGTATATACTGTAACAAGACGAACCTGCCTGTCAGTAAGAAGATAACAGGAACGGATCTAGCTGAACACTGTGAGCAGGACGCACTGCACTAACTTGTAGGTTTAGCTGAACACTGAGGTGGACGCACCCCACTAACTTGTAGGTTTAGCTGAACACTGTGAGCAGGACGCACTGCACTAACTGTAAATAGTCTAGCTGCCTGACTGTGGTACTAATAGGATCAAAAAAACACCAGTAATTTTCTTCAGGTAGCTGTATATACTGTAACAAGACAAGCCTGCCTGTCAGTAAGAAGATAACAGGAACGGATCTAGCTGAACACTGTGAGCAGGACGCACCCCACTAACTTGTAGGTTTAGCTGAACACTGTGAGCAGGACGCACCCCACTAACTTGTAGGTTTAGCTGAACACTGTGAGGTGGACGCACCACACTAACTTGTAGGTTTAGCTGAACACTGTGAGCAGGACGCACCCCACTAACTTGTAGGTTTAGCTGAACACTGTGATCAGGACGCACCCCACTAACTTGTAGGTTTAGCTGAACACTGTGAGCAGGACGCACCCCACTAACTTGTAGGTTTAGCTGAACACTGTGAGCAGGACGCACCCCACTAACTTGTAGGTTTAGCTGAACACTGTGAGCAGGACGCACCCCACTAACTTGTAGGTTTAGCTGAACACTGTGAGCAGGACGCACCCCACTAACTTGTAGTTTTAGCTGAACACTGTGAGCAGGACGCACTGCACTAACTGTAAATAGTTTAGCTGCCTGACTGTGGTACTAATAGGATCAAAAGAACACCAGCAATTTTCTTCAGGTAGCTGTATATACTGTAACAAGACAAGCCTGCCTGTCAGTAAGAAGACAACAGGAACGGGTCTAGCTGAACACTGTGAGCAGGACGCACTGCACTAACTGTAAATAGTCTAGCTGCCTGACTGTGGTACTAATAGGATCAAAAGAACACAAGCAATTTTCTTCAGCTAGCTGTATATACTGTAACAAGACAAGCCTGCCTGTAAGTAAGAAGATAGCAGGAACGGATCTAGCTGAACACTGTGAGCAGGACGCACTGCACTAACTGTAAATAGTCTAGCTGCCTGATTGTGGTACTAATAGGATCAAAAAAACACCAGTAATTTTCTTCAGGTAGCTGTATATACTGTAACAAGACAAGCCTGCCTGTCAGTAAGAAGATAACAGGAACGGATCTAGCTGAACACTGTGAGAAGGACGCACCCCACTAACTTGTAGGTTTAGCTAAACACTGTGAGCAGGATGCACCCCACTAACTTGTAGGTTTAGCTGAACACTGTGAGGTGGACGCACCACACTAACTTGTAGGTTTAGCTGAACACTGTGAGCAGGACGCACCCCACTAACTTGTAGGTTTAGCTGAACACTGTGATCAGGACGCACCCCACTAACTTGTAGGTTTAGCTGAACACTGTGAGCAGGACGCACCCCACTAACTTGTAGGTTTAGCTGAACACTGTGAGCAGGACGCACCGCACTAACTTGTAGGTTTAGCTGAACACTGTGAGCAGGACGCACCCCACTAACTTGTAGGTTTAGCTGAACACTGTGAGCAGGACGCACCCCACTAACTTGTAGGTTTAGCTGAACACTGTGAGCAGGACGCATCTGCACTAACTGTAAATAGTCTAGCTGCCTGACTGTGGTACTAATAGGATCAAAAGAACACCAGCAATTTTCTTCAGGTAGCTGTATATACTGTAACAAGACAAGCCTGCCTGTCAGTAAGAAGATAACAGGAATGGATCTAGCTGAACACTGTGAGGTGGACGCACCCCACTAACTTGTAGGTTTAGCTGAACACTGTGAGCAGGACGCACCCCACTAACTTGTAGGTTTAGCTGAACACTGTGATCAGGACGCACCCCACTAACTTGTAGGTTTAGCTGAACACTGTGAGCAGGACACACCCCACTAACTTGTAGGTTTAGCTGAACACTGTGAGCAGGACGTACCGCGCCGCACTAACTTGTAGGTTTAGCTGAACACTGTGAGCAGGACGCACCCCACTAACTTGTAGGTTTAGCTGAACACTGTGAGAAGGAAGCACCCCACTAACTTGTAGGTTTAGCTGAACACTGTGAGCAGGACGCACTGCACTAACTGTAAATAGTCTAGCTGCCTGACTGTGGTACTAATAGGATAAAAAGAACACCAGCAATTTTCTTCAGGTAGCTGTATATACTGTAACAAGACAAGCCTGCCTGTCAGTAAGAAGATAACAGGAACGGATCTAGCTGAACACTGTGAGCAGGACGCACTGCACTAACTTGTAGGTTTAGCTGAGCACTGTGAGGTGGACGCACCCCACTAACTTGTAGGTTTAGCTGAACACTGTGAGCAGGACGCACCCCACTAACTTGTAGGTTTAGCTGAACACTGTGAGCAGGATGCACCACACTAACTTGTAGGTTTAGCTGAACACTGTGAGCAGGACGCACCCCACTAACTTGTAGGTTTAGCTGAACACTGTGAGCAGGACACACCCCACTAACTTGTAGTTTTAGCTGAACACTGTGAGCAGGACGCACTGCACTAACTGTAAATAGTTTAGCTGCCTGACTGTGGTACTAATAGGATCAAAAGAACACCAGCAATTTTCTTCAGGTAGCTGTATATACTGTAACAAGACAAGCTTGCCTGTCAGTAAGAAGATAACAGGAACAGATCTAGCTGAACACTGTGAGCAGGACGCACTGCACTAACTGTAAATAGTCTAGCTGCCTGACTGTGGTACTAATAGGATCAAAAGAACACAAGCAATTTTCTTCAGGTAGCTGTATATACTGTAACAAGACAAGCCTGCCTGTCAGTAAGAAGATAGCAGGAACGGATCTAGCTAAACACTGTGAGCAGGACGCACTGCACTAACTGTAAATAGTCTAGCTGCCTGATTGTGGTACTAATAGGATCAAAAAAACACCAGTAATTTTCTTCAGGTAGCTGTATATACTGTAACAAGACAAGCCTGCCTGTCAGTAAGAAGATAACAGGAACGGATCTAGCTGAACACTGTGAGCAGGACGCACCCCACTAACTTGTAGGTTTAGCTAAACACTGTGAGCAGGATGCACCCCACTAACTTGTAGGTTTAGCTGAACACTGTGAGGTGGACGCACCACACTAACTTGTAGGTTTAGCTGAACACTGTGAGCAGGACGCACCCCACTAACTTGTAGGTTTAGCTGAACACTGTGATCAGGATGCACCCCACTAACTTGTAGGTTTAGCTGAACACTGTGAGCAGGACGCACCCCACTAACTTGTAGGTTTAGGTGAACACTGTGAGCAGGACGCACCGCACTAACTTTAGGTTTAGCTGAACACTGTGAGCAGGACGCACCCCACTAACTTGTAGGTTTAGCTGAACACTGTGAGCAAGACGCACCCCACTAACTTGTAGGTTTAGCTGAACACTGTGAGCAGGATGCACTGCACTAACTGTAAATAGTCTAGCTGCCTGACTGTGGTACTATTAGGATCAAAAGAACACCAGCAATTTTCTTCAGGTAGCTGTATATACTGTAACAAGACAAGCCTGCCTGTCAGTAAGAAGATAACAGGAACGGATCTAGCTGAACACTGTGAGCAGGACGCACCCCACTAACTTGTAGGTTTAGCTGAACACTGTGAGGTGGACGCACCCCACTAACTTGTAGGTTTAGCTGAACACTGTGAGCAGGACGCACTGCACTAACTGTAAATAGTCTAGCTGCCTGACTGTGGTACTAATAGGATCAAAAAAACACCAGTAATTTTCTTCAGGTAGCTGTATATACTGTAACAAGACAAGCCTGCCTGTCAGTAAGAAGATAAGAGGAACGGATCTAGCTGAACACTGTGAGCAGGACGCACCCCACTAACTTGTAGGTTTAGCTAAACACTGTGAGGTGGACGCACCCCACTAACTTGTAGGTTTAGCTGAACACTGTGAGGTAGACGCACCACACTAACTTGTAGGTTTAGCTGAACACTGTGAGCAGGACGCACCCCACTAACTTGTAGGTTTAGCTGAACACTGTGATCAGGACGCACCCCACTAACTTGTAGGTTTAGCTGAACACTGTGAGCAGGACGCACCCCACTAACTTGTAGGTTTAGCTGAACACTGTGAGCAGGACGCACCCCACTAACTTGTAGGTTTAGCTGAACACTGTGAGCAGGACGCACTGCACTAACTGTAAATAGTCTAGCTGCCTGACTGTGGTACTAATAGGATAAAAAGAACACCAGCAATTTTCTTCAGGTAGCTGTATATACTGTAACAAGTCAAGCCTGCCTGTCAGTAAGAAGATAACAGGAACGGATCTAGCTGAACACTGTGAGTAGGACGCACTGCACTAAATTGTAGTTTTAGCTGAACACTGTGAGGTGGACGCACCCCACTAACTTGTAGGTTTAGCTGAACACTGTGAGCAGGACGCACTGCACTAACTGTAAATAGTCTAGCTGCCTGACTGTGGTACTAATAAGATCAAAAAAACACCAGTAATTTTCTTCAGGTAGCTGTATATACTGTAACAAGACAAGCCTGCCTGTCAGTAAGAAGATAACAGGAACGGATCTAGCTGAACACTGTGAGCAGGACGCACACCACTAACTTGTAGGTTTAGCTGAACACTGTGAGCAGGACGCACCCCACTAACTTGTAGGTTTAGCTGAACACTGTGAGTTGGATGCACCACACTAACTTGTAGGTTTAGCTGAACACTGTGAGCAGGACGCACCCCACTAACTTGTAGGTTTAGCTGAACACTGTGAGCAGGACGCACCCCACTAACTTGTAGTTTTAGCTGAACACTGTGAGCAGGACGCACTGCACTAACTGTAAATAGTCTAGCTGCCTGACTGTGGTACTAATAGGATCAAAAGAACACCAGCAATTTTCTTCAGGTAGCTGTATATACTGTAACAAGACAAGCTTGCCTGTCAGTAAGAAGATAACAGTAACGGATCTAGCTAAACACTGTGAGCAGGACGCACTGCACTAACTGTAAATGGTCTAGCTGCCTGACTGTGGTACTAATAGGATCAAAAGAACACAAGCAATTTTCTTCAGGTAGCTGTATATACTGTAACAAGACAAGCCTGCCTGTCAGTAAGAAGATAGCAGGAACGGATCTAGCTGAACACTGTGAGCAGGACGCACTGCACTAACTGTAAATAGTCTAGCTGCCTGACTGTGGTACTAATAGGATCAAAAGAACACCAGTAATTTTCTTCAGGTAGCTGTAAATACTGTAACAAGACAAGCCTGCCTGTCAGTAGGAAGATAACAAGAACGGATCTAGCTAAACTGAATACAGTGTATATATATATATATATATATATATATGCAACACCTGGGATGCATATATATATACACAATACACTAAGTGCAGCTAACTGACTGACTGTTCTGCCTAATCTATCTAACTCAAATCAAATGTCACTGTCTGTCTCTCTCTCTCTCTCAATGAACGCCGGAACACACACTACACAGGGCCGCCGTGCAGGCGGCCTTATATAGTGTGGGGCGTGTACTAAATCCCCTGAGCCATAATTGGCCAAAGCCTCCTTGGCTTTGGCCAATTACGGCTCTCTGTTCAGGCGGCGCTGTGATTGGCCAAGCATGCGGGTCATAGTGCATGCTTGGCCAATCATCAGCCAGCAATGCACTGCGATGCCGCAGTGAACTATGGGCCGTGACGCGCCACACGAATTTGGCGCAAACGGCCCATATCATTCGCAATTCGGGGAACGGGCGAACAGACGATGTTCGAGTCGAACATGGGTTCGACTTGAACACGAAGCTCATCCCTAGTGGTGATGTCGCTAGTAAGATGCGACTATATAAGATAGTGATGTCGCTAATCAGATGAGACTATTTAATACAAATCGTGACATATTATTTAGTATTTCCTATTCGTGACCATTAATGAGTGTTGCTATCTCTAAAGATATATATAATATGTGTAGCCATATAAGGAACATATAAAAAACATTAATAGCCCCAATAGATAAACAATAAAAATCAAAACTAGATGTAAATAGTCCTTCAACGAGAATAACAAAAGCAGCAGACTTCAATCTTCCAACCCGAAGGGTTAATGACAGTCAACCAGAATGCTGTGTTGGATATAGAGAGATGAAGTAAGGCTTATACTGCTGACACTATAACAAGACCTTGGGAGCCACGGACCTCACGTTCCACCCAAAAAGTATAAAGAAATAAATATAGTGTAAACCTGTGGGGTACAAGGATCAATTGCGCATAATAGCCCTACTCACAGAACAGACATGCAGAGCAGGCATTCAGATTTTAGTCGGTGATCACCGCTGAGCGGCATGCGCTCCACTGACTACAGGAAGTGATGTCACTGGTTCTCAGGCGTAAGCCTGATGTTGCATCGAAGCGTTTTGCCCCTCCCCCAGGGCGTTATCAAAGACTTAACATCCAGCCCACACAAGATTAAATTTATATGTCGCTTCCAATGAGTGACAGCCAATCAAGGCTAGTGGATAGAAGTTACCTACCTCTTCCTAATTCATCATATCCTGTTGCAATTAAACAAACTTTAATAGATGAACAAGAACACAACATCCCTGTCATCACAATATGCCAGTATATGCGCTCGTTTGTCTTATATAAACAAAAATGTAAGATACATGTATATCTCAACAGAATGTCTGCACAGATGAAAAATACATAATATATGCTCAAATGCCATCATCCCTAAAACAACATATATATCCGCATAACATCATAATTTATTTAAATTATTTAAAAGTATTCTAATAGATAATATTTCTTTAATAAAAAACAAAAAATATTTTTATTTTGTGCGGAAAAAATAAATAATAATAAAAATTGAAAAAAATATATATAATAAATGAGATTGGATTGGGGAATAAAGATAAATATAAATATAAAAATAAAAATTAGAAATAAAAATAAAAAATAAAAATAAAAAAAATATTATAAAATATAAAAATATAACACGCTAAAATAAAATAAAATTAAAAAGGAAAAAATATATATAGTATATCAATTGGATTTAAATAAAGAAGGGAAAAAATTATAAAACCAGAAATTGTTGCAAACATGGATTTGAAAACTCCAAAAAAATGGTTATTGTTAATCTGGGGGTTGAAAATGGAATTATTCTTCAAAGTTGTGTGTAAATACTCCTCTTCCGGGGAGCTCACCGAATCTTCATTATTAGAAAAATACTTTTTGATATTGACTTTCCTGATGAATTTCTGGAAGTCAATAAAAACATCAAATTTATTTATTTTATTTTCCGTAGGCGGAAAACCACCCATTTTAGCTCTCTGTCAGATGGTAGATCCTATGAGATTAACAAGTTTATAACATGCAGCACCACACATGTTACCTATCTTCTATCCTGTCCATGTAACCTTCAGTACGTGGGGAGAACCAGCAGACAGTTGGGTGTAAGGCTTAGAGAGCATGTCAATAGGATCAAGAAAGGATATAGACATCATGGCCTTTCCAACCATTTTAGGCTGTTTCATAATAAAGACCCTAGTGTGCTTACCTTTTGAGGGATTGATAGCGTTGAGGAGCACTGGAGAGGTTCCGATCTCAGAAAGGCTATATCTCAGAACGAAACTCAGTGGATCCATAGATTACGTACGCTTTGGCCTTAATATTGAGTTGGACCTTAATTGTTTTTTATCGAATTGGTAACTCCGCCCACTATTAATTTTGTATTAATTTTTAATGTTTGCAACAATTTCTGGTTTTATAATTTTTTCCCTTCTTTATTTAAATCCAATTAATATACTATATATATTTTTTCCTTTTTAATTTTATTTTATTTTAGCGTGTTATTTTTTTAAATTTATAATAATTTTTTTATTTTTATTTTTATTTTTTATTTTTATTTCTAATTTTTATTTTTATATTTATTTTTTATTTATATTTATCTTTATTCCCCAATCCAATCTCATTTATTATATATATTTTTCAATTTTTATTATTATTTATTTTTTCCGCACAAAATAAAAATATTTTTAGTTTTTTATTAAAGAAATATTATCTATTAGAATACTTTTAAATAATTTAAATAAATTATGATGTTATGCGGATATATATGTTGTTTTAGGGATGATGGCATTTGAGCATATATTATGTATTTTTCATCTGTGCAGACATTCTGTTGAGATATACATGTATCTTACATTTTTGTTTATATAAGACAAACGAGCGCATATACTGGCATATTGTGATGACAGGGATGTTGTGTTCTTGTTCATCTATTAAAGTTTGTTTAATTGCAACAGGATATGATGAATTAGGAAGAGGTGGGTAACTTCTATCCACTAGCCTCGATTGGCTGTCACTCATTGGAAGCGGCATATAAATTTAATCTTGTGTGGGCTGGATGTTAAGTCTTTGATAATGCCCTGGGGGAGGGGCGAAACGCGTCGACGCAACATCCGGCTTACGCCTGAGAACCAGTGACATCACTTCCTGTAGTCAGTGGAGCGCATGCCGCTCAGCGGCGATCACCGACTAAAATCTGAATGCCTGCTCTGCATGTCCGTTCTGTGAGTAGGGCTATTATGCGCAATTGATCCTTGTACCTCACAGGTTTACACTATATTTATTTCTTTCTACTTTTTGGGTGGAACGTGAGGTCCGCGGCTCCCAAGGTCTTGTTATAGTGTCAGCAGTATAAGCTTTACTTCATCTCTTTATATCCAACACAGCATTCTGGTTGACTGTCATTAACCTTTCGGGTTGGAAGATTGAAGTCTGCTGCTTTTGTTATTCTCGTTGAAGGACTATTTACATCTAGTTTTGATTTTTATTGTTTATCTATTGGGGCTATTAATGTTTTTATATGTTTCTTATATGGCTACACATATTATATATATCTTTAGAGATAGCAACACTCATTAATGGTCACGAATAGGAAATACTAAATAATATGTCACGATTTGTATTGAATAGTCGCATCTGATTAGCGACATCACTATCTTATATAGTCACATCTTACTAGCGACATCACCACCAACTATACATATATATTTTTTACATATTTTTTTTTATATATTCTTTTTTCTTTTCCTTTTTTTTATATACTTTAGAAGTTGCCAGCGCAGGTTTTGTTTGTATTTCTATTTAAAGTCTCAGTACTTGTATCCAGCAGCTGCAACACAATTGATGGTGTATGTATTTAATTAATTAATTTTTTTGCGAGTGCTGTTCTCTATATATATATATGATACAAGAGATGGCTAGAGACTGCGGACATAATACAAAAGATGGCTAGAGACTGAGGACATGATGCTAGAGATTGAGGACAGGATACAAGAGATGACTAGAGACTGAGGACAGGATACAAGAGATGTGTAGAGACTGAGGACATGATACAAGAGATGGCTAGAGACTGAGGACAGGATACAAGAGATGGCTAGAGACTGAGGACATGATGCTAGAGATTGAGGACAGGATACAAGAGATGACTAGAGACTGAGGACAGGATACAAGAGATGGGTAGAGACTGAGGACATGATATAAGAGATGGTCATAGGCTGCGGATATGATACAAGAGATGGTCAGAGGCTGCAGGCATGATACAGTAGATGTGTCGGAGGCTGCGGGCATGGTACAGGAGATGGTTAGTGACTGAGGACATCATACTAAAGATGGTCAGAGACTGCAGACATAGTACAAGAGATGGCCAGAGACTGCAGACATGATACAAGAGATCAATGTAGCCTTATCAGTGCCCATCAAATGCAGCCTCACTGTGCCCATCAATGCAGTCTCGCCGTCCCCATTAATGCAGCCTTGCCATGCCCATTAATGCAGCCTTGCTGTGCCCATTAATGCAGCCTCGCCTTGCCCATCAATGCAGCCTTGCTGTGCCCATCATTGCAGCCTCACTGTGCCCATCATTGAAGCCTCACAGTGCCCATCAAATACAGCTTTACCGTGCCCATGAATGCAGCCTCCCTTTGCCCACCAATGCAGCCTCCCTGTGCCCATCGATGCAGCCTCCCTGTGCCCATTGATGCAGTCTCACTGTGCCCATCATTGTAGCTTCATGGTGCCCATCAATGCAGCCTCTCTGTGCCCATCATTGCAGCCATCACTGTGCCCACCAATGCAGCCTCACTGTGCCCACCAATGCATCCTCCCTGTGCCCACCAATGCAGCTTCGCTGTGCCCACCAATGCAGCTTCACTTCATTGCAGCCTCACTGTGCCCATCATTGTAGCTTCATGGTGCTCATCAATGCAGCCTCTCTGTGCCCATCATTGCAGCCTCACTGTGCCCACCAATGCAGCCTCACTGTGCCCACCAATGCAGCCTCCCTGTGCCCACCAATGCAGCTTCACTGTGCCCACCAATGCAGTTTCTCTGTGCCCATGAATGCAGCCTCACTGTGCCTACCAATTGCAGCCTATCTTTGCCCACCACTGCAGCCTATGTGTGCCCACCAATTGCAGCCTCTCTGTACCCACCAATTACAACCTCTGTGCCCACCAATTGCAGCCTCGCCATGCCCACCAATTGCAGCCTCACTGTGCCCATCAATGCAGCCTCGCCATGCCCACCAATGCAGCCTCACTGCGCCCATTAATGCAGCCTCCCTGTGCCCATCAATGCAGCCTCCCTGTGCCAATCATTGCAGCCTCACTGTGCCCATCATTGTTGCTTCATGGTGCCCATCAATGCAGCCTCTGTGCCCATCATTGCAGCCTCTCTGTGCCCACCAATGCAGCCTCTCTGTGCCCACCAATGCAGCCTCGCTGTGCCCACCAATGCATCTTCTCTGTGCCCACCAATGCAGCTTCACTTCATTGCAGCCTCACTGTGCCCATCAATCCAGCCTCACTGTGCCTACCAATGCAGCCTCTCTGTGCTCACCAATGCAGCCTTGCTGTGCCCACCAATGCAGCTTCGCTGTTCCCACCAATGTTCTCTGTGCCCATGAATGCAGCCTCACTTTGCCCACCAATTTTAGCATCTGTGCCCACTAATTGCAGCCTCTTTGCCCACCAATTGCAGCCTCTCTGCCCACCAATTGCAGCCTCTCTGCCCACTAATTGCAGCCTCTGTGTCCACCATTTGCAGCCTTACGGTCTCACCATTTTCTGGATAACACAGTGATCTCCTCCCTCTGTCCTCCAGCGCTCATATGTCACAGAGCTGGGTCTGTGTGCAAGGTCCCGCCCCCCCAGACCAGCTCGTGTGATAGGTGAAAGCCGTGGAACACAATCTCATCTTCAATACTAAAGATGGTCAGAGACTGCAGACATAGTACAAGAGATGGCCAGAGACTGCAGACATGATACAAGAGATCAATGCAGCCTCATCAGTGCCCATCAAATGCAGCCTCACTGTGCTCATCAATGCAGCCTCGCCATGCCCATCAGTGCAGTCTCGCCGTCCCCATCAATGCAGCCTTGCCGTGCCCATTAATACAGCCTTGCCGTGCCCATTAATGCAGCCTCGCCTTGCCCATCAATGCAGCCTTGCCTTGCCCATCAATGCAGCCTCGCTGTGCCCATCATTGCAGCCTCACTGTGCCCATTATTGAAGCCTCACAGTGCCCATCAAATACAGCTTTACCGTGCCCATGAATGCAGCCTCCCTTTGCCCACCAAGGAAGCCTCCCTGTGCTCATCGATGCAGCCTCCCTGTGCTCATCATTGCAGCCTCACTGTGCCCATCATTGCAGCCTCACTGTGCCCATCATTGTAGCTTCATGATGCCCATCAATGCAGCCTCTCTGTGCCCATCATTGCAGCCTCTCTGTGCCCATCATTGCAGCCTCACTGTGCCCATCATTGCAGCCTCACTGTGCCCATCATTGCAGCCTAACTGTTCCCATCATTGCAGCCTCTCTGTGCCCACCAATGCAGCCTCGTTGTGCCCACTAATGCAGCTTCATGGTGCCCATCATTGCAGTTTCTCTGTGCCCATGAATGCAGCCTCACTTTGCCCACCAATTTCAGCCTCTGTTCCCACCAATTGCAGCCTCTCTGCACACCAATTGCAGCCTCTCTGCCCACTAATTGCAGCCTCTGTGTCCACCATTTGCAGCCTCACGGTCTCACCATTTTCTGGATAACACAACGCTCTCCTCCCTCTGTCTTCCGGCGCTCCTATGTCACAGAGCTGGGTCTGTGTGCAAGGTCCCGCCCCCCTAGACCAGCTCGTGTGATAGGCGGAAGCTGTGGAACACTGTTTCAATCTACTATCACACCAGCCGGTGTAGGGGGTGGGACCTTGCACACAGACCCAGCTCTGTGACATACAAGCACCGGAGGACAGAGGGAGGAGAGCGCTGCAGTCACCGTTCAAAGCAGCCCCAGGGCAGTCAGCCTATCGGGAAATTTCCCAGTATCCCGGTAGGCCAGTCTGGCCCTGTTGGTAGGTAAATGTTAGCTACCGTAAATTTGGTACCCCAGATCAAGAATTTCACAAAAACATATCTTCCCTGAGGTTCAGAGAGATGATCAAGCACTTCTATAGGGAGTGTCTTATGGAAAGCGATAGATACCCCCTTGGCTTTCTGGGTTGGGTTAGTACTGTGGAATCTGTTGAAATAGCTGTTGGAACAGGAAGGAGTGGAGGAAGAGTGAAAATATGTCTCTTGCAGAAGAAGCACATTAACTTGGCGTTTGTGCATTTGATAGATGATTTGTCCTCTTTTGGAGGCAACATTGAGGCCATTTACATTATACGAGCAAAATTGTAGCCAGGGGTGAGTAATCACTGTGTGGGCCATGATGGAGTGACAAAAGGAAAAGAAAATAAGAAAAATAGGGGGGGAAAGGGGAGTGAGGTAGAAGGAGTCAAGGGAAAGTTGGGGAGGGAGGGGATAGGAGAAATGAGAGGAGGGGGAAAGAGGTTGGTCAGAGAGAACAACTGGGGAAGGTGTCTCAAAAAATACTAAAGTATCCAGAAAAGTGTAACACTGCGTGAAATATCACGTGGTAGGCACAAACCATGTCAATCCTATTTAGGGAGGGAGGACAAAGTTAGAATAGCTGAGTTGTGATCCCAACAACTTAGCAGGCATATATAACATACATGTTATAGCAGTGTGACAGTCTGGGCAGCTCCAGTAGCTAAGGCAGGGGTGAGCTGCGACTAGGGGTGAGTGCAGGCACCAGATCTGGGTGGAGCAAGATGGCTGCTACACCTCGTGCTGGAGCTGTGGCCATGGCCTGTCTGTCAGGTGGCTATGGGGGCAGACAGTACCAAGATACTGTGTGCGGGCGGAACGCTGACAGGCTGGGAAGCTCTGGGGGATTGTGCAGAGAGCAAAGAAGACAAGGTGGAGGGGATAAGAGCAGTAAACTCAGCTGTATGGCAGGTGCTCTCCCCTCACACGTAATGCTTTTTTTCAGTACTGCTTGATTGTGTATATTTATTTACAGTCTCCAATTAGCATTAATTAGCATGTCATATTGGTTTTAATTTTACTTTCTTCGCCCACTTTAATATATATTATTATATTTACATAGTTTTATATATTGAGTTACTGGCAATTTAATGTTTATATGTTCACTGGCCAGCCCAAAGTCAGGCTTGGTCTGCAGTCCTGTAACTCGCTGGTGTTGGATTGTTTTCAATCCATAGTGAGTCTTGGATTGCGTTCCAAGGATCCGCTTTGGTCTTGTCGGTTATTGCCGGTTTGTTTCATTCCTGTTTTATCCGCAGAGTCTTATATCAATATTCAGCCATTTAGTCATCCAGAGTGCCCCCTTAGCTTTTCTCCTGATTACGGACATGAAAAAAGAGCCTGTTAACATGCCCCAGACACGTGGCTATCTTGGGCCATCTCAGTGCCAGGGCCCGGTCGCAAGTGCGACCTGTGCGACCCTGGTAGTTCAGCCACTGATGTATTATCTTATATATCTTATCTTACTTGTTACAGATTTGCTCTGTTTTTAAGCTTTATCGTCTTTATCTAAGCCTGACACTTTAGCTTGAGTTCAGAAGATGTAGGTGGGAAGCTCTGGATCTGAGATTAATTTCATCCCCCAGTTTGAAGTTGAGTCTATAAAGTACGAGAAATCTATGGAGACTATGGAATACAGGGACTCTGACTGGGCAGCTCCCTAACATGAGGGAGCCTCAAAGACAAACAATGGAAGGTGCAATTAGACTAAGACCATGTCAGGGCTGGGCTCAGCCCTTCCTTCTCAAAGCTGGCCGCTCAGCTGTCGGCTAATTTCCAGCTCATTTCTCTCCACAGTGACTCACCTGTTGATGATATCCTGCTCGTCAGTCCTGCCTACTTAAGCTGTCCAGCCCAGATGATCTCTGCCTTCACCTTGGTCACAGCTCTAGAGACGCTCTCCTGTGTTCCTGTTAAAGACTTGCTTGGCTGACATTCCTTCTGGCTCCAGATCCTACTTACTGTTCTACTTCGCTGTTCTCTGGCTCCCTGATGTTTTGGCTTGTCTGACTATCCATTCCAGTTCCTGAACTCTGGCTATGTTTTGACTATGTTTACTCTGTTTACTTTTTTATCATTATTATTAAACAAGTGTGATTTAACTGTACTTCTGTCTCAGTCTGATTTATGGTTTCTGACAGACCACACCAAAAGTATATTTATTTTATCACAGAACTTCAGAGATAATAAAGACAACAAGCCCATGTGTTCTAGGGGCTAAAAGGTTCCCTCTTTATCAGGATTGTTGGACTCTTGTTGGTTATTGGGGGAATCAAAAAGACTACTTTGAGTGCTTGTTTTAAAGAGGGCCTTTTGCATACCTACTTTTTGAGATGAGAACGAGGGATGCCTATTAGCAAAAGTATGTAGGGATAGGACACACCCTGCCACGCCCCCTTGGGCAAAAAAAAAAAGATTAGTTAAAGCCACAAGTGATTTTTTTTTTTTTTTACCACTACTACCGTTTTCCTTTATACTGGCTTTTGAAATTTCCAAATGCTGCAATTTAGAAATTGGATGAAAGGTTTAGCACTGGGAAACACTTTTTAAAGGTTAATAGTGCATTTTATATACAACTATATAGATTGGACCAAAATTGAGGGACAAATGAGGATGAAAGAGGGACCTTGTATCAAATCAGGGACAGTCCATCCAAGTCAGGCACAGTCCTTCCAAATCAGGGACAGTTGGGAACTATGCTTTTGGTGTGGCGCTTGCACCTTGCGCCTTTAGTTTGAGCATCAGAGATCAGTGGTCACCTGAATTTGGAACATACCTGCTTGTACTATAACAAGACATAACTTTTACACAGCGCTATAATTGAGGCTTTTTTTGTAACTACAGGATAAAACAATATAGGACTAATGCCCTGTACACACGGTCAGACTTTGTTCGGACATTCCGACAACAAAATCCTAGGATTTTTTCTGATGGATGTTGGCTCAAACTTGTCTCACACAAAGTTGTCGGTAAATCCGATCGTTCTAAACACGGTGACGTAAAACACGTACGTCAGGACTATAAACGGGGCAGTGGCCAATAGCTTTCATCTCTTTATTTATTCTGAGCATGCGTGGCACTTTATCCGTCGGATTTGTGTACACACGATCGGAATTTACGACAGATTTTGTTGTCGGAAAATTTTATATCCTGCTCTCAAACTTTGTGTGTCGGAAAATCCAATGGAAAATGTGTGATGGAGCCTACACACGGTAGGAATTTCCGACATGGTCCTATCACACATTTTCCGTCGGAAAATCTGACCGTGTGTACGGGGCATTAGTGTTTAGCTTTTTGAACAAGGCCAATATAGCCTGCTTCACTTTAAAGCAGTTTACGAACTTAAGAAAATCTCATAAAGACTACACCCAAGTTCCTAGCATTGAGAGTAATATATCCTAAACCTTTATTCATTTTTTATTCCTCACTGAAGTGTAAAAACTTCAACAGAGAACAGAAAATAGGATAATTACAGGAAGACTAAAATTGTTCTGATGAAGATGGAAAAAAAACATGAGATTTCTAATGTGGCAAGTGATTGAGAGAAAGTATTCAGGAGAGGTGTGAAATTATTCATTTTCCATGCAGTTATCAGGCTGTGCTGGACAATAGGACAGGGACTTTTCTTTTTTTCAAGCTCTCTGATCAGCCCCTTAATAAGGCAATGATTTATCTAGGAGGGGGAGTTTGTTGCTATCCGGTGGGGGGGTCAGCCTGTACTAAGTCACGTTTCTTTTCAAAGAGAAATGGTTTTCATTTGAGGTTAAGTGAAGTAAAATATGACCAGCTGTCGGTGGTCAACCTGTGAGACCATCTGTGACTGAAAGACATTATTTACAGCGCAAACAAGCAACACAAAAGGGGAAAAATGTTATTATTCTATATTACAAATACTCCTGAAACATTCAGTCTGTAGATTTACCACCATTAAAGCTCTTCTGTTCGATTTATATATTACTACCCCATAATGCACTGTGGCCCCTCTAGCAATATTAATACACTCTGCTACAGACATTATTATTTTGCTGGATTTACTGCTTTTCATTTGCAGTCTATTTCTTTTTTTTTTCAACTATAGTCACAGCTCCACTGTTTTATACTTTAAAATTTCAAAGCTCGCATTTTATAGTAAAATATAAAAATGTTTTTATTGTCCTTTAAAGGCAGCAAATATGTAAAGATTTTTATATACACTGTACAGAAGATTGTTTAATTATAGAGACATTTTGTTTAAATGGACATACAGTACATATGCAAAGGTACAGTATGTGGGTTCATTGAAAAAGATGTGATGTGCAAAGTGCAGCAACTCACAGCAGCAAGCTAGAAAGTATCTTTATTGTTCTAAATGCCCTAAACTGTTAAAGGGTGAAGTATGATTGCTCTCACATTGATATGTAATATTGCATATCAGAACTTTTTAGACCGCATAATAGACTACATGACGAGGTGTTTGGGTACCTGATCCTAACACCTCTGAGTTTTTTGGACATTGCATTCTAAAATTATAGGCATTAATATAAAGTCCCCCCTTCTTTTGATACAACAACCTCCACTCTTCTGGGAAGACTTTCCATGGAATTTTGGAGAGTGTCTGTTGGCATTTATGCCCACGCAGTCAAAACAGTATTTGTGAGGTCAGGTACTAAGAAGACCTAGCTTGCAAATGGTGTTCCAATTTATACCAAAAGATGTTTGATAGAGTTGAGTTTAGGCCTCTGTGCAAGTGACTCTAAGTTTCTTCACAATTAACTTGTCATACAATGTCTTTATGGGCTTAGCTTTGGGCACTTGAAGTCAGTAACTTTGAGAAGTGTAAACATACTTCTGCCCATATATTGTACAAACCGTAGCTCTGAAACAACAGACTGGGGTCTCCATAGAGTATCCACCAGTTGACAAATGTATGGCAGTCTGAAACTATAATAGTATCTTTTTAACACTGAAGAAATACATGGATGCCTTTTCATGAGCTAAGTGTTAAAGTGTAACTCCACTTTTGTTGAGAAAAAAAAATTCACCCTGGGTAATCTATGTACGTTGCAAGGATTATAACAATCTTTGTTGCAGATTCCTACCTTTTGTTATTCATAAGAAATACATGTGTGTTTGTCTGTGCCTCTGTGCTGATTAAGTCTAATTGGAGTGGTTTTCATAATTATCAGTCACCAGGACATCTTCTGGGCCTATGTGTTCCTATTGGAAATATCTCACCAAAAATGAAATTTTTGTTGTAGGGAATGCCTGAAATCTTACTTGTATCTTAGGAAGACTTCTGGGAAAATTGGTGACCCAATCACACAAGCAGGAAATTATATTTCTGGGAAGTGGTCAATACACATTCTGTGTAATGTAGCCATATTGCATTGCATTTATAGAAAATTATAGTGTTTCGGATTGAAAAGGAAAGGTAATCTTTAATAACATTCCATTACAATATGAGTTGTATCGCAATTGTACACAATATATTTTTATTTTTTCTTTATTTGCTATTTTTTTTCCCTACGAAAGTGGAGTTACCCTTTAACTGTTATGCCCCGTACACACAGTCGGATTTTCTGATGGAAAATGTCCGATCGGAGCGTGTTGTCGGAAATTCCGACCGTGTGTGGGCTCCATCGGACATTTTCCATTGGATTTTCCGACACACAAAGTTTGAGAGCAGGCTATAAAATTTTCCGACAACAAAATCCGATCGTGTCAATTCTGACCGTGTGTGGCCTGTTCCGACGCACAAAGTGCCACGCATGCTCAGAAGAAATTCCGACACGGAACAGCTCGGTCTGGTAAACTTAGCGTTCGCAATGGATACAGCACTTTCGTCACAGTGCAATGTAATGTGCAATGAAAAAAATGGTTTAATACAGCACACTCTCTTCTTATTTATAATGTGAGAAGAATTAAGTAGTTTTGCTGCTCATATTCACACACACTTCTCACAAACTTCTTTTTTTATTATTTAGCGAGATTCCCTTAATATATTTTGATTTGTCACATCTGACAACATTATTTTGTGTTGGATTTTTTTTGTTTTGGTTTTAAGGTATTTTTGGTTTGTATTTTTTTCAAGGCTGATCTTTGTTTTATTGGATTTTTATTTGGACTCCAGAATATTTTTGTGTGTGTTTTGTGTGTCAAGTTACCACAACACCATTGATATGTTGTTCTATTTAATCTGTAGGAGATTGTTTGGTGTTGTTGTCTCTTGTTAATTTCACATTGTATTTTAGAAATGTACCTGAATCCTCACCAACAAACTGTCCTTTTTGAATGAAAACACACATAGGCAAGTATAATTTTCCTTAAAAAAAATTATTAAGGCTCACAACTAAACAAAGAGGGAGGCAACACTGGAGAAACAGCTGAAATGGGTGAAGCTTTGGACCCCCAGGGCAGACATCAACTATTTTAAAGCAAAATTGGTGGCCTTATCTAAGGGAGTGCAGTCTGGTCCAGAAGTCCCAGAGATCCGGAAAGCAGCAGATGACATCTGTGTCCCCAGGCTGTGGTCATACGAGAGACTGCATCTTTTGTCAGACCAGACTGAACCCAGGGTCATCACTCTCTGGTCTTCCTTCCACACTTCCTTCCACGCTGTGGCTCTGGTGGTGGAGTTGTGGCAGCAGGAGGAGGAGGAGGAGGATGGTCCAACTCAATCACGTCGGTCTTGGGTGCTAGTTCCCCACTCACCCCCTTACTTAGGACTTTATAAAGAAGGTCCTCACATAGCTTGCGTTGACCCTCCTGCATGCCCTGCAGTTTTGTGGCAGCCATGCAGGCAAAGGCCTCTTCAGGAGTGGGTAAGGCTCGAAGGGACGCAGAAGCCTCCTGAATCAGCCTGAGTGCAGAATCCTGCATGTGAGTTGCCTTCCTCGCCCTTTTGTATGGAAGGCGGAGGGGAGGAACCTGCGATTCAGTCAGGCTGCAACTTGTCCCTGGCTTCTCCTGGCTGACACTTAGCCCCACCTCCTCCTGGCTGCAACTTAGCCCTGCCTCTTCCTGGCTGCCACATTCCACAACCTCCTCCTGGCTGAGGTCTTCCTGTGTATGAAAAAGAGACATTGTTTTAGTATTTTTTTCATCAATCACACACAATTTTCACCTCATGACTGTTGCAAATTGAATGTTAACAAATATAAGACTATCATTCTGAGCCCAGCATTTTTCATTCTTGTCCCAATTTTGGGTGCCCACTACTGTCTATTGATATGTAAAACACTTTTTTCAATCATCAATTAGTGATCAATAATAACATCTAGTAAACATCATTTCTTTATTGACCAGAAATCTGTAGAACAATGCTATACCTGACTCAAGCTGGGCTCCTCCATTTCTTCCTGGCTGGAAGGCCCAGGTTGGACATCAGAAGCCTCAGCTGGGGTGGAAGGAAGAGTGGAAGGAAGAGTGGAGAGGGATTCCCTGACTTCAGTCTGGTCTGACAGAAATCGCAGTCTCTCATAGTACCAGAGCCTGGGGACATAAATGTCATCTGCTTCAGCTCCGGATCTCTGGGAATCCGTGACCTTCTTGCGCTCCCTAAGATAAGTGCTCCTCAGGCCACCAATTTTGGCTTTTAAATAAGGGATGGTTGCTGTGGGGACCACCGGCTTCACCAACTCCAGCAGTTTCTCCAGCGCTGCCTGCCTCTTTTGTTTATTGTTATAATGGGGATGTCTCACCTGCCACAGACAGGGCAGCTCCCTGTATTTGTCTATGAACAGGGGGAGGAAGTTGTGGTCATTGAAGCCATCCATTTTCTCTGCAAGACACAACATGAGACAAACCCTAAGGTCAGGGCAAACTCTCCTAATCTTGTTACAATATAGGCTTCAATTTCGAAGCAGTATAGGCCCAAGTTTAGATCTTACCTTCGTTATCACAATCGGCGCCTCCGATGCTCCTTCCTCCGCTCACAGATCGTACATAATACGCACGCGTGTTACGCTTTATACACACTGCGCATGCGTCTAAATCCGCCCGCCCCTGACGTTCTTTCTAGTCTATTCCCCGCTCCTTTTTGTTCTGCGCAATGGGGGAAGAGCACATGGCGGATACACAGCAGGTGCGTGCTAATTACAGCAACGAGGAGGAGGAAAGCCTGGAGCCTGAAATGTCTGGATCCAGAAGGAGACGATTTTAGGCTTCAAATATGTCCTTTAGGGAGATGTTGGAGATGGTGGACATCCTGAAGAAGGCCGACTATGATGGGAAGTATGGAGCTTACCCCAACCCCAATGTCCGAAAGGCCAAGATCATAGCGAAAGTGGTCAGGAGTCTGCACCGGAATTTCGGGGTACGACAATCAAAAGATCAGCTTAGGAAACGGTGGTCGGACCTGAAATTACTAGAACACGAGCAGTACAGAAAGATCCGGAGAGTGCTGCAAAAAAGTAAGTAGTTGTCCTGTGTTCCTAATCTTTTTCTGTATATTACGTTCCTGCTGCTCCATGTGCTTTTCTTAAAAGTGTATATTTTAAAATGGCAACTTTCATGTTCAGGGGCACATTATTCGTTCGTATCAAACATTTTGATTTCGGACTATAAAACACCATTGTTTTGGCCATATGCATTTGGCAACATTTTTGAAGCCCTACTTGTAAGAAACTAATTTGGTTGTGTAGATGGGTTTGTTACTAGAATGAAATGCAAACTAGATTCTGTGTAAGGAGAGGACACTGAGCAGCTGTTTTCACATCTGGACTCTGGAGCACTAGTGTGGGACCCCAGAACACCATTTTTATTAGGGGGCCACACAGGTGCTCCAGTGTATACTATAGGGGGGGGGTCTCCATCTGTGAAGCTTGTTTAAAACAGGTAAAAAGTATTGAAGCTTGACAAAGGACACTGAAAATGCTACATTTTGGAACTCGGCCAAAATAGACAATTGTACCCCACTTCCAAGCAATGTTTCCTATTTATAGTTTTGCCATCAAATATATGTGTGCTAAGTATACCATTTTTATTTTACATAGGGGAGAAAAGACTCGGAGGACATCCCTCATCCGAGGAGAACAGAGACCCCCCCTCTGGAAGAAGGGGAAATACCCCAACCCAAGAAGAGCAGGAGGAAGAAGATGTGGTGGAAATTGTCACCACAACAGGTAAGTGTCTGCGACCACAGGCTCAGGTAAGAGATGGATGCCGGCATATTTTTGATACCTGTTTTTGTTTGGTTTCTCTCTTTTTAGGTGATCGTGATGTTGTGGATCCAGATCCTTTCACATCAGAAAGTGCCCAGATCCTGATCGGGGAGATCATGGGGTGTAATTTAGACATGGAAAACCTCAAGAAAAACATCAATGATGTTATTCAAAAAACTAAAAACATCATTGATGTTTTGGGGCGAGTTTAAGACCCCTCCAAATCCCTTTGTTTTTTTGTGTGCTACAATCTTAAAAATGTTTGAGCGATTTTCAGAAAAGCCAAATTTGGAGGATGCACACAGTGTGCCAACATGTGCTATCTGCCATCACGGGAGATCAATGGACGTCTTTTGGGGGTGCAACCCCTTCCTCAATAATAAAGTAGCTGAGAGGAAGGGGTTTCTTCCCAAAACACGTCCCTTGATCCCCCGTGATGGCAGCTAGCACATGTTGACATTGGCAAAATTGTGTGCATCTTGCAAATTTGGCTTTTCCTGGGGTGACTTCACCCCATCTGAACGCAATATCAAATACAGTTCCTAAATACTCATGTATGATATTGCCTTCAAGTTATACCAAATGTGAACTTTGTAAGTTCAAGATTTGTGTCTTTCTTGTTGGTTTTACACATGCCTGTTTTATCTTAAATGGATATTTTTATTTTTGATAATGCCACCCCAAAAAAGGTTATACAACAAACATGTTGGTTTGTTTTAAAAACCTTTTCGAAATGCACATGTGATTGTGCAGGTATTAAAAAGATTGTGAATCAAGAATGTGTGGATTATTGTCTCAACGCTACAACACTTTTGTGGTGATGTAATTGCTGCTTTCTGTGAAAATGGGGGTTATTTCCTAAGGGCAAATCCTCTTTGCACTACAAGTGCAGTTTCAGTGCAGTTTCAAGTGCACTTGTAGTGCAAAGTGTCTTTGCCTTTAAGAAATAACAGCCAACAGTGCTTTGGATAAGGTTACACAATCACACCATTTTCAGGACTACCCACATTTCAGTCAGGGTCAGCTAAAACAAACACAAGCAGTAAATGTCACCGAAGATTAGCTTTTTTTTGTTTTATTTGATAAAGGCTTCACAAATTGTCTGGCATATTGATGGCCCCCCTACCCGCAAAGAACTCAAGGTATCTTAACCGGACATCACGGGCACTCAGGGAGGGCAAGCCAGGACGGCCACTTTCAAGCGCCGTCAGGGTTGTTTCATTTAGAATTACGGCCTCAGGCCCAACTGAGCCAGCATAGTTGGCAGAATGTTGGCGTAAAAAGTTATGTAGAACACAGCACGCCAGGATTATATGATTAAATTTATACTCCGCCATATGAATGGGTGTCAAAAATAGGCGGAACCGGCTGGCCATGATTCCAAATGTGTTCTCCACCATTCTTCTGGCTCTGGCTAGCTGGTAATTAAAAACCCTCTGGTCTGGGGTGAGGGTCCTCATCGGGATGGCCGCATAAGATGGTCCCCCAGCACAAAGGCTTCATCCGCAACGAAGACGAATGGGAGTCCTTCCACATTGTCTTCTGGAGGTGGCAAGTCCAAGCTGCCATTCTGGAGAAGCCTGTAAAACTCTGTCTGGGTGATGACTCCACCATCGGACATCCAGCCATTCTTCCCCACGTCCCCATACAGGAACTCGTAATTAGCCGACACCACCGCCAACATCACAATACTATTGAACCCCTTGTAATTATAATAGTACGACCCTGAGTTGGGGGGTGGGATGATGTGGACGTGTTTCCCATCAATTGCCCCTCCGCAGTTAGGAAAGTCCCACCGCTGGGCAAAGTGGGAGGCCACAGTCTGCCATTCCTGTGGCATTGAAGGAAACTGTTGAGGAAAACATAAAAAATTACTATTTTTTCCACATAAACATGGCAAGCAGATTAGACACAAACATTCTTGGCCAACATCCAGATAAAACATTTATTAAGGGGAATTTTACAACACCAAAGTATAAGGTACACCTATCATATTCCCCCTCCCCCCTCTCATGGGCCATTTCTAACATTATAGGGGGGGGGATCTTGGACAGGTAACCCTATTCAATTCATTGAGAGATGAATGCCTAAATACAGGGTATTACTTGGAACAGCCCCTCCTTAGTTACACTATTGGCAGCCCACTGGACAGGTAAGAAGTGTCATAATACAAAGATATAAATACACACTGTACACATTTGAGCACATTTGGACATTCTGCTATTACCTATCAAGATAATAATATAATACAAAAACTTTAAACAGTACCATTTGAAAGTATACAGGCAGGCCCTTGCACTACATGCTTTGGGGAATTCATCCATAAATCTGACCACAAAAGAGGTGGGTATAGTGTGTATGGGTTTGGCAAAGTCAGCAGATAGATGATTGAGGATAGATAGAGAATTGGTATCAGCTGACTTAGCAGTTGGGGGGAGGGAGGGTTAATAAAAATGATTTGGGGACACTACAAAAAAAAGCCTCTGGCACTCTGCCTGAATTTAAAGCACAAATCACATTTCAAGAGGGGCGTGGTTTGGAGCCGCTCTAAGATGGACGTGTTGTTCTGAAGCTCCCGTCCATGAGGTCTAGCTTCTTCAGCGAAACGGCACCCTACAACACCCTGCTATGGTGAGAACAGCCCGCAGTACCTCAGCAACAAGATCCCGGTCCCCACGGAACCAAGATCACACGCAAGAAGGGCACATTCCTGAGATCTTCCGATCCCGGCCCAGAGGCGCCATGCAGGCCGCTCATCCAGCCGCCTCGAGTAAGACACAACCCCAGAGCGCCGGCCCTCACTGCCCTGGAACTATGAGTCAGTCAGGCACGGGACCAGAGCAGAGACCCCCACCTGCAGTCAACCTGGAAGATCTTCACAGCGTAGCTGCTGATATCAAAAACACACTGATGGCAGCTATTTCAGATATGAGGTCTGACCTGCAATCTATCTCCATCAGAGTGGAGGAGGTAGAAACAACCCAGACGCGCCATGAAGCTTCCCTTTGCCACGTGCAGCAGATCACAGAATCTCATGCGGTACACCTAAGAGATATCAATCGCCACATGGAGGACCTCGACAATCGCGGGAGATGCCGCAACCTCCGCCTGAGAGGATTACCTGAATCGATTGACGCACATCAACTATCGCAAACGGTCACCACCATAATCAACGAGCTATTAGAAAAACCCCAAGATACTCCGGTTGCCTTTGAGCGCATTCATAGAGCACTAAGACCGAGAGGGAGAGACACAGATCCCCCAAGGGACATTGTATGCTGCCTTATAGACTTCCCCCTCAAAGAAGAAATTTTGAGGGCTTCCAGGTCCCGCAATCAATTAATTCATCAGGGATCAAACATCAAAATATACCAAGATCTCTCCAATATCACCCTGCAAAGGAGGCGTGAGTTAAGACCTCTGTTGGACACTCTAAGAGCCAGATCGATAGTATATAGATGGAAATTCCCTTTTGGCCTTTCAGCAACACACCAAGGCCGTACTGCACTTCTTAGAGTCCCAGAAGACTTGGAACATTTCTGCTCTACTCTAGACATCCCCATAGTTGCACTACCGGATTGGTACAGTGACTTTCGTCTACCACAGATGCACAGAGCTACTTCCATGGATGGCATCGCAGAAGCAGGCAACTTCCATCTGGGTCGTCGCCGACACCATCAGGCACCCCCTCACTCACCATTACGTGACCCAAACATGCAGAACAGAACAGTAGCCCCACGGCCTCCCCTGCTCATCGCAGAGCCCGGATCACCTAAAGAAATGACAACGCCTTCACCCTATTTTCTTCTGACTCAGGTTGTTTAATATAAAGTTGCCTTGATGAGCATTTATCCTTATTATATGACCACAGTTACCTGTAAGGGACAAGCAAACCCATTTCTGGATTCTCTGGCATTCCACCTTGTACCCAGACAGTCTATTTAACCGGACGACAGATAAAAATCCACTCATATTTTCATCACCACCCACGATAATATACCAAGGAGGAAAATGAGACACTACCCCCAGCTGAGGATATATACATAACGACAAAAAGGATAACATCGCTTCTTTTAGATCTACTACACATCTACTAATTACCTATTATTTTTTTAAAGAGAAAAAATCTACTGTCTGTATCCAGATATTCTCCCAATCGGCTCCGGCTTACTTGCAAGCAAACATCTCCTGAAGCCGAACTTACAAATCGGATCACTCTCAACGCCCATCAGAACTTATCACCATCCAGCACACATAACCGTTGTAGAAGAAGAACTAAAGAAAGCTGTATAGAAAGCATTTCTAGGACACAAGCAGTAACTATATATGTATCAATAACTCCTTCTCCCCCCCTCCATACCCCCCTTCTACCCTCATACTTTCCCCCTTATCTTGGGGATCCCTTCTTACTCTCTCTCCTTCCAGAACCACCTATTTGTTCCTCCTACTCGCCTGTGCCTTTCTTCTCTCAGCCCTAATGATATCAACATGATACTAACTACGGTGAACCACTTATATGAAGATGATTTTGTCTTCTTTTTTTTTTTTTTCTTTTAAGTATTGTTGTTTCTTGCCATGACTCTTCCTCCATTCACAATTTTTATTACTCCTATCATTTAAACCTTAGGACCAACGGAATGCTCATGACTGTCTGGAAACTGACAGGGGCGTGCTCAGGTAAGCGAACCACGTCCATAAAACACATGCATACATACACACACTACCCAGTGGAACAAACTGTTCCTACCACTCAGAATTTAATGTTTGTCCCATACCCTACTCTATGGGGGACAAAAAGCAGGGTAAGAAAAAAAACTCCCATAATACCACCGAGCACGCCCCCCTCGGCACCAGAGAAAGAATATAGAGGACTTACCTCTACTTTTACAGGTATGTTTATAATTGTTAACCAGTTACTAGGTTCAGCTTATTAAGGCTAAAGTTAAATAGTAGGTTATCGTTTAACCTGGGTCAGAACGACTACTGTTCCACAAAACACCCTCCATGCTCTTTTGTTCCTACAAATGGGAATTATAGTAGCGACTTAGATATCCTTTTGTTACGCAACATTTCATACAAGTTGCAAGCTGGCTTATAGATCAATACACAGCCACATAGCACTGACATAAAGAACAGACAATTGTTTCTAGAAACACTTTCTCCACCAATGCAAAATAGAAATATACAACTTAAAACACCCTTCACAATATACAGATCCCTCACCTCCTTACTACAAATTTATAGCTCAACACCATAGTCAGAAAAGATATCATCAGTTAGTCGGGCATACAGTTAGGTTCTTGAACCATAAATAACAAAACCCCGATTTATTAATCAAGAAACTCCATCTTTATCCTCTTATGCCCTCCTTGGGACACAGGACTTCCACCGTCGGTTGAACGTCACCTCCCACTCCCGCAACCAGCGGACTCAAGTAGACTCCGCTGACCCATACCGGTACCCCACAAACTTGATAAGTGGGTTTGCAGGCAATCCCACACAACCGGTTATCCCTTTGTATCTTCCCTCGCTTTACCCTCTTACACACCCTCCTCTTCCCTATCCCACTTCCATACTCCGCCTTCCATTCACACTTCACCTCCTCTTCATATCACCCTTTTACCCCAGTTCCATTACCAACTACCTCCCAATCTCTGACTTCTCTTTGGAAAACCACATATCCTGGTACCCACGCTCTATATAGACAACAATGGCCTCTCGCCAGGCATTACCCACATCTACTTCGTTGAAAGTAATTTTTCTCAATGCGAAAGGTCTAAATATCCCTGAGAAGCGATCGCAGCTGCTTGCGTACATGCGTAGTGCAAAGGCAGACGTGATCTATATACAGGAGACTCACTTCAGTAGCACAAATATCCCTAAACTGATGAACCATTTCTACCCACATTGCTATCATGCGACTTCACCAAATTCAAAGATGAAAGGGGTCTCTATACTTCTTTCCAAAAATGTTCCCCTGCAAATAACGGACACCTTACCTGATGAACAGGGTAGGTTCATCTTCCTTAAAGGCACTTACAAACAAAAGCCAATTACCCTAGCAAACATCTACAGCCCCAACACTTCCCAAGTCCCCTTCTTCCGTACAGTTACAAGGGAATTGACATCCTTTCAGGAAGGCCTTTTGATCTTAGGGGGAGATTTTAATGTCCCCTTGGACCCCTTAGTAGACACCTCTACAGGAAAATCCCATCTACCGTACAGAGCCCTAAAGCAGATCAAAAACTGCCTGCAGGAATTATCATTACATGACACTTGGCGTACCCTCTACCCAAAAGTCAAAGACTATACCTTCTTCTCTGCCCCACACAATAAATATTCTCGCATTGACTATTTGTTTCTTACACAACAGGACCTTCCGACACTAACAACAGCGACCATAGACCCCATGACGCTCTCGGACCATCATCCTATCTCTATTTCGCTCACTTTTCCAGACACCCCCCGCAGATCTTACATCTGGAAACTGGACCAAACACTTCTAACGGACGAACTCCAGGTAGAAGAAATTCGCTCATGCCTAAAAAATTATTTCTTAGAAAATAACACCCCGGATACAACCCCCCTGACACAATGGGAGGCACACAAATGTGTCATAAGGGGGAAATTGATCTCCCTCTCAGCTTCTATTAAAAAAGCCAAGAAAGCTAATCTATCCAACCTATTCACAAAACTGAGGAAACTCGAGTCCTCACACAAACAAACTCTAGCACAACAAACTCTTACGGAACTTACGGAGGTCCGCACACTTATCAAAGAAGAACTACACCTCACTCTCAAGAAAAAATTCATTCTCTCGCACAAATTATTCTACGAGTTTGGTAACAAGAGCGGTCGACTCCTTGCACGAGCCCTACGCAAACAAAAAGCTAATAATACGATCCACCAAATACAATCCAATACCAATAAAACCCTTACACAAAACGATGATATAGCACAGGAATTCACAAAATATTATTCTTCCCTCTATGATTTACGCACATCCGAACCCACCTCCACACCAGCTTCACTGAGAGCCCAAAACATCAAATCATTCCTAGATCAATATGCCCCCCAGAAAATAGCTCCAGAGGTAGCGACAACTCTTGACGCGCCAATCTCACACACGGAATGGGCACAGGCAATCAGTCAACTCAAACCTGGCAAAAGCCCAGGTCCAGATAGCCTCCCAGCGGTCTATTACAAGACATTTTCTGACACCCTCCAAAATCCTTTCCTTAAGACCTTCAACTCTCTTTCCCCCACAAATCCCCTAACAGGCGGAATGCTAGAAGCTCATATAACAGTCATCCCCAAAGAAGGAAAAGATCCCTCCCTCACAAGCAATTACAGACCCACTTCATTGTTAAATGTAGACATAAAAATATTTTCAAAAATATTAGCCAACAGACTATTAACCCTCCTGCCCTCACTCATATCCTACAACCAAGTAGGTTTTATCCCTGGCCGTGAAGCCAGGGACAACACGAGCAAAGCGATTAACCTGCACTATCTGATCACCCATACCAAGCAAAAAGGCTTTTTCCTGTCACTGGATGCCGAGAAGGCGTTCGACAGAGTATCTTGGGATTACATGTCAGCAGTCTTACAAGCCATAGGACTTGGTTCCCAATTGATTGGACTGATTATGTCACTATACATTAATCCCTCTGCTAAAGTGAGGGTCAATGGTACTCTGTCGGACGCCTTCCCCATCCGTAATGGAACAAGACAAGGGTGTCCACTGTCACCCATATTGTTCGTACTAACCCTCGAACCCTTCCTAAGGAAACTTACACTTAACCCAGACATAAAGGGTATCCAATCTTCTAGAAAGGAATACAAATATGCGGCATACGCAGATGATATACTACTGTTCCTAACACAACCACTAACCACTTTACCAATATTACTAGCCGAATTTAAGTTCTTCCAAACCATATCTAACCTGAAGATCAATTTCTCCAAATCATTTGCACTTAACATATCCCTAACCCAGAATCTAGTAAACCAATGCAAACATAACTTCCCATTCCAATGGAAACAAGATTCAATAACATATTTAGGTATTCAGATTCCAACCACACTCTCCGACCTATATGCCAAAAACTTTCTTCCCCTACTAAACAGGCTTTCATCTGATCTTGAAACATGGAACAAGCCGACATTTTCATGGTTCGGCAGAGCAGCTATCCTGAAGATGAATGCACTTCCCCGAATACTATACCTCCTACAGACGATCCCCATACAGATCCCCCCCCTGTTCTTCAAAACATACAGACAGATCAGCTCCAATTTCTTATGGGGCAAAAATAGACATAGAGTTAGTTACTCCATACTCTCTCGTCCGAAAAATCTGGGAGGAATAGGCCTTCCGAACATCCTCAATTACCATGCAGCTACCCATCTAACCAGGGTAGTGGACTGGAACGCCCATACCCAACAAAAAGATTGGGTCTCCCTTGAAGCTTCCTTCACGAAATTAGACCTGAACTCTCTCCCTTGGATTTTCCCTAAGCATATCCCACAAGACATTCAAGCCCACCCGACGATTGGCCCCACTTTGCGTTGTTTTCATGCGATATGTAAGACTACCCCGATCTCCTCCACCCCCAGTCCATTGACTCCTATTAAGCTGAACCCAAACTTTCCACCGGGTATGCACCACCAATTTCTTGCTGACAATCTACCACAGGGACAAATCAGGGTCCACCAATTCCTCCAACAAGGCAAACTACTTTCTGCAACGCAAATCGCAACACGCTTTGAGCAGACACCCATCCCAAGCTGGACATTCACAATGATAGCCCATTACATCCAAATCCTAGATAAAAAGGGTCAATGCTCCAGACAGCTCACTCCCTTTGAAACATTATGTACTAAAACAACACAACAAACACACCTTATCTCTCAAATACACAACCTCCTCTTCGCTGACCACAAAGCTAATGATAGTCAATATTGCAGGAAATGGGAAAAGGATTTAGACATACAAATCTCGGAAGAGAACTGGGAGAGTATATTCTCGAACATACACAAAGGCTCAACTAATGTCTCCACTCAAGAGAATGGGTTCAAAATCCAGTCAAGATAGTACCATACCCCAACAATGCTACATAAATTTAAAGCTGATATCCCTGAAACATGTTGGAGGTGCCATCAAGAGAGGGGCACGTTACTCCATGTTTGGTGGTCTTGCGCCCCACTACAAACCTTTTGGTCAGAGGTCTGCAGAATTATTGAACAGATTACCACTTACAACCCAGATTTCACCCCTGCTCAATTTCTCCTACACCTTTCCTCCTTACCACACAATACCTACCACAAATCACTGATGATGCACTTGATAAATGCAGCAAGACAATGCATCCCAATACATTGGAAATCAAACAAGATACCCACTCTGAAAGAGTGGTTCGTCAGAATAAACAAAGTAGCAGAGATGGAAAAATTAATACATATAGCAAGAGACACACCGACAAAATTTAGCAGCAAATGGGCATGCTGGCTCCATTACCAGTCCCTACCGGAATACAAAACCATTCTGAACTCCCCTATATAAGGGTCGAGGATGACAGTTACATTACTCACACACAACCAACATACATATATCTTAACTCCCTACCCTGATGGCAACTTAGCCCCTTTTGAAAGCACTTCAGGGCTTAAGACATATATTGACCATATCACATCTACAAAGAGAAGTCAGAGATTCCCCTACCCCGCCCTCCCCACCCTTCCGGTCCACCCCCCATCCCTTCTTACCCCCATACCTTCTTTCCTACCTTCTATTCTTTTTTTTTTTTTTTTCCTTCACCCTCTCCTTTTCCCATGCCAGATATATTGACATCCTGACAAGTAAATAGGATGCCCACGTCATATACCAATTAACTACCCAACTTATGAAATACCACCCAGAGACAAACGATCTTACCAGACACGAATATTGATTGGCCCCTTACACATTAAATGACAAACACATCACCCCGCTGATAGATCTCTTCCGTAAACTGCAAATCAACTTTTTACTACACACAAAATTTATCACGGAACTTAGAGCATACCTCCAATGGAATCTCAGTTCTTGGGCAGCTTTGATCTATCTAAGGATTCTTGAGGGGTACACACCCCTCTATTACCTAGGTAAATAAGTTTATTTTTCTTAAGCACGGCTGGGAATCCCCTTAAAGGGGGAAAAAATTGTCTACTTTAACAATCCCATGTTTAACGTTTACTGTTTACTGTAACACAACTGCTGTAAAAACTTTATGATCTTCAATAAATTCTTTGAAACAAATCACATTTCAAAACATTTTAGGGGGTGTTTGGGGTACAGCACTACTATGGAGCTGATAAAATACATTGTTAAGTGACTACATGAGGTGAATATAGGGCAGGAGAGCATGCTGGGGAGGTTAGTGAAGGCAAATATGTATGAAGAAGCAAAAAAATAATTACATAAAAATCCAGCATGCATGAGAACAAAGGGGACATTCACAGCATATTACAATCATGGTAATTTGGGAATGAGGAAAGAAATACAATATATTAGCAAACATTCAATACAATAAAATGTGATATTAAAGGATAAAAATCTTACCTTCATATACTCCTTCTGCAGGACCTAGATGATGGCAGAACAGGTCTCTGGGATAATGATCCCCAGAGCCTGGGGGAAGATGCCTGTTGAGAACTTCAAGTCCTGCAGGCTTCTCCCTGTCGCCAAGTACCGCAGGGTAGTGACGAGCCACTGCTCCGGAGTGATGGCTTGCCTCATGCAGGTATCCTGCCTGCTGATATAGGGGGTCAGCAAAGCCAACAAACGGTGAAATACGGGGTCCGTCATCCTGAGAAAGTTCCTGAAATCATCAGGATTATTCTCACGGATCTCACGGAGCAAAGGCATATGAGAGAACTGGTCATGCTGAAGCAACCAATTCTTGGTCCATGAACTCCTCCCCACCCTGTTCATGGACTGGACTTGTGTCAAGGTCAGGACTCCAACACCAAGCCCCCGCACAGCACGAACTCTACGAGGAGTACGTATACGCAACATGGCTAGAAAAGGGTCGGCTGCTCAGAACGAAGTAACAGAACGCACTGAAGAACAGCAAGGCCTGTGAGGAGCGACCTGAAAAACAGTAACGAACACACAAGAACACGATGACTAAGTCACGCAGAACTTGCTTGCACGCACTGAAGAGCAGATACAAACCCACAAGCACAAACTGAACCGCAGAAAACAATCTGAAAGCCACGAGTCTGAAAAAGAGCGAATCGTCTCTCACCAAACTTTTACTAACACGAGATTAGCAAAAGGAGCCCAAAGGGTGCCGCGCTTAGTTCTGAACTGGCCTTTTCTAGTCTCATCGTACGTGGTGTACGTGACCGTGTGGTTGGCGATCGGAAATTTCGACAACTTTGTGTGACCATGAGTACGCAAAACAAGTTTGAGCCAACATCCGTCGGAAAAAATCCTAGGATTTTGTTGTCGGAATGTCCGATCAATGTCCGACCATGTGTGCGGGGCATTAGTATCCAACCCAAATGAAGATGCTGAACAGATAATGTATATCTGTAAATCTTAGCCAATCCATCATAAAGTATAACTGAAGGCAAAACTTTTTTTTTTTTCACTTTGAGCAGAGTGGAGATGGATTAGAACACCAAGGTTTTAATTGGTGTCTGTGCCATTAGAGATATTCACTTTGGCTATTTTCCTACCATTTTCATTGTAAGTGAAAGTAAAAGAAAATCTCAAATTTTGGGTTGTCCCCAGAAAAGTAATAGAGGGGAAACCTTCCAATGAGCACACTAGTTCTGGTGACCTGGGGAGCCCCAAATGGTTTCTTTATTTTGCAAGGATTTCCTCTCACTTCATGTATTGGCTATAAGACAGGAAATTAAGGTATATCTCCCCATTGAGACACAGATGGCAAAAAACTGACAGGGGTTAAAAAATATGCATATATTGAAAAGATAGTGGCATGGCTCTAGATAGGTGAACTTGTATTTCCCTCTCCCATGTTAATACAATCCCATATACTCTTTAGGATTAAGTAGTGCCAAAAAAGGAGCCTGCTTCTAAGCTTCTAAAACACCAGCCTTATCCTGATTGGAATTGGGTTCTTCCTAGTAAAAGTAATTTGACGGTTCAACCAAAAATTACAAATTTGCCATGATACATGTATGGATAAAAATCACTTACATGCCATTTTAAATAATTTTTATCCTAAACTACCTCTCCCATCCCAAGTCATCACTTTAGTAAAAAAAAAAAAAAAAAAAAAAACACAAAAAACCATACTGACTAAGGAATATAACTATATTATTGAATTACATCAGCTTTTTGATTCATTGCAATTATCCAATAGATTGATATCCCTTCAGGTGAACTTAGGCTACACTCACCAGCTGCAGGTGCCCCGCTCCCAGAAGGGTCCCTCCACTCCCAAATCACAATTGTTATTTATTGGGGAACATACCACTATTTTATTTTTTATCTAGAAGTCGCCGATGGGAAATGTAACCCCTGTATTTGTTATTGTTTTAAAGAATACCTTGTTCCAAACTTTTTTTTTCCTTTGTGGATTTTCTATGTATTTTAATTGAATGGGGTCCCAGACTGTTCTATGACTTCTAATGGTGATGTTTCCAATCATCCTTTACAGTTCTGTGGCATAACAGCTGTTCTTTTCTTTGCTTGAGTTTTATGAACCATCTCCCAAGTTTGTGACTGTGTGGGTGTCCTATAGGATCTCCTATAGTTGTGCCACATGACACTTTACTTAGACAGTATTGTTTTTCTGATATTAATTACAAGGACTTCAAAGGGTGATACAGTTCATCTCCAATTTACTTGTTTTCCAGCATGCAAATGGACTAAAAGCTTGTACAGGTGTGCACACATAAATCACTGTAGGATATTTCGGTATTGTGAGCAAAATCTATTTATACAGTTCAGCTTAGGGTGGAAATGTCTAGTAAAATTGAGTTGGGGGGGGGGTTGGATTTACTAGAACCAAAGCACTCAGAATCTGATACAGCTCTGCATGGTAGCTAATCAGCATCTAACTTCAGCTTATTTAGTTAAGCTTTGACAATAAAAACTGAAAGCTTATTGGTTTTTGGTTTTCATTGCAGAGCTGTACCAGATTTTGCACGCTCCTGTTTAGATAACTCCTCCCAAATATGTAGAGGTGTAGTGTTAAATTGGAACATTAGTATTTACTGTAAATAACAGTCCTAAGGGTCTAAGGTTTAAGGACCACACACAGAACTCCCATTTGTTGAACAATGATACCTCTCTACCTGGATCCCTATGCCCAAATTACTTTATAATAGAGTTATTACAGCATTGCAGAGTCCTCAGATTCCCTGTTATGATCTGCAGCAGGCACTACAACTCGAGCCCCAATTGCCCTTGCAGGTCTAAGTGCAACAGTAATTACAGCACTTGAAATAAGAAAACAAGTATCTGTTTAGTGGTGTTTCTGCATGAGGTAGGGGATACTTCATTTAAAGGTTAATTTGGTGAAACAAGTCAAATGCCATTCCTTTGAAAATATCTATGAAGTACCTTAATTCAGAATTACAATCACAATTATTAATAAGCTGCAACAAAGGTGACTTTCCATCCTAAGGAACAAACAGTAAAAAGTCACCTGACCAGACACTCTGTCAATCTACAGCTCTCGAATGACTTAATGGTTTAATTTTGCAGGTAAAATGAATCTTGTGAAAAATAGGGTAAGCTATTGATATTTCTTTGTGTTGAAAGGCAATATTTTATGCTTAAAGCCCCAGAGCAAACTCTAGTTGAACCCCTAGCTCCCAAGAGTACTTATTATAAAATTATTCCTTTAGATATCACACGGTTTCTGTACTTTATGGAGCAAATTACATAAGAAATAGAGTTGAATAGATCGCTAACCGGAGACAGAGGCTTTTGTAGTTCATTTTCACATAATGATACGCAGGAAGCGTTGGCCATAATGTGGTGAGTTATGAGTTGTGCTCTGGGCTCTGAGTCTGCAGCCGGAGAACATGGCCATTAAACTCTGAGGAAGATGAGATGCCTTTAGAAAAAGGTGATCTCCACAAATTATTTTCATTGCCAGGACTGACATTTCTAAAGCTCTTTGCAGTGCTCTAGCTGGGTTTAACTTGGCTAAAAGAAAGAGAAGTCATTCGCCTATGATGACTGTGACAAAGATGAATCTGACAAATTTTCTTTGTTTACTCAGTATAGTTCTGACCTGATAAAGAGAAACCATTAACATGTGAACACCACAGGTCAATATCAAATGTTATCTCCATATTTTTGCAGCATTTTTGTAATAAGAAATAAATGACAAATTATATAACAGATTCTAAGTCAGTGCTAATATTGTCTTCCAGTGTTTACACAATGACATTTCTTTCCATATTCAAAAATATGCATTCTTTAGTGTGCAGCATGTATTGTAGATTGATACATCTCTCCAGTCTTGTTTCTAGCTATGGGATATGTTGAAATAAGGCAATAGAGGGATCCTATTCCAGACATGTGAAAACACACTATCAGTGTGTTTATTTTCCCCATGTTCAAAGGGAATATGTAATGGTTGTATTCATATTTTCCTTTCACTATCGTGGCTCATACTAAAACAAATGAAACAAAAATATTACTTTTGTAGCACCCTGGAGTTTAGGCAGGGATGCTCCTCACAAATTTACTTGCCAGGAGTAGTCCACCTGGTTGATTGTTAGAGATCCATTGATTTCTGACTAAGTTTGGCCTTATTGCACTTTTCTCTTCTACCACTAGTTGGCCGGGTACTTGGTAGTATTAGGTATGAGAAGGGCAACTTAAGGTCAGGATATGGGTATATGGGGTATCTCAGCCAATGGGCAGGGTTTTTTTTGGATTCCTTGGCCTGCTGGGAGAACCTATATATTCAGGTGGAGTCAGGTAATCTATGTTCTGTGCCACCTGGACGGCTTTCTGGATGGCTGCTAGGCTGTCTGAGACCTATCTAGAAGCAAGAGAGCAGCGCAGGGTTGGGATTGCGGCTTGCAAGAAGTGACGGTTCTGCCAGCCGGAGAACCTGTCAGTGGTTGGAGGTAGAGGGGAAGCTGTTGCCACAAAGGAACCATCCACCTTATTTTCAGGGATCACAGTGAATAACTGAAGCAAGTCACATTCTCACCAAACGGGCATGGTGGAGAATCGGGAAACTTCAGACGGTGATCAAGTCAGGGACTCAGCCAGCAGAGGTGACGCTTGCAGAGCAGCCTTGTGTGTCAAGTCAGGGACCGAGCAGGCCAGCAGGGGTGAAGCTTGAGAAGTATCGGGAGTGCCAAGCTAGGGACCCAGCAGAGAAGCGGGGGTGATGCTTGAGGAAGATACCATCGTAAAGATTGGAGGAGCTCAAGGGATTCAGTGGCATTGAAGCAGCAGTCCATTGAGAGACCGGGAGCTCAGTGGTCTGAAGAACTGCAAGGAGAAGTTGTAGTGAAAGTGAAAGAACTGTTACGCTTTGTGTTAGGAACTGTTAAAGACTGTTGCCATAAGAGACAGCATACCTGCACGTGCAGATGTGGCTTCTTGCTGGAGGTTTTTCCCTGCAGGGCTGTCCTCTTATTGAAGTCTCAGAGTCTACTAATTGAACTTGCAACTACTCAAGGGTGTCCTGGCCCTAACCCTCTTTCCCCCCATAAAAGTTTGTAAGAGAAATAAACATCTCTTTTGCATTCAAGAAGTGTCTGGCGACCCAATAACTTCTACCTTGCACCCACTATGCCTCACAACCCACCACATGTTGAAGGATGACAGCTATCTCTGGCCCTGGAGGTTCTCATTAGACTGAAGGAGGCTGGAGACCTTGCTACACTTAATTTTTCTTAGTCAGGTAAACATGAAATGTTGCATATGAATATGTTGCAGACTTCAATTTAGCCAGCAAGGGAACGTTTGCCTCCTTTTCTCATGAATTGCTCTTTACCTGCCGTTGTAAAAACCTGTTGTTTACAGAGCTTGAGTGATCTAATATATACACACATAACAAAATGAGACAGAATAGTGACTCCCCCTCTTTCTCTCTCTTTCTATATGGTTTCTTCTGAGGTTACAATCAGAAACAGCATGTTGAAAGGAGACAGATACTTCTGTGCTGTCTCTTTAGAATGCCCATATTGCTCTGGGAATCCTGCATTAAGTATGAATTCATAAAACAAAGATTGTATATAGTAAACAAACAGATAAAAACATTTGTTTTAAAAAAATTGAAAACAAAATTTTCCAAAATTCCTTTTATGATGAATCATCAGTTTTATTAAGGAAAAAACAGTTATCTTTAAACTAACTATACTACTGTATATATTTTGCTTTGTCTTTGTTGAAAATGATATAGATGACAGTGGACTTGATAACAGTGAGTGCTAAGTTGTAGGGTCTGAGTAATGTAATCTCATACTCGGTAGAATTGCATTCCAATGAAAAAAACATATACACCCCCGGCATCTCTCCAAATCTTCAAAACTCTTCACTTTATCTCACCAAAGATGGAAAATACAGATTTATTAGAGGTGCAGACTTCCCTTTTTTCTGTGAAAAAAAAAAAAATTTTACCTAAAAAAATCTAGTTTATAACTGACACTTTTCTATTGCTGCTATTTTATTATCTTGATTTCTTTTTTTGTTTTTTATGTCACAATCAAAAATATTTCTTTTGTTTCTTTTGTTGCTATGTATCATTTATGTTATGAGTTTACATTAAATTTAATAAAGAATTAATAAGGAAATAGCTTATAAAAACAAAGCCATTATATGATTCGAAAAAACTTTTAATTTTACAATTGTTTCCTTTTTTTTCAATGTATAGCTTATCTGCTGTAGACCAAAAATCCATATTTGTTGCCCTGTTATCTTGCATCCAGATTGGAAGAATGCATCTTCCTATCAAAAAACCTTTGCAACAAGAGCTCATACACCATAGTAAATCAGCACTGGGGGCCACATAGTCCTCGTCAAAATGCCCACAGTATTGTCTGTTTAACCCCTTCATGATGGAGAGTAAAACAAATGTTAACCACTTCTTATCCAGCACACTGTAGCTTTACAGTTAGTGTGACCCCGCTGCGCTGGATCACGTATATATACGTGACCCAGCATTTCCGGGTAGAGGTCGCACATGCCGCTCCAGCTGTGCAGTCATTCACTGCAGCGCAAGCCCATCAACGGGTCTTGGCCAAGGATTTATGGTCCGGGATTCGCTGATTGGCGGAGCTAATGACAGAAGAGAGTCCTGTGTTGGTAAACACAGGGCTCTCTACTGACAGCAGCAATGTGCCATTTTATTTTTCAGGGAAAACCTTGATGTAGCTATTTTTTTCTTTCTGTCTTACTTTTTTTATTCATTTTACACACTTTTGTTTGTTGGACATTTTTCTTTCTTGCAAGGAGAGAAAGATTCAAGGAGAGAAAGATACAATGTATCTTTTCTCTATTCAGAGGAGAAAGAAAACACATGAGCAGGTTGAACAGTGACTGATCGCTGTGATAGCCAACCAGAGGTTATCACAGTGATCAGGTGACTGGGAACCTGGAGTCCCTCTCAGTGAGAGCCCAGTCTCTGTGCTGGAAGTGCTCTGAGCACAAAAACAGGTACACATATATGCACCCTCATGGAAGAAGACCCACTTTCATGAGGCCGCATATACAGTATGTGTACAGTCGATGGAAAGGGGATAATGAAAAAGCACCCACATCTTTAAGAACTCAAGTAATTAAGAGATGATTTGCCCATTATTCAACTAATTTTCCTTTCTTAACCATTTTAATAGTACTGCGAGCATATGTAGAGTTTGCCTGTAGTCAATTAAGACAATTAATGGGTGGAACCAGTGATCCTTGGAGCTGCTATTTATTTTCAAAGTTTCATGTCTGTAATGTGGTTATGACTAAGGCCTTATAGGCTGAAACGCGTCAACTGTTGCATTTGGTCACTGTGGCTTGTCAATAAATATTATACTTTTTAAGAGCAATCACTCAGCCAGCGACTGTGGATTGAGCACCTGGGATCTCTGCTTTCTATGTGATGTATAGGTAGTAGCACTGACTTTTTTGTTCATATGTAGAGTTTGCCAGGGAAGTGGCCAGGTGTTGCAGAGTAGCACCAGGAGCCGGCTGTAAACCTTATGCAGAGCTTGCCAGGGAAGCGTTGCCAGGTAATGCTGAGTGATGTTCCCTGAAGCTGCTGTGGGTGTATAGATGCCAATAGAATCAGCGTGGAAAATACAGTGATGCCAGAAGTCCAGCAGCAATACCAAAAGCAGGAAAATGACAGATAAATGGGTGTGGCAGTGGGATGACGTCAGTCATATAGGCATAGCTACATGTTTCAGGGCCTTGGGACATCCCTTTCTCAAGCTTAGTGAAATGGGGGAATATTGAAAATATATAGGGAAGGCCCATGGGCGAATCTCCCCTTGAATATTTATAAGATGCACATAATGTGGCACAAAAAAAGGGCATGGGTGGACTAAAAGGAGCCTCAATATGTAATAATGGAAATAGTAATAAAAAGAACAAGGCTTATTGTAAGCCAGAAGAAAAAAAAAAACATCCCAAAAATATTACATCATAAAAAAAAAAAAATATTAACCACTTCAGCCCCAGAAGGATTTACCCCCTTCCTGACCGGGCCATACGGCACTGCGTCGCTTTAATTGACAATTGTGCGGTTGTGCAACTCTGTACCCAAACAAAATTGATATCCTTTTTTTCCTAAAATAGAGCTTTCTTTTGGTGGTATTTGATCACCTCTGCGGTTTTTATTTTTTGCGCTCTAAACAAAAAAAGATTGCCAATTTTGAAAAAAACACAATATTTTTTAACTTTTACTTTAATAAATACCCCAATTAAAAAAAAAAAAATTCCTTAGTTTAGGCTGATATGTCATCTTCTACATATTTTTGGTAAAAGAAATCCCAATAAGCGTTTATTGATTGGTTTGCGCAAAAGATATAGCGCCTACAAAATAGGTTATTGATTTATGGCATTTTTATTATTATTTCATTTTTTTACTAGTAATGGCGGCGATCTGACAGATCGGACACTTTTGACACTTTTTTGAAACCGTTGACATTTATACATCGATCAGTGCTATAAACAGCCATTGATTACTGTATAAATGTCACTGTCAGGGAAAGGGTTAACACTAGGGGGCGATCAAGGGGTTAAATGTGCTCCCTCAGTGTGTGTTCTAACAGTGGGGGCATGGTACTGACTGGGGGAGGAGACCGATCGGTATTCCTATATACTAGGAACACACGATCTTTCTCCTCTCCATGGACAGGACGTGGATTTGTGTGTTTACACACACAGATCCACATTCCTGCTCTGTCACGAGCGATTGTGAGTGACCGGTGGACATCACGGCTGCTGGGCACGTGCATCGGCTCCTCAGTGATGCAGTGCCCCCTATACCCCATAAAGCGGCCGCCGCACAGCTACGGCGATTTGTGCAGGGACCCATTCTGTCGCCGTCAAACCGCGGGCGGTCGGCATGTGGGTAATGATAACAAATACACACATAGCTAAAAATAAGCACTCCACTAAGGAAATAAGAAATTGGTAAAACATAATAAAAATAAATTGTAATAAAAATAATACAGATAACAAAATCAAATGACTCTAATAGGGGAAAGACTTAAAGTCAAAAAGAATAAATGAAATAACAGTGCTGTCTCAATTTTCTCATGAAGTCCTGTGGGAGACAAAGTGTTCAAGGGGAAGATCCAAAAAGTTTCTGGCTCACAAAGCTTTTTGAATCTTTTGGCATTAGAACAGGTACTGGGAATATGTTCAATCACCTACACCTGAAACCCTCTTGTTGATTGTTGTACTTCCTTAAAATATCTTGGTACATTGTATCTTGTTCAATGGCACACCCATGTTCTCCAAATCTCACTCTTAATGCCCCGATGGTCCTACCAATGTACAGCAGGCCACGTGGACATAGTAGAGAGTAAATCACAAATTCTGTGGAGCAATTGTAAAAAGAGAAGATGGGGTGGGTTTTGTCATTCTCATGAAAGAACTTAAGACCATGTGGAATGAATTGACAAGTGAGGCATTTTTTTAGGGCATTGGAACATGCCTATCAGATTCCCAAAATGTTTTCTTGGTTCCAAACAGATTTGGACTTTCTTTTTAAGTTTACTGGTGGGCTATCTGGCTTTTTATATTTTTAGCCTGACGATATGTAAACCTGGGTTTGAGAGGTAACACTGGTCCCAATTGTGGAACTTATAACAAGATTCCCCTGTGCTTGATACTGACATTTTCCATCTTTTTGTATTCTTTATGGAATTGAGTTATAAATATAATAGGGGTAGAATTGCGTTTCCCTGTGGGGTGTTAGCCTTAGCTGGAGGATTTAGATATGTAGTAAAAGCTTCATCGATATTCTGTAATGGATATCCTTTTTCATATATAAGTATTTTTCCTTGATCTATATAATCAGCATCCAATGTACAATTCCTGTGACGTGAATTGAACTGACTTTTGGAGATATTGCATTTCCATCTTGGGTGGTGGCAACTGCTGGAATAAACTTTAGAGTTAACCAGAGAAAATTCCCAGCTCAACTCACCAACTACTCTGCTTAGCAACCAAATTAACCTTTCTAACAGTATGCGTTAAAAACAGGGGTTTAATTAGCACACATTTGCAAACGCATGCATAAGCTGCAGGGCCCCTTCACTGCACACTGTATTACCTGCACCCCCAACCCTTGTAAATATATGAGTCTCCAAAAGTGGGAGCACATGTATTCTAATGGATAGATAGGGGTCTGGTGGGCCTGGAGGTAGCCCTGTCTGTCAGAACCCATGAAATCAGACCGAGACAAAAGTACAGTTAAATCACATATGTTTAATAATAAAAGTAAAAAGAACAAACGTAGTCAAAACATAGCCAAAGTTCAGTAACCGGAAGGCATAGCTGACCAAGCCAGAAGTCAGGGATCAACGTAGAGAAACAGCAAGCAGGATCTGGAGCCAGAAGGGATGTCAGCAAAGAAGGTCTTTAAACAGGAACGCAGGAGATTGTCACTGTGATGTTGACCAAGGCGAAGGCAGAGCTCCTCTGGACTTGATGGCTTAAGTAGGCAGGACTGACGAGCAGGATATCATCAACAGCTGAGTAACTGTGGACAGAGATGGGAGCTGGCAATTAGCCAACAGCTGAGCGGCCAGCTCAGAGAAGGAAGGGCTGAGCCCAGCCCTGACACTGTCCTCCTTAAAGGAACAGGGGCACACTGGGCACCCGGCACATAGCACAATGGCAGCTTCCTGAAAATAAATGTACATATAAAGCAGCTGTATTGTAGATTGCTGTACATATGCGTAAAATACGCGCCTAACAAAGGTAAGGTGTAACAGTCCATTGTGTTGGTTTTTCTTTCTCTCTCTTCTTTCCTTTGTATTCTCCCAGGGGCCAGAAACGCCTAGCTATTCGTTTGGAATTAACAAAGCTCTATCCAGAATGTATGGGATTCATTCTAAATGAATGGGTGTGTCTGAGTGATGGAATGCATGGGGATGAACGGTCCATGTGTAATCAAAGATTTTTTTTTTTTGTAGGGGTGTACTCACCATTGTTTTTATGGTCATCAATAAGTGTGATCACACTAATGCGCATGCTTTGTACTGTTTATGATTATTTTATTAATTTTTCTTGTTTGTAATGAGCTCAATACTGGTACCAGTTTAAATTAATACATTTTTTACAAGTTTATATGTATTCGCGAATAAATAACCTGTGCACAGACAAGAGATCTCGATCCCTATAACTCTGAGAAACTGTAGGGATTTTGTTTTGATCACTTTTCCTTTCCTGTGGCTTAGAGTGAAGTTTCATTCACTCTGATATGTGGAAAATACATAACAAGGCATTGCTTTGCACCTTGTGGCATCTCATCGATTCAGTAGGTCTGGTGTTTTGTTTCTCCTTCCAAATTGACGCATGTGCTGTTAATATGTGTAAAGGTTTTATGTCTACATGTTGTCTGCTTAAACTTTAAGTACTTACAAACACACCAGGTTTTCCTATAACTTTTTGTTTGTCAGAGTACAGATATGTGGGTGTGTCTGTACATTTTTGACTGTACTTACTGTGGATGGACGCATTATCTCAGCTGGAAGTCTGTTCCAATCATCCACTACTAGTTTAGTCCATTATGAACCTCTCAGAGAGGTACAGTGAGGTGTCATTAATTTTTGAGTTTTGTATTTTAGGAGAAATACACAGACAAGGACGAATGATTGGACCCAGACTGGACAAAGTACTTTGAAACACAGAGGACCTTAAAACATAATTTTTATTTTTGTTTTAAGGAGAAGCCTTGAATCTAATTAATTGCAGTCAGGCCCAACTAAATTCTAAAAAGAAAAAAATTTAAACTTTTTTTTTTTAAACAGAGATCCTGCTCTCTGTAATACAAGTTCTTGTGGCCTGCTTGATTTGCACCGAGAGTCAATTAATATGTTAATCACCACTGACAGAGGGTGTTGCCTTTTGAATAGCTACAATGTTTGAAGGCAATTTCAATGTTTTTTTTTTGACAGAATACAGATTCAATTTTTTTTTAATTTGTTACATTTTTTTTCTCTCATTTTTATTCTTCTTTTTTCTTAACGGTAACTTTTTTTTTTTTTGTTTACAAAAAAACAACAAAGGGGGGGAAGAAAGATTTTTATTTTTTTATTCTTTTTTTTAATGTTTACTATTTTTCTTTCTTTCCTATAGTACCTTTATTTTTTTTTGCATGGTGATTCTTGAGTTTGGTTTCACTAGGGTGAAATAAAGGAAAATAAATAAATATATAAATAAATAAATAAATAAAAAAAGAGGGGAGTAGGGGGAACATTATATGGAGAACATTTAAACTGGTTAGAAATGTTGATATAGAATATTAAAGCTTCCCTATAGCATTTTGGGGATGGACCAAGTTCCAACAGTTTTTCTTCCCTCTTTCAACATTGGATAATTGGTATATAAATGTATGTGATTGTAGCTATTACCAACTATGACAGTAACACCCGGGTGTTAGCAACAGTCATGTGACTATTTTCTTTGTATATGTGACATACAATCCTCTCTACAGTTCTAATATTGGGCAGTCATCATACGTGGTCATTGATCAATTTTTTTTTTTTGGTCAGTTTTCTTTTTGTGCCATAACCAAGTTCAAAGAGCATTGCGTGAATATCATATAGATATACTGGGACTGGTGAGACTCATAGTGATTGGCAAATAGCAGGGAGTATAGTACAATTGTACTTAAGAGTAATTTAGTTTGATCCTGAAGCCACTAGTGACTGATGACATCCCACTTATCCGTATTCTGAAATTAAGTTATTTTTGTCTGCGTAGGCGAATCTGCACGGAGAACTCTTAAAGTGATGACCTCTTCTGTAGCCTGCTAAAGGCAGGACTCATACAGTAGCTACACACGGTAGCCAAGGACGGAGCTATATGCCCAAAGGTTTGGCACCAGCCAAGGTTGAACGGAACACAGTTCTAGTAAAAGGGGTTAGTGGTGAGTTGCGATAGCAACAAAATTCCCCTGAACACGTGAAGAGTCACACACACACACACAACGTGGTATTCCACAGAAGGTGGGGCAGAGGTACTTGCAGGCATATGGCAATGGAGGAAGAAAGATGGGGGGATGAAAATCAGACACCTGGCTGAAGGGCGTAACCATTCAAATTGTTACACATGTCACTGGGAAAGGGGTCTCATTAGTACGTCGCAGTATATCTATGACTATTCTAATCAAAGGTCCTTACGGCTCAGACTTACCAGACAAGCATTCAGTTGAATGCATATGTCTTAAATGTACTTGTGTTTTTATTTCTCTACCTTTGTCCACATTAATAAAGTATAATCTTAGAAAGCCAGGAAAAGCTGGTCCCCAGGCTGTTATTGTATGCTGTATCCAATTGGAATCACCAGTGAAGGCCGTCCCAGAAGCAAGGGCAACGGGACCAGATTCGCCTTATGGACTTTCGTACTGTTATTATCGGACTATTGTTATTATTGGACTGTTGAGAACAAGAATCCTCATTTTTTTGTTTTTTTTTTCCTTATTGTTTTGTTTTGGTGCTGTTTCTCATGATTTTTATTATGGACTTATGACATCCAGAACAAGTGATGACTACTGATACTGGGATCCAGAAGTGTGAACTGTAGAGATGGAGAGTTTAAAATGTTTTTTTTTTTTTTCTCAAAGAGTTTTATTTCATTTCAGAGGGTAAAGCCGAAAGTGCCAGATATTAAAGGAGATTGCACATAAACCATTATTCTAGGTGTGGCCGAGTCTCATATTCTCAACTGGCCACAAGGGACCATCTGTTGCCTTATGAGTTTATGTGAAATCTCCATTAATAACTGTAAAATATTGTAATAATGAATATATTTCACTTAGCTGGCATCTATGAAAGCCGGGCAAAAAGGGTTTCATTTAAGCTTTTGCTAAGAGCAGAGAATGTGGGCCAAGGCTTGTATATACAAACAATGCAAAGCCAATTCCATTGTTTTACACCTACTCCTTTCAAAGGATCCCATGTTGGGATATGCATTGGAGGGGGCCCAACCCATAATCAACACCTAACTTCCTGGGGAAATTCAATTAACTCCCGGCCAGCATAGTCACAAGCATTTGCATGAAAGGGGGCCGACTTATGGAGTCAGTCCTCCAATCATGATCCAAGCTAGGCCAACCAATAAGACATCAGCCTGGTTTAATATACTCAGAGCCAAGGGGGAGGCAACGGTCTCTTTCTGATAGACCAGCAAGCTAAAAGGAACTTTGGTAAGGATGGGTAATTATGGGAAAGGAATGCCCTTTTACTTGTAACTAAACATGTGTGTAGATTACTGTATTGAGGAATATACCCTGTATTCCTTCATGTAAATACTTTATTTCAACCTAATATTTTCTTCCTTGGTGTAAGGAGATAGATAGATGATTGTGTATTAGCTAGACTTTCAACTGCTTCCTAATAAATGTTATTATATTTTAAGCTTTCACTCTTGGTCGAAAAGAACTCTTATTTAACCCACATCATATCTATGAGATATAAAAAATCTTAAATATAGATTTTTCAGGGTAACACAGCAAAGGTGTACAGTGTGTCCCCTCACTAATATTTACACTAGTAAGAAGCAAAATGGCCTCTGCCCCATCTATAACTGGCCTTCACAACGAGAAGCACATGGAAGGGCAAAGTATGCAAGACAAAACCAGAGAAAATTCCCAGCTCGACTCACCAACCAGTCTGCTTACCAGCCAAATTAAAAACAAAACAACTATACCGCGCTGTCTCTTTAAGTTGTTAGATAGCAGCTGGCATAGCAAAGAATCAATTACAAGTGAAAAAGTTATAAATAAATACAGCACTAATATACTGTCTTAGAATAAACTAAGACTGAATATTTGTGCAAGGTCTACACTGTATGTGAACCGCTTGGATGGTGAAAAAACCTGTGATGGGATAAATGTGATTACATACAAATTAAATGTACACAATATACAGGGGTAATTAGTGAAAACAAATCTTAAAGGGACATGGCACTCAATGTAATACTAATGCCTCATACACACAATCAGAGTTTCCGACAACAAAACTGTGAATTTTTGTTTGAAGGTTGTTGGCTCCAACTTGCCTTGCATACACATGGTCACACAAATGTTGGCCAACAATTACGAATGTGTGAATATGGTGACGTACAACATGTATGATAAACCGATAAAAAGGAAGTTCAATAGCCAGTGCTCCACCCTTTGTTCTCCTTCTGCTAATCTCGTGTTTATCTTGTGTTAGTTGAAGTTTGTTGAGAGACGATTCAAGCTTTTCAGCCTCGTGCTTTGCAGTTCGGTTCTGCGTTTCAGTTTTTTACCTGTCGGTTCGTATCTGTTCTTCAGTGTGTGTTTTCAGTTCGTTCCTGTCTTTCAGTGCGTTCTATTTATAGCTCGCTTCTGATTTTCAGTGCGTTCTTCTCAGGTCCTTTCTGATTTTCAGTGCATTCTGTCAGTTCGTTCTGAGCAGTCGTTCATTTTCTAGCCATGTTGCGGTTACATACTCGTTGTAGAGTTTGTGCTGTTGTTTGGCTTGGTGTTGGAGTTATTGCTTTGACCCATGTCCAGTCCATGAACAGGGGGAGGAGGAGTTCTTGGACCAAGAATTGGTTGCTTAATCATGACCAATTCTCTCATATGCCTTTGTTGCGGGAGCTCCAGGAGAATAATCCTGATGATTTCAGGAATTATCAATGGATGACGTAACCTGTCTTTCACCGTCTGTTGGCTTTGCTGTCCCCTTATATTACGAAGCAGGACACCTGCATGCGGCAAGCCATCACTCCCGAACAAAGGCTCATCGCCACCTTGCGGTACTTGGCGACAGGGAGAAGTCTCTAGGATATCAAGTTCACGACTGGGATCTCCCCCTAGGCTCGGGAATCATTCCAGAGACCTGTTCTGCCATCATTCAGGTCCTGCAGAAGGACTATATTAAGGTAAGTTTTATCCTTTAACATCACATTCTATGTATGTATTTTGTCAGCTAGCATTGTAGTACTTACCCTAAACACCCCCTAAAATGTGGCCAAATGTTATTTTTGTCCTTAAATTCAGGCAGAGTGCAAGAGGCTTTTTTTGGGGGAGCCAAAACTCATTTGGAATCCTCCCTCCCCCCCAACCACTAAGTCAACCGATACCAATACTCTCTCTGCTGACCTTGTGGGACTTTCCCAACTGCGGTGGTGCGATAGATGGGAAGCAAGTCCAGATCGTCCCACCCCCCAACTCGGGGTCATACTACTTTAATTACAAGGGGTACAGTAGTATTGTGATGTTGAAGGTAGTGACGACGAATTATGAGTTCTTATATCTGGACGTAGGGAAGAATGGCTGTATGTCAGATGGAGGAGTGATCGTTCAGATGGAATTTTACAGGCATCTCCAGAATGACACCTTGGGGTTGCCACCCCAGCGGTGTGGCAGATGGCCTCCAGTGGCCTCCAGTTTGTGGCAGATGAGGCCTTTGCGCTGGGGGACCATCTGATGAGGATGTTCCCCCATGAGGACCCTGACCCCGGAGCAGAGGGTTTTTAATTACCGGCTGGTCGAGAATGCCTTTGGCATAATGGCTAGCCGGTTCTGGCTTTTCCAAATGGCCATAAACATGGCCGAATACAAACTCAACCACATTATTAAGAGCTGCTGCATTCTTCATAATTTCCTATGGAAGAATGCAGCCAACTATCTGGCCTCATTTGCTACTGAGGCCGACTTTTCACCAGGTCAAATGACGGTGCTTGAAAGTGGCCGTCCTGGCTTGCCCCCCCAAAGCGCCCGCGAAGTACAGCAAAAGTATGTGGAGTACTTTGTGGATAGGGTGGCAATTGATTTACCAGAAAATCTGGAAGCTCTTTAAAATAATTTTTTTTTGAAAAACTAAACTTATATTTCATTTGATTTACTGCTTGTGTTTCTTATCTGTCTCCTAGGTTCTCCAATGACCTTTTATTTTTGGCCATTTTCTTCAATAGTGCAAACATAACTTATTTGATACATGGGGTGACAATCTCTTCTTCAGCTAACTATTATGTTGTGCTGTGGGTCTGCTACACACGCACAGTGTTTTTGTTGTTAATGTATGTAATGCATTAATGATAAAAATAATCATCCTTTTCAACTCCATGAATTAATTGCTTGTAGTCCCTAAAATAGCAGATTTTGGTACATTTTACAGCACAGTGGGGGTTATTTACTAAAGGCAAATCCACGTTGCACTACAAATGCACTGCAAGTGCACTTGAAAATGCACTTGTAGTGCAAAGTTGATTTACCTTTAGTAAATACCCCCCATTGTCACTGTAACTACACCAACTTAAAAAAAAAACTGGTATTGAGCATTGAAAGAAGAAGCCACACATTGTTGAGTATAAAAATTTTACTCCAAGCACATTCACATGTGCGTTATAAAAGGGATTTTTAACAAACTATCATCTTGGTGTATGTATAACATGTATGTTTGACAGTACATAGCCTTTTTTGTGGCTAAACAGGCATGTTTAAATCCATAACGTACACATCCCCAACTCAGGAACTTACAAAGTTCAACTTTGGCAAAGTGAAGGCCATATGAGACATTAGTATGTCAAAACTGTGTTGATTTTGCCTTCATCAGATGGGGTGATCTCACCCCTGTAAAAGCCAAATTTGGAAGATGCACACCAATTGTGACTCAAAATTTTGATTTCCCTCATGATCCCATGCCTAAAATGTGTGTATTTTCCCTACATCTATTTTTCGAAAGCCACAAAACACAGTGTGTCAACATGTGCTATCTGCCATCATGGGAAATCAATGTATGCGTTTTGTGGGTGCAACCCCTTCCTCCAAACTAAAGTAGGTGAGAAGAAGGGGTTGCACCCCCAAAACACATCCATTGATGGGAGCTAGCACATGTTGACACACTGGGCCTTAACCACTTCAGCTTCGGAAGGATTTACCCCCTTCCTGACCAGAGCACTTTTTACAATTTGGCACTGCGTTGCTTTAACTGCTAATTGCGTGGTCATGCAATGCTGTACCCAAACAAAATTTGCGTCCTTTTCTTCCCACAAATAGAGCTTTCTTTTGATGTTATTTGATCACCTCTGCGGTTTTTATTTTTTGCGCTATAAACGTAAAAAGACTGAAAATTTTGAAAAAAAAATTACATTTTCTACTTTTTGTTATAAAAAAAAATCCAATAAACTCAATTTTAGTCATACATTTAGGCCAAAATGTATTCGGCCACATGTCTTTGGTAAAAAAAAGTCAATAAGCGTATATTTATTGGTTTGCGCAAAAGTTATAGCGTCTACAAACTAGGGTACATTTTCTGGAATTTACACAGCTTTTAGTTTATGACTGCCTATGTCATTTCTTGAGGTGCTAAAATGGCAGGGCAGTACAACCCCCCCAAATGACCCCATTTTGGAAAGTAGACACCCCAAGAAAATTGCTAAGAGGCATGTTGAGCCCATTGAATATTAATTTTTGTTGTCCCAAGTGATTGAATCATGACAAAAAAAAAATTACAAAAAGTTGTCACTAAATGATATATTGCTCACACAGGCCATGGGCATATGTGGAATTGCACCCCAAAATACATTCAGCTGCTTCTCCTGAGTACGGGCATACCACATGTGTGGGACATTTTGGGAGCCTAGCCGCGTACGGGGCCCCCGAAAACCAATCACCGCCTTCAGGATTTCTAAGGGCGTAAATTTTTGATTTCACTCCTCACTACCTATCACAGTTTTGAAGGCCATAAAATGCCCAGATGGCACAAACCCCCCTCAAATGACCCCATTTTGGAAAGTAGACACCCCAGGCTATTTGCTGAGAGGCATGTTGAGTCCATGGAATATTTTATATTTTGACACAAGTTGCGGGAAAGTGACACTTTTTTTTTGCACAAAGTTGTCACTAAATGATATATTGCTCATACAGGCCATGGGTATATGTGAAATTGCACCCCAAAATACATTTAGCTGCTTCTCCTGAGTATGGGGATACCACATGTGTGGGACTTTTTGGGAGCCTAACTGTGTACGGGGCCCCGAAAACCAATCACTGCCTTCAGGATTTCTAAGGGTGTAAATTTTTGATTTCACTCTTCACTGCCTATCACAGTTTCAGAGGCCATGGAATGCCCAGGTGGCACAAACCCCCCCCCCAAATGACCCCATTTTGGAAAAAATAATAAAGGGAAAAAAAAAAAAAGCACCCCTGTCTCCCCACTGCTCTCGCGCTAAGGCGAATGCAAGCGTCAGTCTGGCGTCAAATGTATTTTTTTGCTTTTTCATCATATTTTTAAACTGTTCCTTTCATTTTTTTTTTTTTTTTAATCATTTTTATTGTTATCTCAGGGAATGTAAATATCCCCTATGATAGCAATAGGTAGTGACAGGTACTCTTTTTCGAAAAAATTGGGGTCTATTAGACCCTAGATCTCTCCTCTGCCCTCAAAGCATCTGACCACACCAAGATCGGTGTGATAAAATGCTTTCCCAATTTCCCAATGGCGCTGTTTACATCCGGCGAAATCTAGGACATGAAATGCTCGTAGCTTCTGGTTTCTTAGGCCATAGAGATGTTTGGAGCCACTCTGGTCTCTGATCAGCTCTATGGTCAGCTGGCTGAATCACCGGCTACATTCTCAGGTTCCCTGTTGAGACAGGAGAGCCAGAGAAAAACACGGAAAACGGTGGGGGGGCATTCCCTCCCACTGCTTGTAAAAGCAGTCTAGAGGCTAATTAGCTGCTAGGATTGCTTTTACATGAAAGCTGACCGCTGGCTGAAAAGAATGATACCAAGATGATACCTAAACCTGCAGGCATCATTCTGGTATAACCACTCAAAGTTGTGAATTGCGTACCTGAAGACAAAAAAATGGTTAACAATAAAACACAGTAAACGGTAAAGTATAAAAAAATTGCATACCTGAAAAGCAAACATGATAAAACATAATAACAATAAAACATTGCAGAATAGAATACAGTAAAAAAGAGCAGTAGAACAATAGAGAGAGAATAGAGAGAGAGAACAATGAAACGACAACTATTTTTTAAAAATTTTATATATTTTTTTGTGTGTTTTTTTTTTTTTTTTACACTTTTTTTGTAACTGTAACTTTTATAACTGTAACAGGTTCCAGGTTCGGGTCTCTCAAAATGCGATGGCATCTTGGGAGACCCTGTGAAAGTGTGTCTAGTCTGTGCAATGCTGTACCCTACGTTAATACTCAACTAGTTTATGGTAGCGTTCAAAACATTCACCAATGCAAAGACCAGGATTATCAGGACAGGAGGGACAATAATAGTGGGTGTCATGCCTATATCTGCGCTTGCTGCAGACACAACATCTTTTTTGGGGGGGTTCGTTGGATAGGGGTACTCAGGAGGACATAATGCAGCTGACTGCATTTGGTTGGGGATATGAATGGGGGAAGTACGGGTGCTGCAGAAATGGTGGGTTCCCAATTAGGATTGGCGAATGCAGCAGGAAGGGCACTATGGGCACGATGGGCCTGTGTTTGTCTTCTTCTTGGTGGCAGCGGGACACTACTTGTGCTTGCCACCTCACCAGCTTGAACTGCATTTATGGGACTCGCCACGTCACCAAGTGTTACTGCAGTGCTGGTTTGACTACGACCGGGGTGCACTAGGCCGCTGGTGCTTGCCAGTTCACCAAAACACTACCAAAAAAAAACTGTTAGTGATCGCAGGGATCAGGCCTGACTCTGCAAATGCTGCAGTTATGCGTTTAGTGTTTTGTAAGTGACAGTGATTGATCGATACTGCACTTGGGTGGGCTGACCGGGCAGAGGGGCAAAATGCAGGTGCTAGCAGGTATCTGGGCTGATCCTGCTAACACTGCGTTTTTGGGAACCCTAAACTGCTGGGGACGCTAGTATAGATCTGATTGGATCAGATATTGATCTGTTCAGATACTATACCACTAAGGGAGGTGTACGATGCGTGCGTGGGTGTTAGCGGTACTGGCGCTAACCTGATGCTGCTTGGGGCTGGTGCTTGCCAGTTCACCAAAACGCTACCAAAAAAACTGTTAACGATCGCAGGGATCAGGCCTGACACTGCGAACGCTGCAGTTATGCGTTTAGTGTTTTGTAAGTGACAGTGATCGCTCGATACTGCACTTGGGTGGGCTGGGCTGGGCCAGGCGGAGGGGCAAAACGCAGGTGCTAGCAGGTATCTGGGCTGATCCCCCTAACACTGCGTTTTTGGGAACCCTAAACTGCTGGAGACGCTAGTATAGATCTGATCGGATCAGATATTGATCCGTTCAGATACTATACCACTAAGGGAGGCGTATGCTCCCTTATTGGTTAGCGGTACTGGCGCTAATCTGACGCTGCCTGGGGCAACGCATATCACCGCCGGGCGATCAGGGGGCTAAACCTTTATTCGGTAGTAAACGGTGGGTGCCATGACACTATAAAAAATAAACGAACTAACCAGCATCACCCGTAACAGTTATACGGTGATCACTGGTGAAAGGGTTAACTAGGGGGCAATCAAGGGGTTAAAACCTTTATTAGGTAG